>NC_048530.1:254793-854793 GCF_008121235.1 Drosophila subobscura
CCGTCTTGCTGAGCGCCTGGATCTCAGAGACCATAAAAGCCAGAGCCACCAGAGCCAATGTTGCATCCAGACTTCTGTATGCTCACACTGTTACAAGTGTATTTCAAAAATGAGTCCCGCCCCCGCAAAAGGGCGAAAACCTCCCAAACCTACAATTTTGAAAATAAAAGAAAACTAAAAACGCCATTCCGTAGGGAATGACCATATCCATTAGATCAAAAATTAGATCACAAAAAAATTATTATAGCCACAATGAAGAAATATAATTGCAGTGGCTAACCCCACCCTGTCCCGCAGCTAATATTTGTTTTTTTTACACATTCTCTCATTCACACTCTGCTTCGCGACATGTGCGGCCTCTGCCGCGAGTCTGCAGTGTGTGGGTCTAAGGAAGGGGGCGAGCTAAAGGAGCGTGTTGGTGTGAGAAGTGTTTAGATGTTGATGGCAGATGAAGAAAAAATGTTAAATTTGACAAAACACCGCTAAGGTGCAGACGTAGTACTGAGTGCCGGGTATAAAAGTTGTGACGCGTAAGAAGCGTCTCACGCGTCCCTTCTCGATTTTTTTTCCTATTGCAGAACTTTTTTTAAAGAATTTTTAAAATCTGCTATCTTTTAACCCTGTTTTTTTAGAGGGTTTTCCCGAGTTTCTGAAGTCAAAATTTCACAACGTGTTTAAATACACTTTATAGTTGCATTTATCAGCTTTATAGAGTGGCTAAGTACATTACAACCAGATGTAAGATACTTAAGTTATGTGAAAGAAGAAGCGCTACCTCTAAAGAAACCGTTACAAAAAAATACCAGACTTTAAAAATTCTTTAATAAAGTGTTCTGCAATAGAAAAAAACATGATTCTTTCAAAAAATGTAAAGCCCTCAGTCTATCAGAAAAAGTTGGTTTAGTTCGAAGCGGAAAAAAAAGTTTGATTTTTTCGAGAAGTGTAATAAAAAAACGACAAAAGCTGTAATACGAGGACATTGATTCAAAAACATCAACAGATATAAATTTAAAAAATCACACAGCCGGAGTAAAATTATACAACTTAGCCGCATGACTATAAACTTAAGCACAAGCGCCACCCACAAATTATCACAAAAGCTGAAAAACAAAAAATCAAAAAAGCAAACAAAGAACAAGTAAAAACAATATGTATCCAAAGTTTCTATATTCATTATTACCAGTACATTGAACCAATTACTTATATTTTGTGATTTCCATCTCTGCTTTTTTGGAAATGAAAAAGCTATGAATATAATTATGTGTGCGCATTTATTACTGCGCTCATCAGATTCCCTTGTATTTTGATGTTTTGATTGTAAAGGTTTCCACCCATGTAATATCAGTATATCTTCAATATTTTCGATTAACGTTTTTTTCATTTGGCTGGATAAAAGCAATTTTTATTTTTGATAACAGATAATACATGTATTTTTGTTGTCATACATATATTTTTGTCGAACAAGAAGTTTTATGGCCAAATTTTGTATAAAAGGAATGCACTTATTTTTTATTTATCATTTATTTTTGTTTTAACAGGATATATTAAAAACATAAACTAGATATTCTTATTTTAGAGTTAATGGAAAGTGCTTAGTCAAAACAATAAAAATTGTATAGAAAATTAGCCCGTATGAATATTTAATTATTTAAGAAACTATTTTTTGGGGAATATTTGAATGCAGTCATTGATTTGAATTAGCACGCACCAATCGCACACACAAGACAACCATAAAAATAATGAAGAAATTAAAATTTACTGTGTATAAATTTGAAAATTAATTGTAGCAATTTAATTTCCAATAAAATATGAAAAATACATAGTGAATTTTGCATCCCAACAAAAGTGTCCGTTAGTAATTATTTTAAGTACATAAAATATATATTCATATTACCAATTAGAATTGAACAAAAGTATGGTCGGATAGAGGCAGATGAGCATGATATTTTAGATAATAGAGTGATGGTTATTATTATTTTTGGAGGTGTATCACCTACAACCACACAGGTGCTTGTGTATGTATCAATTAACCAGATTAAGAACTAAAATGAATCGGCATTATCATTTTGGATCTTAATCTGGAAAACATAGAAATGAGAGAAAAAGATATAGATAACGAGTAGTATGTAAAATGTATTAACTTTTTATATTATACTTATTATTATATAAAAATAAATTGTATTTTTGCATTTATGGAAGGAAAAAAGACAAATTAATTTGATGCACCAATGTCCATAAAATACTATTTATTTAAAAATACACAAGGATTTCTCAATTTTGGTCAGGGGGACAATATATTGCAGCCAATACAACTAAAAGCACCAGAGCACAGAAGTCAATACCTTAGTCCAAAAATGCTAATTCCAAATCAAAGTTTTATATTAAATATTAATAGCAGTCCCGAAACTCCTCTCAGATACTTTAAAAAAAAAGTGTGTTTTGGTTGTCAATGCTGAAGCGTTTCCGTCCACACAAAGTATATATGTACAGTGGGGAGCAATGATGAGTACATGTTCACATTAACTGACTTTCGTCGCCCATAACTTCTTAACGCATAATGCAAACGTAACAAATTTTTTTGTAGATATCAATCACTTTATTCTTAACAAATAGGCAATACCAGAAAAATACAAATGTGAAGCTTTTAAATAGCGAGAAATAAAAAACTAAAACGAGAAGGGACGTGTGAGACGCTTCTTACGCGTCACAACTTTTATACCCGGCACTCAGTACTACATCTGCAACTTAGCGGTTATTTGTAAAATTTTACATTTTTGCTTCATCTGTCATCTACCACAACAACACTGCTCACGCCAACACGCTCCTTTAGCTCGCCACCTTCCCCTATAGACACACACTGCAGAGTCGCGGCGGAGGCTGAGGCAAAGGCAGAGACGTGTCAGGGGAGAGGCCATAAACAGCGCAAAGCAGAGTGTGAATGCTGCGGGACGGGGTGGGTTTGGCCACTGCAAATTAATTTCTTCATTGTGGCTATAATAATGATCCAATCGTATCCCAATTTGGTGATCTGATAGATATGGTCATTCCCTACGGAATGTTTTAGTTTTTTGTTATCTTCAAAATTGTAGATTTGGGAGGTTTTCGCCCTTTTGCGGAGGCGGATTTTTGAAATACACTTGTAACAGTGTGAGCATACAGCAGTCTGGATGCAAAATTTGGTGGCTCTAGCTCTTATAGTCTCTGAGTACTAGGCGCTCATCAGGACGGACAGACAGACAGACAGACATAGACTCGGCTATTGATGCTGATCAAGAATATATATACTTTATGGGGTCGGAAACGTTTTCTTCTGTGCGTTACATACAACCGTTATTCGCACAAATACAATATACCCTATTTACTCTTCGAGTACCGGGTATAAAAAGTCGCATGTACTCATTTATGCACTTTTCGTTGTTTTCACTTATTTAACATTTCAAAATTGTCTAATCAACAATATGCCTGCAGATTTCATGTCAAATATTTTTAGTTTATATTCTAGTAATACTAACATCAAATTAAGACATTTCTCATAATAATCGAAGCAAATTTCATAAATTTATTCAATAGTGCCTGTGTTGTCCCTGAGACAGAAGAAACAATATCTAGAAAATTTAAATATTATTGTGTAGCTTACTGAAAATGGCTATACAACAGCTAATACTGCTGAAAAACATGGCATTAGTCAATCGGTGGTGATCAGAGTGGAAAAGACGCGAAATTTTGTCCCGAAACAGCAAAGCCAAGGTCGCCCTAAGGCGCTGGCAGACCCAAAAGCCACACTTATAATGTCGCAAATTAGTAACAAGGACTTTCTAAGTCCAAAGGATGCTCTTGTCGCAAAATACCATCAATGTTGGTCTAGATGGCCAAGTCACGTTGGCGTGAGAAGTGTTGTAGATGTACATAGATGACAGATGAAGAAACAATGGAAAATTTTACAAAAGACCGCTAAGGTACAGATGTAGTACTGAGTACCGGGTGTAAAAGTTGTCTCACACGTCCCTTCTCGTTTTTTATGAATAGGTGCATGAATTGGGAGTCGTTTAAGGTCTTTCTCGTCAGCCCAATTCATGCACCTACAGACGGACGGACAGACAGACATGGCTATATCGACTCGGCTATTGATGCTGATCAAGAATATATATATATATGTACTTTATGGGGTCGGAAACGTTTCCTTCTGTGCGTTACATACATCCACTTTGTGCACAAATACAATACAATATACCCTATTTACTCTTCGAGTACCGGGTATACAAAAAGTGGACACATGATTTCTTTTTTTTTTCGACTTATCCCGAGTTTTTAAAGTCAAAATTTCGTATAAAATACTTCACAAAAATCAAAATTTTTGCATTTCAAAGCTTAATATTTTTCAAACGGTAAGCTAAAACCACAAAATATCTGGGAATTCTTTATAGATCTTTATAGATGAATTCATCAGCTTTATAGAATGGCTACGTTCATTACAACCAGATCTAAGATACTTAAGTTACATATGTGAAAAAAAAGAAGCGCTACCTCAAAAAAAAAAACGTTACAAAAAAATACCACTTTAAAAATTCTTTAAAAAAAGTTCTGACCTAGAAAAAAAAACAATAATTTTTAAAAAGAATTTAAAGCCCTGAGTCTATCAAAAAAAGTCGGTTTGGTTCGAAGCGGAAAAAAAGTTGGATTTTGTCGAGTAGTGTAATTTACACTCTATGGACAAGCGCTCATGTGTGTGTGCACAGGAAAAGTGCCACTACTTTAAATTAAGATACTACCGGAAAAATTGAACTCATCGGACTCAAAGTCTTCCTAAAGTCCAGTTGAAAATTCAATTCATGCTTCCAAATGACAGTTCGGAGCAACAAATATTAACTGTATATATGAAAATATAAGCCAAGAGTTTTTTTTTATTTATATGGAAAATGGAAAAAACATGTAAATGGTTTCTTTGCTAACATTTTTATGTATTGGCTCCAAAAATAGGTACTTATAATTATAAATGTAAATAATATAAATGTAATTTATGAATAGACGTCATAAACGTAACAGATTTCCGCTAAAGATTTCTTCAATACAATCGAAAATCTAAGCATACCTTGTTTTTAAGGGTCCGAGTGCAAATGGGCCATGCAGGTACTCAAACATGGTCGATTAGTGGTAGTGGACGAGACCTTGTGGCGGGGCGATCATGCGCTTAACAGGCTGTCAAGGAATGTGTTCTTGTTAATGATCTTGGTGGTTGCGATCAGAAATTCTACATTGTTATCCTCTTGGTCTGCTAAAAACCGCAGGGCGGCAATCTCCGCGAACGTGCATCCTCCTACAAAGCAGACCAGTACAACGCGCGGAACATGCAACAGCGAGCACTCGCTGACCATGGAACCCGCATGCCGACCGCCTATTCCAATAAGCTGAGCTTGGAAGTCCTCGAAGGTCGGCCCGTGGAGATTGTTAATCTGGCTTTTCAGTGTCTGCCAGCCAAGCGGCTTCAAAGAAAGTTCCACCAGGCGTGCGGTCAGCGGAGCGTAGAAGCTATGTACGTAACTGATGTCCTTTGGATCTACCTCGACATTATCCTCTACTGTTAGATGTAGCGACTGCAAGGATTAAAAAAAAAACAACATGAATGGTATTTATAGGTACACTCTGGCTCTAATAACACTACTCGGCATTTAGCAATGGTCTGATGATAATTCTTTTTTCTATAGCAGAACTTTTTATTTAAGAATTTTTAAAATCTGTTATTTTTTTAAATTTTTTTCAGAGGTAGCGGTTTGTTTTTCATCAATCAGCTTTTCAGACATACAAAGTTCTTTGCAACCAGATCTAAGATACGTATGTTACATACATATGTGAAACGAGAAGGGAAGTGTGAGACGCTTCTTACGCGTCACATATTTTATACCCGGTACTCAGTACAACATCTGTACCTTAGCGGTTTTATCAAATTTTAAACATTGTATTTGTGGGGAATAACGGATGTACATATGTATGTAACGCATAGAAGGAAACGTTTCCGACGCCATAAAGTATATTATTGATCAGCATCAATAGCCGAGTCGATAGAGCCATGTCTGTCTGTCCGTCCGTCTGTCCGTCCTAATGAGCGCCTGGATCTCAGAGACTATAAAAGCTAGAGCCACCAAATTTTGCATCCAGACTTCTGTATGCTCACACTGTTACAAGTGTATTTCAAATATGAATCCCGCCCCCATCCGCCATTTTTAGAGGTAGCGCTTTTTTTTTACATAACCAAGTATCTTACAGCTGGTTGAAACTTAGTCATTCTAAAAAGTTATGAATGCATTTATAATGTGTACCCAAACACTTTGTGGTCTTACAGTTTGAAAAATGTTGTGCTTTGAAAGGGCAAAAATAATTTTTATAATTCAGGTCAGGAATTCAGGACTGTCGATTATGAACTTCAGAATACCCATCAAGAAAATCAAGACGGCTCTTGCTTACCTTTCTCAGCACAGCATATGCTCGCGAATCCGTCTGCGGATGTAGCAGGCCGGCCATCTCTAGGTTACTGAAGGTGAGTAACATTTCAATACCATAGACCTGGGCCACCTCACGTTTGTAGTGGATGAGGAGCTTATCCTTGAGACCGGAGGCGGCGGCACACTGCAAGCAAATAAGGCGCAACACATTGCGTATATCGGCCTTTCTGGCTATTTTGTCCTCGATGAACGCACTAGGCTTGTCTATATCGGCGCAGACCATGAAGTCTTGCTCCGCAGCTAGGTCGTCTGCGAAGGTGGTGGCATTCACCTGTTCGTGAATAAGGCCGGCTATAGCTGTGTGCTCTGAAGTTGACTTCTTCTGGGCCATCAGCTGGGGTAATATGTTTTCCACAAAACTCTTGATTTCCTGTACGGTCTTGTCTTGTGATGTGGCGTGCATCTGGGTGTGGATCTCTCTCGCTTTGCGGGCAAGGAGTTTGGTTACTTCGTTAAAGTTTTTATTACGCAGCTCCGCGTACAGCTGCTCTCCAGAGTGCATCAGTATGGTTTTCTTTTCTGAAGTTTGCGGCAAGTATTCATCGGGTCTACGGCCTTCTGCTGTCTTATCGGAGGGAAACAACTCTGCAGGGAGTGAAAGCTTATTTTGCCGAATGCCGTAGAACTCGTCGATGAGGCCCTCGTAGGTGAGCTGCGTGGCCAGGGGGCTGAGCAGGTCGATGCCCCTATCTAGCAGAATCAACTGATCAATGGCCCCTTTGTCGCCGTTGTACAGCGCCTTTTCCTCCATTCCCAGATTTTTAGCGTGATTCCAAACGCGTTGTGCCTGGACACCCTTTCCGTAGATCTTTGGAATGCGGCCATAAAGGCGCTGTAGCTGAACGAGGCCAATAGCTACCTGGTACAGAGAGCTTGTGTCGCCATCGATGCTTACGTCGCGATAGGCATTAGGTATCTCCATTGTCACCACATCCGCATCTAGCGGCAGAAAGCTCCAGGACAGCTCATCAATGCGACTGAAACTGTTTAACACGCCTTTGTTCTGTAACTGGTTAATACATAGGCAAGATCGTCGTGGTGCAAAAAGAATATGGAACTGGCGCCCACTGACCAGACCATAACATTTGACATGACCCACCAGTTGATCCATAAGCGAGACTCTCGGTCGAAGAATGTAGACGATGTTTCTGATATCTTTGGGAAAGACCAAGTCCGGCTTAAGAGTTACAATCCTAATTGCTCGTTCATTAAAAAGCTTTGGTTTCGTTACTAGCGTAAACGGCCCAATCATTGCCTCGTCCAGCGCGATGACGGTTGAGCCCTCGATCTGGTCCAGGTGTTGTATAAGCTCACGATATGCAGCCTCCTGCAGAAGTTGGATGTTAAAACGTTGGTTCTGACTCGTCAGATAGGAAAACATGACGTTTGCTCTATTTGGTTATCGCATTTGTACTTATTGTGTCATTTTACATTAGACCTTGGCTTTGCCACCAGTGTGACCGCGGAATTATCGATTAAATATACCTTCAAACCCTCAAAAACATACCGAGATATACCGCTTCATTTTCTAAATCTACCGTAAAAATACCGATGAGCCTTGTATTCACATTCAAAAACGCGTTTGCTAGCAAACAGTGCAATAAATTCATGGAGAAACTATATATTATATATATATACAGTTGCGAAAAAAATAATAGCACCACTACAACACATTTTGTTCCTGACAAAAAAATGTAATTACTGTTGAGATTTTTTGAAATTTATATTTTTATTATATAGTTTAGTATTCCCCATAAACAAAAAAAGTGTTACCTTTTTTTTGAATTTCTCTCTTTATATTTTTTTTTAAACTTTAAGAAAAAATACCCATAAAATGGCGAAAAAAATAATAGCACCATTAGCCCTATTTTTTAGTGAATCTCCAATTTCGCGGAATTGACTTTGTAGAAGCCACGCATTTATTAATTTTGACAAAGATTTCATAGTTTCTATCATAAAAGCTAATAATAATCCTTACAATGAGACTTGGAAAGCACTGTAATGCGGAGAAGCGCGACCTTATCAAAAAATTGATATTGGAGGGAAACACTTTCAACGAGAAGGGACGTGTGAGACGCTTCTTACGCGTCACAACTTTTATACCCGGCACTCAGTACTACATCTGCAACTTAGCGGTTATTTGTTCAATTTTACATTTTTTCTTCATCTGTCATCTACATCAACAACACTACTCACGCCAACACGCTCCTTTAGCTCGCCACCCTCCCCTAGAAACACACACTGCAGAGTCGCGGCAGAGTCAGCGGCAGAGGCAGCGGCAGAGGCAGTGGCAGTGACGTGTCAGGGGCCAGGCCATAAACAGCGCGAAGCAGAGTGTGAATGCTGCCGGACGGGGTGGGTTTGGCTACTGCAAATTAATTTCTTCATTGTGGCTATAATAATGATCCAATCGGGTCCCAATTTGGTGATCTGATAGATAAGGTCATTCCCTACGGAATGGCGTTTTTAGTTTTTTGTTATCTTCAAAATTGTAGATTTAGGAGGTTTTCGCCCTTTAGCGGAGGCGGAAGGGGGCGTGGCTCATTTTTGAAATACACTGGTTTCAGTGTGAGCATACAGCAGTCTGGTGCCAAAATTTGGTGGCTCTAGCTCTTATAGTCTCTGAGAACTAGCCGACAAACAAGACGGACGGACGGACGGACGGACGGACAGACAGACATGGCTCAATCGACTCGGCTATTGATGCTGATCAAGAATATATATACTTTATGGGGTCGGAAACGTTTCCTTCTGTGCGTTACATACAACCGTTATCTGCACAAATACAATATACCCTATTTACTCTTCGAGTACCGGGTATAAAAAATGTGGTCAATGGGTAGAAAGCTTCAATAAAATGATTAAAAGCAACTTGAACTCAGAAGAAAAGTTTAAAATACGAGGACGAAAACGATCTGTGACCCCTTTTCAGGTCAAAAGGCTTATTCGTCAGAGCAAGAAGGTTCCCTTCAAGCCTTCTCCCGAGCTTAAAGAAGAGCTTAAAAAAAAGCGATGGGCTAGATAGTTCGGAAATATCTTAGCCAACATAGTCGAAAAGCCAGCAGCCCAAGAAAACTCCCACTTTTAAACGCCAGACATATTACTAAGCGCATGAAGTTTGCAAGAGAGCATGTCAATTGGACATCCCTATAATGGAGGAAAATTTTAATGTCAATTGAGTAAAAAATGGGTTTTATTTACTGAAGAGTGATCTCGATAATACTTAAGACGTCCAAGGAACACCAGTACACCAAAGAAAACCATTAAGAATAAAAGGTTTAAAGTAATGGTATGGGCCTGCTTCTCTTACTATGGAGTAGGTTCAATATATTGAATAAAAACCATCAAGGATCAGCACGTGTGCGTGGATATCATTTAGACTGTAATGCTACCGTTTTCAGAATATGAAATGCCACTGGTATGGGTCTTTCAACCGGTAAATTCGTTACTTGTTGGTCATTTTTTAAATTTTAAATTAATTTTTCAAAAGTGGTGCTATTATTTTTTTCACCCAAATCATGCATTGGTCAGGCTGTTCAAGACTGCTTTAGAGCGCATGCCAAGTGGTTGCAATTCGGTCAAGTCAATTAAATACATTTGGTATCCAAACATCCAATACCAACGATGAAATCACGCGCTATCAAGTTGGTACTTTTTTGTTTCTATCTATATAAACATATTATTTTGTATCATTGTTTTACGTTCATCAAAGCCTAAATTAGTTCAGCTAAAAAGTAATACGACATTCATTGACTGTTAGGCGGTGCGAAGTTCGCCGGGTCAGCTAGTATATCATATAAATGTGTGTTCATTTATGGAAACCCATGAAACGATACCCTTTGCATATTCCGCAGTTTGAAAGTATGACAGAGAATTTGCATATGTCTGGGAATAACATCTGTAGACTTCTTTGATTGGTAGAGCAGCAAGGCCGTGCCAAGGAATATGTGCGCCCATGGCAAAGTTGTAAAACGGCGCCTCCAAGCAACCTTCCTATTCAAAATTGGATAGTTTCGAGTCCAAATTGTCGCCATCGCCCCTTGGCCCGACCTTGTGGAGCAGTACTTGGTCCCAAAAGTTAAACAACTTAAAACATTTTGTTAACAGCCCAGCCGGCTCTTTAAGATAAACATATTAAAAATGCAAATAAATTCAATTTACTCTCATTAATCTATTAGAATTGTTTCCTTTTTTGCCGTTTGATGGCCTTAAGATCGTTGAGAAGCACGGTGGTCATTTATCTCTCCACTTCAGCGGCATTTTTGCATCCATTTTGTTGATACTTTACTCGCTGTTTGCTAGGTACCCTCTCGGAATATAAAACAGATCTACATATGTCCAGCTGCTAGAAACATACCATCGAATACCACAAAATACTATCGGACAATTTTCTAGATTTAATCGGCCAGTGTTTTTTTCCGACAGCCAGTACTGCCTGGCGTACAGCCGCTAGACAGTAGCTTGTTAGCGACAACATTTTTTATAGGTCCATACGAATATTATCCCCGATTTCTCTAGCGGCCCCTCGATCTGAGTACTAGGCTCTAAGCCGGGTATCCATCACCGCGGAAAATACAAATTCCTGTCAAACTTCATATAAAAAAACTGGTCCACGAATTTTTTCGTTTGCGTTTTCGTTTATTGAGTTTGCAGCAACGTAAAGGAAATACTCAGATTCTTATCGATATATCTATACGAAGTGCGTGTGTGGACTGAGAGAAAAGCTGGTACACAGGCTCGAAATATATAGTTTAACCGTCCTAACGTATTTGTAATAAATGCATTTTAAAGAACCACCCTGTTCATTCACGCTCTGATATCTCCTATCAGAGCTAAAAGAGGCGCGTATCTCGGTTTTACCGCGGAAAGTAAAAAATTTGCTTATTTCGTGAAATTAAGCCTAAACTCGCTTATAATAAGCAATAATCCGATCACCCGTGGTTACCCCACAACCTGCTAAGACGGCGGGACAAAATTGGCAGTAGATCCGTAGTTTTCTCGGATAACCTTGCCTCGCCGCAATGGCGGCCCAGAAAAGCCAGTAACACGGAGTCTGGTGCAGCTTAATCCGGAACCATGGCTGGCATGGGAAGGACCAGGATGGCCCCGGAGAAGGGGACAGGATCAAAGATCCTAGTGGAGACAAGAAGAGAGAAGGAGACGACAGACTGGCTATTACGGCAGGCGTAAAGAAAGCGCTAAAATCTACAGCGACCTTGGTCTCAAAACCAACGCAAACGAGAAGGGACGTGTGAGACGCTGCTTACGCGTCAAAACTTTTATCCCCGGCACTCAGTACTACATCTGCACCTTATCGGTTATTTGTCAAATTTTACATTTTCTCTTCATCTGTCATCTACACTGCAGAGTCAGGGCAGAGACTCGGCAGAGACGCGACAGAAGCAGAAACCTGTCAGAGGCAGAGGCCACAAACTGCGCAAAGCAGAGTGTGAATGAGAGAATGTGAAAAAAACAAATATAAGCTGCGGGAAGGGGTTTAGAAGGTTTAGACACGACTATGGCAGAGGCGCAGGATCGGCAGGTGCAGACGCCACACACTGCGCGAAACAGACTGTGAATGGGAGAATATGCAAAAAACAAATACATACATATAAGCTGCGGGACGGTGTGGGTTTTGCCACTGCAAATTAATTTCTTCATTGTGGCCATAATAATGCTCCAATCGGATCCCAATTTGGTGATAGATATGGTCATTCCCTACGGAATGGCATTTTTAGTTTTCTTTTATCTTAAAAATTGTAGGATTGGGAGGTTTTCGCCCTTTTGCGGGGGCGGGGCTAATTTTTGAAATACACTGGTTTCAGTGTGAGCATACAGCAGTCTGAATGCAAAATTTGGTGGCTCTAGCTCTTATAGTCTCTGAGAACTAGCCGACAAACAAGACGGACAGACGGACGGACGGACAGACAGACATGGCTCAATCGACTCGGCTATTGATGCTGATCAAGAATATATATACTTTATGGGGTCGGAAACGTTTCCTTCTGTGCGTTACATACATTCACTTTGTGCACAAATACAATATACCCTATTTACTCTTCGAGTACCGGGTATAAAAAGTATATTCCCAAAAAATGGTGGAACGAGGATATAGAAAAACGAGAAGGGACGTGAAACGCTTCTTACGCGTCACAACTTTTATACCCGGCACTCAGTACTACATCTGCACCTTAGCGGTTATTTGTCAAATTTTACATTTTTTCTTCATCTGTCATCTACATCAACAACACTACTCACGCCAACACGCTCCTTTAGCTCGCCACCCTCCCCTAGAAATACACACTGCAGAGTCAGGGCAGAGTCGCGGCAGAGGCAGGGGCAGGGGCAGAGACGTGTCAGGGGCAGAGGCCATAAACTGCGCGAAGCAGAATGTGAATGAGAGAATGTGTAAAAAACAAATATAAGCTGCGGGACGGGGTGGGTTTGGCCACTGCAAATTAATTTCTTCATTGTGGCTATAATAATGCTCCAATCGGATCCCAATTTGGTGATAGATATGGTCATTCCCTACGGAATGGCATTTTTAGTTTTCTTTTATCTTAAAAATTGTAGGATTGGGAGGTTTTCGCCCTTTTGCGGGGGCGGGGCTAATTTTCGAAATACACTAGTTTCAGTGTGAGCATACAGCAGTCTGGATGTAAAATTTGGTGGCTCTAGCTCTTATAGTCTCTGAGAACTAGCCGACAAACAAGACGGACAGACGGACGGACAGACAGACATGGCTCAATCGACTCGGCTATTGATGCTGATCAAGAATATATATACTTTATGGGGTCGGAAACGTTTCCTTCTGTGCGTTACATACATTCACTTTGTGCACAAATACAATATACCCTATTTACTCTTCGAGTACCGGGTATAAAAACCATCTTGAAAAGGAAAGAGACGGATAATAAAACCACCAAAACGATCACGACGAGTGAGAAAGAGAAGTCTCATGTAGAGGTTTGTCAGACGTCAGTGAGTACAAGATCAACAACAACAACTAACAACAAGAAAGAGAACAAGAACAAGAACATCAACAACAACAAATACTACGAGGGCCACAAAGGCCCTTATGTCGTGTACATCGACATTAATTCCAGAAAGGCCATCAACCAGTTCGAGCTATCCGAACTGATGGTAAATTTGGGACTTGGCGGTATAGAGGAGGTCGCGAGGATAGGCTATGGCAGGTGCAAGATTGCTTGTAGGTCGGCCGACAGCGCTAACGAGGTTGTGGAAAACAGTGCCTTCGCCGCCCACGGGTACTCTCCTCGAATTTTGCGACACTTTGTGCAAAGGGCGGGCCTAATCTTTGGGATCCCAGGCCACCACTCGGAGGAGCAGCTCGCGGAGCTGATCATTTCGGACGTCCCCATAGAGGGAACAGCGCGTATTTCCAGGAGAGACAGAACCTCGGGGGAAAGGGTACCCACCGGCAGGGTCAAACTCTGGTTTAGAGGGGAGCAGCTGCCCAAGGAAATCAAGTTCCTGTATTCCAAGGTTATACTGAAACCCTTCGTTCAGTTTAGCCAATGCTTCAGGTGCTTTAGGTTCGGCCATATGGCGCAGCACTGCAAGAGCGGGCCGAGATGTTTCAAATGTGGTCAGGACCACAGCAGCGACATGCTATGCTCGGGGTTAAGCTGTGCTAACTGCAAGGGTAACCACGCGGCTACGCACCCGCAATGCGAGGCGAGAATAAAAGCGTATGCCATTCAAAAAAGCATGACGCTGGAAAACCTATCACGGGCTGAGGTCAAGGCTAGGTATCCGACACTTTTTAGTAGATCTTCACTCAACCTTGGGGACCCAGGGGAGTTTCCCCGACCCACTTGGCAAAATGGCACCCTCCCTGAACGCCAGAACAACAACACAGAGGCAGCTAGGGAAATTCACTCGGTTGCTTCGTTCGCCGAGGTGACCAAAGCCAAAAGAGTGGCCCGCAATTTGGAGTCGGCTAAGGCAGCTGTCAACATGGCAGAATGGAGGAACGCGATCAGCGCAGATAACCCTCAATTGAGTGAGAAATTTGTGAGAACATCGCCCGTGGTTTCATCTGTGGCCCAGGAAAAGCTTAACGCACTGGAATCCATGCTTAAAGCGTTCTTAGTGGAACCAAACACTATGTCAAAGGGAGAATTGGTGCAGAAGGTTTTTCAACAGATCTTGGAGTATGTTAACACCTCCAACGCTGAACTCGACCGTTTGCAAATTGTGCAGGGGATGGAAGCGGGATATCCAAACAACAAACAATGAAGATTCTTCAACTAAACATTCAAAGTCTGACTTACAACAACAACAAACAGCTCCTCAATATGTTTCTAATGAACAACGAAATAGACATTGCAATCCTTTCGGAGATCTGGGTTGTAAACAATGCGGACTGCAGTATCTTAGATTATAACTTCATCGGCAAGCCCAGAGAAGACGGCTACGGCGGAGAAGGAATCTATATTAGAAAGAAAATTAGATTTAGCATTCTGAAAATAGACAGTGATCTAGAGATCGTTGGTATTAAGACCTTGAACCTCAAAAACAACCTTAACATTCTTAGCGCATACGCGGCGCCCTCAATGACACTTTCCCAATTCAAATCGAGCAAACTGACGAAACTTTTCCAGTGACCGCAAGGGCCGCAGCATTGAGAAAGCTACCCGTGAGGCGGGTTTCATCTGTCTAAACGACGGCTCTCCAACTTTCTCCAGGAAACCCTTCTCAATTCTCAGTTCTTGACCTCACCTTTTCCAATCACAGGAACGGTAGAATTGACTGGCAAGCCCTTAAATCCAAAATAACCAACAGCAACCACTTCCCAATCGTCATAACAGTCGAAGGTTTAGATGCCTCCATTCAAGAAAAGAAAGTGCTGCACAATAGAATAAATCGTATTTTAGGAGCAAGCAGCTTTACCAATCTGCAAGAGCTCAACGATAAGGTAAAATCCCTGACCAGTAAGAACACAGTTACCATTCCCAGTAACAACGAGAAGGGACGTGTGAGACGCTTCTTACGCGTCACAACTTTTATACCCGGCACTCAGTATTACATCTGCAACTTAGCGGTTGTTTGTCAAATTTAACATTTTTTTTTCATCTGTCATCTACATCAACAACATACATACTCACGCCAACACGCTCCTTTAGCTCGCCACCCTCCCCTAGAAACACACTTTGCAGAGTCAGGGCAGAGGCAGCGGCAGAGATGTGTCATGGGGAGAGGCCATAAACTGCGCGAATCAGAGTGTGCTGCTATAAGCTACGGGACGGGGTGGGTTTGGCCACTGAAAATTAATTTCTCCATTGTGGCTATAATAATGATCCAATCGGATCTCAATTTGGTGATCTGATAGATATGGCCATTCCCTACGGAATGTTTTCTGTTATCTTCAAAATTGTAGATTTGGGAGGTTTTCGCCATTTTGCGGGGGCGGAAGGGTTCGGGGCTCATTTTTTAAATACACTGGTTTCAGTGTGAGCATACAGCAGTCTGGTGCCAAAACTTTGTGGCTCTAGCTCTTATGGTGTCTGAGAACTAGCCGACAAACAAGACGGACAGACGGACGGACGGACGGACAGATAGACATGGCTCAATCGACTCAGCTATCGATACTGATCAAGAATATATATACTTTATGGGGTCGGAGACGTTTCCTTCTGTGCGTTACATACATTCTCTTTGTGCACAAATACAATATACCCTATTTACTCTTCGAGTACCGGGTATAAAAACTATTTCGCGTGAGAAATGCGTGAAGGCAAAAATACTATTACACAAAAAAATTGGAGGATGCCAGAGCCACTATAGAGGCTGACCGCAACCTGCAAAATGAGATTACAAATTGCAGAAGGTCAAACTTCTCAAAGTTCATAGAAGAGGTTTCCTCTTCGCCCTCCATGTGGAGCAGAGTAAAGAACCTAAAGAAATACTGACAAGTCAAAAAAGTAGGGAACACATGGACAGACGAAAACGACAAGGGCTTTCTAAAAATGGTCAAAGACATCCCCTCCACTGCAGGCAGTAGACCCCCAGAGAACATTCCACCTCTGATTGGACCAGGCGACCCTGAGCCTGGACATGGGGGAATTTCTGTCCTTCCTGAAATCCAGGAATCCAAATTCGGCGAGAGGCCCAGATGGCATATCGTTCAGGATGCTGCAGCAACATCCTGTGGGGAAAAAACAAAGCATCTTTGAAATTATAAACAGGGTATGGCTCAGTGGCATCATCCCAGAGGTCTGGCGTAGAATCAAGGTGGTACCAATTCCCAAGAAGAATGCGGACCCCGCTTCCTTCCAAAACTACAGACCTATTTGCCTAATAAACACCTTGTTTAAGTCTATAGAGGGGTTGATAAAGTTAAAGCTGGACGAACATATTTCAACGCATGAGCTTTTGCCGGTCAGATCCTACGCCTTCAGGAGGAACAGGTTCACGGCGCTCTGCATCAACGACCTGATCAACGAGGTCCTGGCTCTAAAGACGAGAGGGAATCAGGTCGTGGCGGCCTGTCTTGACCTACAAAGGGCCTTTGACTGCGTAAGAGTGGACACGCTAGAGCAAAAGATGAATGTCATGCAGTTCGACCCGAATCACACTGCCTGGATTGCCAGCTTCCTGAGCAGGTGCCTACTCATCAAGGGCAAGAGTGAGGTTGAGGTGAACAGGGGAGTTAGTCAGGGCAGCTGTCTCAGTCCAACTCTGTTCAACTTGTACACCGCAGAACTGCACGACATAAACGATGGCAATTGCTTACTGTTGTAATATGCGGACGACTTCTTTATTATTTGCTTCCACAAAATCCAAAATCAAATCTCATTGTAACCACCACCTGAGAAAGTCACTAGGCTTAATCATTTGCGCTCCAATCCCGATTATTTACGACATGGCGGTAGAACTTCCCCCGAAATACAGAATGATTTACCTAGCGGCAAAAGAGTTAGCCAAAGCATTTGCGTACAACCTCCCAGCGAGTAGGACGGTGTCCCTAAACAGGGACATAAACACGGGCTACGCCAAGGCATTTCGCGAGTTCGGTGATATTCTGGAGGAATCGAGGTCTTTGAGAGTAAAATTTCGCATTGCACCAAAATTAGGTCAGACTTAGACTTTTTAAAGGGGGCTGTTGATAACAAGCATAGTTTAGACCAAGCGGGCATATTAGTTCTTCATAGGGAAAAAAGGGCACTCCTAACAAGGGGTGGCTTCGAGATCTACTACACTGATGGTTCAGTAGCTAACAGACACTCTAGCGCAGCTTTCCTACACGACAGCTCAGGTTTCATAGATAGCTTTTACACGCACAAAACCTTGTCATCTCTGTCCGCCGAGTTGCTTGCAATTGAAAAGGCCTTGGACCATGCTATCTCGCGCGGGTTTTCTCGTATCGCCATCCTAACGGACAGCAGAAACGGGGCTCTAATACTGGCAAGGAGCATTCAGGATAATTTTATCGCTTATAAAATCATGGAGAAGATCCGTCAAGCCCAATACCTAAAGAAGGTAGAAATCCATTTCATACCAGGCTACGCCAACATTCCTCAGAACACGGCAGTAGATTCAGCAGCCAAAGAAGCACACAGACTGGGAAAATATACAGTCGTTAAATGGAATCTTAAAGACGCAATATATGAGATACACCGAATACTGAAAGAAGAATGGGAGAGAGATTATGTCGAGTTTGCCAGCGTTAAACGCAGAGGATACTGCTCACTTTTTCCCTCTACCTTAACAAAACCATGGTTCCTAAATAGAAATATGTAAGCTAAAAGCCATTGACGCTAAAGGGATCAATAGACTGCTTAGCGGCAGTGCATTTGATAGGCACTCTTTTTTTTTTTTTTTTTTTTTTTTTAGGTTTTATGTTACCGCTCTACCCTTGGGTAGAGGGGGATTATCTGGCCGCCCGCCTTTCCAAGGTGGAAATCTCCACGTCGAGATATGTAACTTGTTACAGTTTTACTCCAATTTTGTCGATGAACTCGATTAATGTTTGGTAATGTTCTTTTTCGAAGAATTGATAGATATTATTATATTTCCTTAGCGATGGGTAGTTTAGTCTAGTTGTGTTGTACTTGGTACAATTAAATATTATATGCGATGCGTCATCGATACTTGCGATACTATCGATACTATTGTACAAAGTACAACACAAACATAATAGTACCAAACATTAATCGAGTTCATCGACAAAATTGGAGTAAAACTTTAACAAGTTACATACGAGATATGGCGATTTCCACCTTGTAAAGGCGGGCGGCCAAATAATCCCCCTTTACCCAAGGGTAGAGCGGTAAAATAAAACAAAAAAAAAAAAAAAAATACAAAATAAATATTGTGGTAAACATTTGATTTGATTTTGCAAACAGATGACAACTCTAATGTACCAAACAAAATCACGAGAGTCCATTTAATTTTAGATGTTTGTGTTTGTGTCTATGCTGGTATGGAAATGTTGTAATTACCGCTGCTTTATGAATTATAACAGTTCGCCCACGCCATTATGAGTAAAGTTGATCAAGTACGTGGGGTACTACGTAATCTTATAATCGAATCGCAGTAAGCAAATCGCACCTCACGGAGTCCAGTGTGAACTAAAAAAATTTTGTACTTATAGGGCTCCATACACGCCAGACATCATTGTGAGACATTTTCGTGCCACACACGAACGGCGTCTCTCATCAAACGAACTTCTGCATTTACTTGCAACCATAAGCCAAAAGCGTCCAAACTTTCAAACTGTGATCACTGAGGTCACACATATACTTAAGACGTCAGTATTTCGATCTAGTTCATTGGGAGTTTTTCACATTCCTTTCCTTTCAGGAAGGATCCTATGTACGCTCTGCTTGTATTCGTCGAGCGATTCAGCTGCGAAGATAGCCACTTAAAGGTTGAAATACCATTACCAACCACTCATAGCTCTCCTGTCAGTGCCATGTCTTCGCTTAGCATGGTTCAATGCGCGTCGACGAGGAGTCTTTCTGACGATAGTGCAATACATACAATGTCGCAAAGTATTTCCACATCGACTCCGATGAATTATCGTAGAAGCGAAAGTTTCCCAGTTCTCTACACTGGAGGATTATGTGGACGACGCAACCAGAATCTAAAACTGTACCATCAGAAGCAGAAAAAGGATCCAGAACGCGCAGATTTGAGCGTGGTTAGAGCGAACTTTCCAGATAACTACAATTTCTCTATTTCCTTATACAAATCCATTTATTTTAAATTCAGATCAAAGAGCGCGTGCTGATGGCAGTTTCCAGCAGTTCGAAAAGTAGCTACCATCCTCTTGGAAGCACAGAAGTTGGATCGACGAAGTCATCCGTCAGGATTAAGACTAGTAACTCCTTTCTAATGGCGGTGACATGCTTGCCGGATGAGTATCGCACACACATGCTCTGGGATTACGGCAAAGTGGACGGTTACAAAATGGTGAAGCCGGAGCTTGGCGCCCTGCCTTTTGCAAGCCAGCAGCAAGTCCTTCTAAAAGAGCTATTCCATTGTCTGTGTGGCACTCGTGGAAACTTTATTGTCCCTCTGTCGCCAGATATGAACAGTACAGGAATTGCCAAGTATGAAACAAATTTCAATATCCATGTGCACCTGGAAAAATCGTTAACAGAGCCGCTGCAGGATATTCTTCCCCTGGCCTCGTACTTTATGGGCATCCAAAAGATGATGGCGGCAACTGATGGTCACGGGCAGGTCATTAACTCTCTTAATGCGGCGCTCCAAGATCTGACCCAGGATTTCTACGTAAGTGTATTCAGTAAGAAATATCACACCTACATATATCAAATAGTATTTTATCTATTATCCCTTTAGGTACTGGTTGTACAATCTGAGAAAGAGCTGCAGCAGCAGGAGTTGACGGTTCAGAAGCTTCTGTACTACTTACAGCCCACCATCTGGGTGATGAAGGAGATATGCACGACTTTAGTGGATGTGCAACTAAAAGAGTTCGTGGGAGCTGCAGTACTGACGCATTTACACGGGCGGATAAAGCGGTTGGAAGGGGACAGGGCAGCCCAGCAGATAATGATTAATCTCACACATCAGGCAGCCAAGCCGTATATGCGAATGCTTCAGCTTTGGATCCAAAAAGGAGTTATTGTAGACCGCAACCATGAGTTTCTGGTGGAGGATAACGAGGTTGTCCACCAAGGCGAGCTGCCCGAGCATTATTCGGACGATTATTGGGAAAAGCGCTACACAGTCCGTCGCGATCGGATCCCTTTCTTCTTAGAAAAGTATTCCGACAAAATATTGCGAACCGGCAAGTATTTAAATGTGATCCGACAGTGCGGAAAGCGAGTAATGCCCACTCAGAAAATGGAGCTCCACCTCGATCCGACCAACGAGCGACACGTGTATGTAATCAACGATGCCTATTACTTTGCCGCCCGCATGCTGCTTGACGTTTTACTCACGGAAAACGACCTTATGGGGCATCTGCAGTCAGTAAAAAACTATTTGTTGCTGAACCAGGGGGACTTCACCATGCAATTTATGGACGCCTGTGAGGACGAGCTATCTAAGAATGTAGACTTGGTGCTGCCCATGACCCTGGAGAATCTACTGGGTCTTACATTGAGACTATCTTCGGCCCGCAATGATCCCTACAAAGATGACCTGCACTGCGAGCTTCTCACCTACGACTTGGTTACACAGATGTCAAAGATCATGAACCAACAGGAAGAATATTGGCAGTCGCAGGATCGCCTGGACCTTAGTGGTCTAGAGTGTTTTGCCTTTACCTACGAAGTCAAGTGGCCTGTCTCGCTCGTCCTCAATCATATCGCCATTTCAAAGTACCAGATGCTGTTTCGTCAGCTCTTCTTTTGCAAGCACGTAGAGCGTCAGCTTTGCAAGTGAGTATACAACTTCTTCAAGATTACGTCGCTTCTTAGCCATTCACTTTGTTATTTCTCGCAGGATTTGGAAAGAGAACTCCATTGCAAAAAAGTTCTCGGCACAGGCCGCTGAGCTGTATCGATCGGCATTTACTCTGCGCCAGCGCATGATGAATGCCATTCAGAACCTGGAGTACTATATGATGATTGAGATCATAGAACCAAATTGGCACATATTTATCGAAAAAATGAAGAAGGTCGAGAATGTGGACAACGTACTAGGACTGCATCAAGACTTCCTGGACTCGTGTCTCAAGAACTGCATGCTGACTGAGTCCTCTCATTTAAATCGAGCCATATTTAAGTTGTGCAAGATCTGCCTTAAGTTTTGTGACTTTATCCAGGTGAGACTATTATCAAAATATTTGAAAAGTTGTTACATACCTTTGAGTTCTACCCCTGCTAATATAACTGTCTTGCCCTGTCTATAAAAATATGGGTTCTGCGCTTTCTCTTCATTTTTCTTTTTCTCTTGCTTGTTGATCTGCCTGCCTACCAACTATCTACAATTGAATATCAACAAAACACCTTTTATTCGACCTCATAGCACTCCCAGCGCTTCTTTCTCGACGCTGAGCTCAAGTCAATGGTCTGTGATAGGAGCGACGACAATATGGATAGTGTCGACGTTGAGCAGGGAAACTCGAATTGGCCACAGGTATTAAGCATTTATAAATATACATTGATAGCTGCTGTTACTTCCGCTTGGATTTTTCTTATCAGTATTTTTGATTTTGACTGATTTAAACTTTTTTATATAACCGGTACTCGAAGAGTAAATAGGTATTTTATTTGTGCGCAAAAAATTTAACGCACCGAATGATGCGTTTCAGACCCGACAAAGTATATACATATATTCTTGATCAGCATCAACAGCCGAGTCGATTTAGCCATGTCTGTACGTCCGTCCGTCTAGTTGAGCGCCTGAATCTCAGACACTATAAAAGCTAGAGCCACAAAATGTTGCAACCATATGGTTGAATGCGCATACTGTTACAAGTGTATTTCAAAATTTCGCCCCGCCCCCTTAAAGTGAAAAAATCTGCGGTATCCACAATTTTTAAGATACAAAAAAACTAAACTTGGCTCATTATTATAGCCGGAATGAAAAAATTAATTTCCAGTGGCTAAACCCACCCCGTCCAGCAGTTTTATTTTTTATACCCGGTACTCGAGGAGTAAATAGGGTATATTGTATTTGTGCACAAGGTGAATGTACATAACGCACAGAAGGAAACGTTTCCGACCCCATAAGGTACATATATACATATATTCTTGATCAGCATCAATATCCGAGTCGATTGAGCCATGTCTGTCTGTCCGTCCTTATGAGCGCCTGGATCTCAGAGACTATAAAAGCTAGAGTCACCAAATTTCGCATCCTTCTGTATGCTCACACTGTTACAAGTGCATTTAAAAAATGAGCCCCGCCACCTTCCCCCCCGCGAATCGCGAAAAATCTGCGGTATTCACAATTTTTAAGATACAAGAAAACTAAAAACGCCGTTCCGTAGGGAATGACCAAATCTATCAGAACACCCAATTGGGATCAGATTGGATCACTATTATAGCCAGAGTAAAGGAATACATTTCCAGTGGCTAAACCCACCTCGTCCCGCAGCTTTTATTTGTTTTTTGCACCTTCTCTCATTCACACTCTATATTCTGCAGTGTATATTCTTTCTCCCTCTGCAGTGCCTCTGCAGTCAGCGGTTCTAGGGGAGAGGGGCGAGCTAAAGGAGCGTGTTGGCGTGAGAAGTGATGTAGATGTTGATGACAGATGTAGAAAAAATTTAAAATGTTAAATACAGGTACGCTTAAGAAGCGTCTCACACGTCCCCACTCGTTTTTAGTATTTTCGTATGTAATAGTTCGTTAATTGTAAGTATGAAAATGAAACCATTCTATTTCTAGTGCTCGTTCGGCAAACAACTCTTTTTTGAGTTCAAAATTTTCAGTAACTTTTTTATAATATTATTCGCTGTAGCAATTAAATATAAAAAAAAAAAAAATATGAAACAAAACAAAAATTGTAACTAAAAAAGAACGGCTTCATTAGAAGTTTTTATACCCGTTACTCGAAGAGTAAATGGGGTATATTGTATTTGTGCGAATAACGGTTGTATGTAACGCACAGAAGGAAACGTTTCCGACCCCATAAAGTATATATATTCTTAATCAGCATCAATAGCCGAGTCGATTGCGCCATGTCTGTCTGTCCGTCCGTCCGTCCGTCTGTCTTGTTTGTCGGCTAGTTCTCAGAGACTATAAGAGCTAGAGCCACAACATTTTGGCACCAGACTGCTGTATGCTCACACTGAAACCAGTGTATTTAAAAAATTAGCCCCGCCCCCTTCCGCCACCGCAAAAGGGCGAAAACCTCCCAAATCTACAATTTTGAAGATAACTAAACTAGTTTAGAAAACTAAACACGCCATTCTGTAGGGAGTGACCATATCTGTCAGATCACCAAATTAATTTAGCCACAATGAAGAAATTAATTTGCAGAGGCCAAACCCACCCCGTCCCGCAGCTTATAGCAGCACACTCTGCTTCGTGCAGTTTATGGCCTCTGCCCCTGACACGTCTCTGCCGCTGCCTCTGCTGCTGCCTCTGCCGCGACTCTGCAGTGTGTGTCTATAGGGGAGGGTGGCGAGCTAAAGGAGCGTGTTGGCGTGAGTAGTGTTGTTGATGTAGATGACAGATGAAGAAAAAATGTAAAATTTGACAAATAACCGCTAAGTTGCAGATGTAGTACTGAGTGCCGGGTATAAAAGTTGTGACGCGTAAGAAACGTCTCACACGTCCCTTCTCGTTTTGTTTTCGTTTTATCTTTAAAATTGTGGATACAGCAGAATGACCTTTTCTACCAAGCTGTCGAATTTTGAATTTTCAGTGGAAAACCCAGCCGCTTCCAGCTCTGCACCGCTCATTAAAATATATTTTAATATACATATATATAAATATATAATATATATAATACTCAATTTATATTCTTTCTGCCAGTTGGAGACATCGTTGGATCCGACAGATACGTTTTCGGAGGGCGTCAAACGCTTCGATCTGCAATTTACCGGACTGCTAATATCTTTCCTCAAGCAAATTAACAATATGGCTAAGAAGAACACCGCCGATCGCTTCATGAATCTAGTGCATCGAATCAACTTTAACGGCTTCTATTCCGATCAAATGGAAAAGCTCTGCGTCAAAGATGCCATGGGTTAAGTCATTAATTTGCCATTCATTTATAGCAGTACGAAAAGCATAGAAGATGAAAGTAAAAAAAAGTCAAATTTAAATATGTATTTCATTAATTATAACTATTTATAATTCATTCCAGAAGGGCTAATGTTGTTTCATAATGTTTTCAAAAAAGAAATTTTCATAAGCTATAAATAGTAAAACTCAAACACAATTATTATCCATGAGTGCAAAATATCTATTTTCTTAATAAAAATATCCGAAAAAAATGTGATATTTTAAGTTAACTTTGCGAAAGACAAAAACTATGTTGTAGGCCTGGATGACTAGTTCACTTCCTCTTAATTTGAATTTGCAAGACTAAAGAAACAAAGATGACGCTTTCTGCGGACGGACAGACATGGCTTTATCGACTTGGCTATTGATGCTGATCAAGAATATATATCCTTTATGGGGTCGGAAACGTTTCCTTCTCTGCGTTACGTACATTTACTTTTCCCCACAAATACAATATAGAATATTTACTTTTCGAGTACCGGCTATAAAAATGTATTTAAAAGATTAAGAGTGATTAAAGATTTTTGAAAAACTTTGAATTTACAAAAAATATATTTGACTGATTGATTGATTGGTTATTATTGGTTGATTAGCCTTCTCTGCGTTACATAAATCTACTTTTCCTCAGAAATACAATACAACTTACTTACCCTTCGAGTACCGGGTATAAAAAGTCAGTTCCGTAGAGAATGGCCATATATATCTATCAGGAACATATTGTAGCCAGAATGAAGGAAAGAATTTGCAGTGGCTAGCCCGCACCCCCTCCGGCAATGTTGCTGCTGGCTCAATCACTGCACACCATGTCTAGTGCCGCCAGAGGGCGCCGCGCATCGTTACGCGCATCCCACAACGTTCTTTAAAAGAACACAACGTCCGTTTTAAAGCTACAAAAATTCAGTATCGTAGAGAATGACCATTTCTACCAAGTTGTCGAATTTTGAATTTTCAGTGGAAAACCCAGCCGCTTCCAGCTCTGCACCATTCATTAAAATATAATACTCAATTTATATTCCTTCTGCCAGTTGGAGACACCGTTGGATCCGACAGATACGTTTTCGGAGGGCGTCAATCTGCAATTTACCGGACTGCTGATATCTTTCCTCAAGCAAATTAACAATATGGCTAAGAAGAACACCGCCGATCGCTTCATAAATCTAGTGCATCGAATCAACTTTAACGGCTTCTATTCCGATCAAATGGAAAAGCTCTGCGTCAAAGATGTCATAGGTTAAGTCATTAATTTGCCATTCATTTATAGCAGTACGAAAATCATAGAAGATGAAAGTAAAAAAAAGTCAAATTTAAATATGGATGTATTTCATTAATTATAACTATTAATAATTCATTCCAGAAGGGCTAATGTTGTTTCATAATGTTTTCAAAAAAGAAATTTTCATAAGCTATAAATAGTAAAACTCAAACACAATTATTATCCATGAGTGCAAAATATCTATTTTCTTAATAAAAATATCCGAAAAAATGTGATATTTTAAGTTAACTTTGCAAAAGACAAAAACTATGTTGTAGGCCTGGAGGACTAGTTCACTTCCTCTTAATTTGAATTTGCAATACTAAAGAGACAAAGATGACGCTTTCTGCGGACGGACAGACATGGGTATATCGACTCGGCAATTGATGCTGATCAAGAATATATATCCTTTATGGGGTCGGAAACGTTTCCTTCTCTGCGTTACGTACATCTACTTTTCCCCACAAATACAATATAGAATATTTACCTCTTTATTAACCTAAGCACACCCATGGCTTTATTCACCATGGTAGAAATGTGTTCTGAAAACTTTAACTTGGGGTCTAGCTTAACACCTAGATCATCAACCAATGTAATTCTCTAAAGAGAACTACCGCATAGGGTGTAAGGAGCCAGGAAGGGGCTGGAGCGATAAAGAGTCATTACATTGCATTTCGAGGCATTAAGGTGTAACATATTTGCACAACACCATGACTGAAAGCTATTGAGATCAGATTGCAAGCGAGAGAAAAATGAAATTTCCTTATACTGGACACAGAGCTCAACATCATCCGCATACATACATATGTAAGTACTCGAGAATTTGTTAATACAGAAGGCAGGTCATTAATAAAGAGTCTGAAAAGTAAGGGGCGTCAATGGCTACCCTGTGGTGCTCCAGAAGTAACCATACCAGGTAAAGATAAGGAGTTTTTGAAAAGGACCCTTTGAGACCTGGAACACAGGTAGCTAGAAATACATCTAAAAAGATTGGGCGGAAACCCTAGAAGGAATATGGCTAAGAAGAACACCTCCGATCGCTTCATGAATCTAGTGCATCGAATCAACTTTAACGGCTTCTATTCCGATCAAATGGAAAAGCTCTGCGTCAAAGATGCCATGGGTTAAGTCATTAATTTGCCATTCATTTATAGCAGTACGAAAAGCAGAGAAGATGAAAGTAAAAAAAAGTCAAATTTAAATATGGATGTATTTCATTAATTATAACTATTTATAACTATTTCCAGAAGAGCTACTGTTGTTTCATAATGTTTTCAAAAAAGAAGTTTTCGTAAGCGATAAATAGTAAAACTCAAACACAATTATTATCCATGTGTGCAAAATATCTATTTTCTCTGCTTCTGCAGTGTGCGGCCTCTGCCTCTGCCGAGCCTCTGCTGTGTGCGGCTCTAGGGTAGGGGGGCGAGCTAAAGGAGCGTGTTGGCGTGAGAAGTGTTGTAAATGTAGATGACAGATAAAGAAAATATGTAAGATTTGATAAAAACCGCTAAGGTACAGATGTTGTACTGAGTACCGGGGATAAAAGTTGTGACGCGTAAGAAGCGTCTCACACGTCCCTTCCGGTTTGACATACATTTTTTTTGGCATTTGTCGACCTCGTAAGTTCAAAAATGCATATTTTTGTATGACATGGTTTTGTGTTTTCGACTTTAGTTCCTCAGTGTAATAAATTGCTAAAAAAAAGCAATACACTTTTCGAATACGGGTACGTTTTTTATAACCGGTACTCTGAGAGTAAAAGATGTATTTTAGATTTATGGTTAAAGCAATTTGCGTAACGCACAGATGGAAACGTTTCCGACCCTATAAAGCAGTGAGTTTGTTTGCGAAGACTGCACGCAAAACAGAATATTATAATCTTTACAATGTCCTAAACACTGTAACACACGTGTGCGTGAGTGGCAGCGCAGGGCCAGATCCTTTTCCTATGAACAATACATAGGGCCGTTCCGAGCTGTGATGTAAGGTATACAAATATTCTTAATAAGTGTTAATAACAGAGTCGATAAGGCTCTATCTCAGACAAAGCTCTGTCTGCCCGTCATGAAGAGCGTGTAGTTCTCAGAGCTAGAAAACAAAGTTTTGCATGCAAACTTTAGTAATATTACACTGTTACTAGTGTATTTCAATATTTCGCACCTACCGCCCTACAATGTGCAAAAATCTGTGGCATCCACAATTTTGAAGATATCAGAAAACCAACGAGTAAGAACGTTTGTGAGACGCTTCGTACGCGTCACAACTTTTAGTTTTTTTTTTTTTTCGTTTTATTATTAAAATTGTGTATACAGCAGAATGACCTTTTCTACCAAGTTGTTGAATTTTGAATTTTCAGTGGAAAACCCAGCCGCTTCCAGCTCTGCACCGCTCATTAAAATATATTTTAATATACATAGATATAAATATATAATATATATAATACTCAATTTATATTCCTTCTGCCAGTTGGAGACATCGTTGGATCCGACAGATACGTTTTCGGAGGGCGTCAAACGCTTCGATCTGCAATTTACCGGACTGATGATATTTTCCTCAAGCAAATTAACAATATGGCTAAGAAGAACACCCCCGATCGCTTCATGAATCTAGTGCATCGAATCAACTTTAACGGCTTCTATTTCGATCAAATGGAAAAGCGCTGCGTCAACGATGATATGGGTTAAGTCATTCATTTAAAGAAGTACGAAAAGCATAGAAGATGAAAGTAAAAAAAAGGCCCAATTAAAATACGTATTTCATTAATTATAACTATTTATAACTATTTCCAGAAGAGCTACTGTTGTTTCATAATGTTTTCAAAAAATAAGTTTTCGTAAGCGATAAATAGTAAAACTCAAACACAATTATTATCCATGTGTGCAAAATATCTATTTTCTCTGCTTCTGCAGTGTGCGGCCTCTGCCTCTGCCGAGCCTCTGCTGTGTGCGGCTCTAGGGTAGGGGGGCGAGCTAAAGGAGCGTGTTGGCGTGAGAAGTGTTGTAAATGTAGATGACAGATAAAGAAAATATGTAAGATTTGATAAAAACCGCTAAGGTACAGATGTTGTACTGAGTACCGGGGATACAAGTTGTGACGCGTAAGAAGCGTCTCACACGTCCCTTCCGGTTTGACATACATTTTTTTGGCATTTGTCGACCTCGTAAGTTCAAAAATGCATATTTTTGTATGACATGGTTTTGTGTTTTCGACTTTGGTTCCTCAGTGTAATAAATTGCTAAAAAAAAGCAATACCATTTTCGAATACGGGTACGTTTTTTATACCCGGTACTCTGAGAGTAAAAGATGTATTTTAGATGTATATGTCTGGACGTTGATATGCAATGACTGCACCATCAAGTGGCCCATGCGACACCAAGCCAAAGCCTGTTACGGGCGGAACCCAGCAGAACGCAGCCCTCCTCTCGCCCAACCGACCGAGGGGCGCTGCCGCATGACGCGCGGCGCGAGTAACCGAACCGGTCGCGAGCATGCAGGAAAGATAGATGTTAGGCTAATATTCGAGGAAAATTAGAACTAAACACAACTAAACTAGAGCAACTATAGCTGAGCAAGCAAAATTATCAAAGTCAAAAAATAAAAGGAACTACGGGAGAGGTAGGCTAGTATAAGAGATTTAAGAAGAGGAAGGGAGTGAGTCGAGGATATAATGTGATAGAGGGAATTATAATACGAGCATAACACTCTAAAGGGCTCGTGCAAGGCATAATTCGATCTACACATTGGAAGGAACAAAGGAATATATGTAGTTTCTAGTGGGTCTAATGGGAATCGTAAAGTTTACGCGGCTTAACAAGTCAGGGCTGTCTACATCCCCCTTGATCAAGTTGTGCATAAAAATTACACCAAGCATTTTTCTACGACTAACTAAGGATGGAAGATTTATTAAAAGAAGTCTACTACGGTAGGATGGCAGTCTCACATTTGCATCCCAGTTGAGGCCCCGTAGGGCAAATAATAAAAAGTTGTTCTGTACTGATTCAATACGGTCCTGATGTATGTTGTACTGAGGGCACCATACACATGAGCCGTATTCTAAAATCAGACGAACAAGCGAGATATTCATCGAATTCCTTTGACCACTTCTTTATAAACCCAAGCACACCCATGGCTTTATTTATCATGGTAGAAATGTGTTCAGAAAACTTTAACTTGGGGTCTAGTTTAACACCAAGATCATCAACTAATGTAATTCTCTCAAGAGAACTACCGCAGAGGGTGTAAGGTGCCAGTAAGGGGCTGGAGCGATGAAAAGTCATTACTTTGCACTTCGAGGCATTAAGGTGTAACATATTTGCACAACACCATGACTGAAAGCTATTGAGATCAGATTGCAAGCGAGAGTGAAATGAAATGTCCTTATACTGGACACAGAGCTTAACATCATCCGCATACATATGTAAGTACTCGAGAATTTGTTAATACAGAAGGCAGGTCATTAATAAAGAGTGTGAAAAGTAAGGGGCCTAAATGGCTACCCTGTGGTACTCCAGAAGTAACCATAACAGGTAAAGATAAGGAGTTTTTGAAAAGGACCCTTTGAGACCTAGAACACAGGTAGTTAGAAATCCATCTCAACAGATTGGGCGGAAACCCTAGAAGGTCGAGCTTTTGTGCAAGAAGAGAGTGGTTTACAGAATCGAATGCCTTACTGAAGTCAGTGTAAATAACATCCGTCTGCAAGTTACCTTGGAATCCTTTAATGACAAAGGAGGTGAACTCTAAAAGATTAGTGGTTGTTGATCGTCGCTGGAGAGCTGGAGATATAAGTGATTTGCAAAGATGTTGCAAGTGCGGAGTTAAAATTTTCTCGAACATTTTAGGAATAGCGGATAACTTAGATATACCTCTATAGTTTTAGCGTCAGACTTGCTACCTTTCCTATGGATAGGAATTATAAAGGATTCCTTCCAGATGGGGGGAAAGCTAGAAGAATGGATGGATAGATTGAATAATTTAAGCAAAAGTCCGCACAGAGGGCCCGGTGAAAATACCGGCTTAACTAATTTAAGTTCATGAAGTAAGGAGCCTTCATTAAACAAAGGGCAGAAGATGCCATTTGACCTTGGTAAACTATATGGATACATATGGCCTGGGTAGCTTTCCTGGGAATAGGTGGTTTGAAAAAAATTGTGCAAAAAGATCGGCGATTGCCTGATCATTGTTTGCCGACATATTAAAAAATGATAGCAAGGATGGATGTGCGGACGTTCTACGCTTACTGTTTACAAAGCTGTAGAACTGTTTAGGGTCCTGTGAAAAACGTATCCTGCATCGAAGTAGGTAGTTCCTATAGCATTGAGCATTAAGAAAAGTGAAATTTGACCGAGCTATTAAGTAATTAGAAAGAGAAGAGGGAGAACCAACTTCTTGAGATTTTTTAAATAGTCTTGATTTTAGGTTCTTTAGACTGGATAACTCTTTGGTGAACCAAGGAGGTTTCGCAGATCTAGTCGGACATGAGAGTGGGACACACGTGTAAAAAATTGTGTCAAGTACTCGGCTTTACGAAAGCAGCGGACGCGTTCAGATAGCCTACCCGCACGATCCGATACAGTAGGTCCAATATCTACCGACACTTCGAAAGTAGGATGATAGCAGTCTTCAAGAATAGTGAGCGGGAGTGCTCGTGTTAACAACGCTACGGTCGGATCCGAGCAAAAGCACAGATCAAGCAATCGACCCAAGGAGTTTTTCACATGGTTGACTTGAGACAGGGATAGGTCTAATAAGCCATCAATAAAATCATGTCGTGACCTGTGCACAAGGTTATTTGACTCGTTAACTGTAACATATAACGTAGGTGGGTATATGTTGACACCACGAGCTGATGTTAGTGTAGCGACCAGAGGAGCACGCGCTTGTTCCGGCTCTGCTGTCGTCGGCTGGGGGGGTTTAAAAAGACCACTGTGCTACCTGCTCGCTTTGTATATACATAATTACATTAAAATTCGCGTGCTTGTTTAGGCCAAACACAAGTTCAATCAGACAGACAGGAAGGATAGGAAAACACATAAAATTGACTAGTTATGACACGGCAAGTTGTTGTTGCAAAAGCCAAGTTGGTTTTGGTTGTTTCGCTGATGCGCTGGTGTTTCTGTGACAGCTGATGCCCACCCTACCATGATCATCTTAGCCGCAAGACCAATATAATGGCCGATGATCCCTTAAACAAACCTAACACTCTAACCTACTTCCATACTACGACGAGACATGGCTCCCCCCTACGAACAAACTAGAACATGTTGAAATTCTAATTAAAACTTATTTATTATACAAGATTGCTCATGGCAAAAAAAAAACGTATATATAAAAGGGAATTTATAAAAGGGTTTAGATCAAAAAAAAAAAAAAGGTAAAAATAATATGTATAAATAGAGAAAATAATAAATGGTTTGAAAATAATCAAATTTAAATTCACATAAATATATGTCGAAAAAAACTGGTTAAAAATATATTAGTGAGCTGTGAGCCGGTTCTCTCTCCGCAACCCTCTTATAAGTCTTGAAACATGCAATAAAAATTATTATGTTTTCCACTTACGTGCATATCTCGGAACCTTCCATCTCCAAAAGCGCTTTTTTTGATGCGAGGCGACGAATCTGTTGCACTTTTTAAAAAGGGAATAGAAAAAAAAATAAAAGAAAGCACAAAAACCAAAATCTAAGGCGAAGAGCTAATAATTTGTGTTCTTTGCTCTCGCGATCTTCGTCTTCTCTCTCTCTTCTATGCTCGCTTTTTTTCGGCTCTCAACGCCACTGTGGTGAATACCAGAACATATTAGAAGAGAGAGACATGCAAGAAGAACAACGAGAAGGGACGTGTGAGACGCTTCTTACGCGTCACAACTTTTATACCCGGCACTCAGTACTACTTCTGCAACTTAGCGGTTATTTGTCAAATTTTACATTTTTTCTTCATCTGTCATCTACATTAACAACACTGCTCACGCCAACACGCTCCTTTAGCTCGCCACCCTCCCCCATAGACACACACTGCAGAGTCGCTGCAGAGGCAGAGGCAGCGGCAGAGGCAGCGGCAGAGATGTGTCAGGGGCAGAGGCCATAAACAGCGTGAAGCAGAGTGTGAATGCTGCGGGACGGGGTGGGTTTGGCCACTGAAAATTAATTTCTTCATTGTGGCTATAATAATGATCCAATCAAATCCCAATTTGGTGATCTGATAGATATGGTCATTCCCTACGGAACGGCGTTTTTAGTTTTCTGTTACCTTCAAAATTGTAGATTTGGGAGGTTTTCGCCCTTTTGCGGGGGCGGAAGGGGCGGGGCTCATTTTGAAATACACTGGTTTCAGTGTGAGCATACAGCAGTCTGGTGGCAAAATTTGGTGGCTCTAGCTCTTATAGTCTCTGAGAACTAGCCGACAAACAAGACGGACGGACGGACGGACGGACGGACGGACGGACGGACGGACGGACAGACAGACATGGCTCAATCGACTCGGCTATTGATGCTGATCAAGAATATATATACTTTATGGGGTCGGAAACGTTTCCTTCTGTGCGTTACATACAACCGTTATCCGCACAAATACAATATACCCTATTTACTCTTCGAGTACCGGGTATAAAAAGGGAAGAGGAACGACGATTGCACCAATTAACGGCGTTTTCTATTGCTTCACCCAATATTAAAATTTTTAACCACTTTTATGCGAATGGTGCTGTTCCTCGGAAATTCTTAATAATTCATTTTCCACTTAACACTACCAACCTTATTCCATACTTAGGCTAGGGTGGGACAGAAAAACTAAAAATAAGTGTACAAAAATTTAAACGAAGGGTTATTTAACCGACATTTCCCCGGTTTTAAAATCGCTGCCTCCCCGTCCAGACGGTGGCTTCGGAGTCGCGAATTAAACTATTCTCTTCCAATTGCAGCGGCTTCTCTTGCTTTAGTTGCGCCTAATAGCGGCGAATTCCCGATAGCTGGGTGCGCGATCAATTATAATTTATTCGGCGCTGCCGTAGGCAAACAGCTGTTTTTGTTTGTTGCTTCTCTAATCGGCGAATTGAGTCATTTTATTGCCTTTAATGTAGTTGCTTTAGTTTAAAGGTGATTGAACTCGTAGCTTCGACATAAATGATTTGCACTAAGTACTAAGTGCCAATCTGCACTTGCAAAGACAAAATAAAAAAGGAAAAGAGAGAAGAAAAAAATTTTGATTCTACCGTTTCACAATTTCCTGCTTAACAAAAACACGAACAAAAATGTATGGCTTACCGCTTATTTGCGTTTGGCACTTTTTTTATATTCCACTCGGCCCAGCGGCTGCGGTATTTAATTTCATGCATTTACTAAATATCTTTGTAATAATTTTAGTCGCGGTTTAAGTTTTTCGCACTAAAACTTGGGTTTGGTCTGAGAAGCGACTTGATTGACTCACGTCTAGAATGGAAAAGACCGTGGCATTAGCTGAACTTCCTGCACACCCCGGTTAACAGCGAAAGTGGTACGCCATTTCCAAATTGTTAACATTATTACAATTAAACTCTCTTCCCTGGAACTTCTACCACCTTGTACCGTCGATCAGCTGATGTACCATACAGGAGCTGGCACGAAGTTACGAAAGTCTAAGGCATACTTTCGGCCTCTAACAAAAAAAAAGTCGAACCCAAAAACAAGCGTCACTACATAACCGAAGACCAAACAGTACCTGGCAGGTTGAAATCCCCAAGAACTATTAAATGGTCTTTGTCAGATAGCGAGGAAGATACAGTTTTTAAGGCGGACAAGTGCTGCTCGTATATTAATACATCCGAAGTCGGTGGAATATACGAGCAAGTGACATAAATAGACTGGCCGGGAAGAATCAGTCTAACACAGAGGAATTCCAAGTCTTGTAAAACCTGGACTATGAAAAGTTCCGACGTGAAGTAAGAGTTTACTGCAATCAGAACGCCTCCTCCACGCCGAGGCGAACGATCATTCCTATAAATTGTGTACCTATCTGCCAAAACTTCGGAACTAAGAATGTCCGGCTTTAACCAGGTTTCGGTAAACACAATAACATGGGATGAAAATGTGAAACTATCCATAAAAAGAGTGCTCAGCTTACTACGTAAGCCGCGAGCATTTTGATAGGCTACAAAGAGGGAAATTAGTTTTTTGACTGCGAGGAATTGCAGTGGGAAGAGGTGGACAGAGTAGAGGAGGAATGAGCAGAGGAGGAATGAGCAGAGGAGGAATGAGTAGAGGAGGAAGGAGCACTGGCCTCACTACTAGGAAGAGTTATGGGGGGCCTATTTTTCTTCTTAGCCTTAAACTCTTTCACAACCAGGTGCTCTGGCCAAAATTTGGAAGAGCAAATGGTCTCGAAATGAGTTGGAGACACGCTAATCTTGAAAGAGGATATCTCCCTGGCATAAGAGAAATTAAACTTCTCCACCTTTAAGCCATCGGTTTTTATTTTGCTTTGTATAAAAGCAGTTACATCATTAGATGTGAGGTCAGGGGCAAGCCAAGAGACAACGAGGAGGAACGTTGTGAGACGCGTCTTAAGCCGCGTCACAACTCTTATACCCGGTACTCAGTACTACATCTGCACCTTAGCGGTTATTTGTCAAATTTTACATTTTCTCTTCATCTGTCATCTACATCAACAACACTACTCACGCCAACACGCTCCTTTAGCTCGCCACCCTCCCCTAGAGACACACACTGCAGAGTTAGGGCAGAGGCAGCGGCAGAGTCGTGGCAGAGGATGAGTCAGAGACGTGTCAGGGGAAGAGGCCTCTACCACTGCGCGAAGCAGAGTGTGAATGAGAGAATGTGTAAAAGCAACAAAAGCTGCTGGACAGGGTGGGCTTAGCCACTGCAACTTAATTTCTTCATTGTGGCCATAATAATGATCCAATCGGATCCCAATTTGGTGATCAGATAGATATGGTCATTCCCTATGGCGTTTTTAGTTTTCTTTTATCTTTAAAATTGTAGATTTGGGAGGTTTTCGCCCTTTTGCGGGGGCGGAAGAGGGCGTGGCTCATTTTTGAAATACACTTGTAACAGTGTGAGCATACAGAAGTCTGGATGCAAAATTTGGTGGCTCTAGCTTTTATGGTCTCTGAGATCCAGGCGCTCAACAAGACGGACGGACAGACGGACAGACGGACAGACAGACATGGCTCAATCGACTCGGCTATTGATGCTGATCAAGAATATATATACTTTATGGGGTCGGAGACGTTTCCTTCTGTGCGTTACATACATTCACTTTGTGCACAAATACAATATACCCTATTTACTCTTCGAGTACCGGGTATAAAAACTTGCCGCTTTGGTGGGACTCCCACCAGAGGTTTTGGCACCACAGATCTGATACTGTGACGGCAATATCCGGTGGTCCAGGACGTTTATTAACTGGTAGGATCGAAATAGATGGGATGGGCTGTGGAACGGACTCGACAGACACGGACGCTACAGTGCTAACTGGCTGCATGTTCTCCGAGATTATCGATTCGGTAGCCGAAACTTGATCACCAGCAGCTGTCGTTGCCCTTGGAGTGGCAAATGAAATTAGGTGCTGCAACATCGGAGTGGACGGAGACAGTTGATCAGCAGCGAGCGATCGAGGGACAGGCACTTGCAGATCACGAGGAGTGACTTTTTTGGGCCTAGGAGACTCATTCAGCAGTTTAAAACCGCTGAATTGAGACACCATGTCAATGTTATGGTCAAAGCAATTTGCGTAAGGCACAGATGGAAACGTTTCCGACCCTATAAAGCAGTGAGTTTGTTTGCGAAGAATGCATGCAAAACAAAATATTATAATCTTTACAATGTCCTAAAAACTGTAACACACGTGTGCGTGAGTGGCAGCGCAGGGCCAGATCCTTTTCCAATATCAATACATAGAGCCGAGCCGAGCCGTGATAAAAAGGTATACAAATATTCTTAATCAGTATTAATAACAGAGTCGATAAGGCTCTATCTCAGACAAAGCTCTGTCTGCCCGTCATGAAGAGCGTGTAGTTCTCAGAGCTAGAAAACAAAGTTTTGCATGCAAACTTCAGTAATATTACACTGTTACTAGTGTATTTCAATATTTCGCACCTACCGCCCTACAATGTGCAAAAATCTGTGGCATCCACAATTTTGAAGATATCAGAAAACCAACGAGTAAGAACGTTTGTGAGACGCTTCGTACGCGTCACAACTTTTATTTATTTTTTTTTTCGTTTTATCTTTAAAATTGTGTATACAGCAGAATGACCTTTTCTACCAAGTTGTTGAATTTTGAATTTTCAGTGGAAAACCCAGCCGCTTCCAGCTCTGCACCGCTCATTAAAATATATTTTAGTATACATATATATAAATATACGAGGAGGAACGTTGTGAGACGCGTCTTAAGCCGCGTCACAACTCTTATACCCGGTACTCAGTACTACATCTGCACCTTAGCGGTTATTTGTCAAATTTTACATTTTCTCTTCATCTGTCATCTACATCAACAACACTACTCACGCCAACACGCTCCTTTAGCTCGCCACCTCCCCTAGAGACACATTTGCAGAGTTAGGGCAGAGGCAGCGGCAGAGTCGTGGCAGAGGATGAGTCAGAGACGTGTCAGGGGAAGAGGCCTCTACCACTGCGCGAAGCAGAGTGTGAATGAGAGAATGTGTAAAAGCAACAAAAAGCTGCTGGACAGGGTGGGCTTAGCCACTGCAACTTAATTTCTTCATTGTGGCCATAATAATGATCCAATCGGATCCCAATTTGGTGATCAGATAGATATGGTCATTCCCTATGGCGTTTTTAGTTTTCTTTTATCTTTAAAATTGTAGATTTGGGAGGTTTTCGCCCTTTTGCGGGGGCGGAAGAGGGCGTGGCTCATTTTGAAAAACTTTAGTAACAGTGTGAGCATACAGAAGTCTGGATGCAAAATTTGGTGGCTCTAGCTTTTATGGTCTCTGAGATCCAGGCGCTCAACAAGACGGACGGACAGACGGACAGACGGACAGACAGACATGGCTCAATCGACTCGGCTATTGATGCTGATCAAGAATATATATACTTTATGGGGTCGGAGACGTTTCCTTCTGTGCGTTACATACATTCACTTTGTGCACAAATACAATATACCCTATTTACTCTTCGAGTACCGGGTATAATAATATATATAATACTCAATTTATATTCCTTCTGCCAGTTGGAGACATCGTTGGATCCGACAGATACGTTTTCGGAGGGCGTCAAACGCTTCGATCTGCAATTTACCGGACTGCTGATATTTTCCTCAAGCAAATTAACAATATGGCTAAGAAGAACACCCCCGATCGCTTCATGAATCTAGTGCATCGAATCAACTTTAACGGCTTCTATTTCGATCAAATGGAAAAGCTCTGCGTCAAAGATGCCATGGGTTAAGTCATTAATTTGCCATTCATTTATAGCAGTACGAAAAGCATAGAAGATGAAAGTAAAAAAAAGGCCCAATTAAAATACGTATTTCATGAATTATAACTATTTATAACTATTTCCAGGAGAGCTACTGTTGTTTCATAATGTTTTCAAAAAATAAGTTTTCGTAAGCGATAAATCGTAAAACTCAAACACAATTATTAACCATGAGTGCAAAATATCTATTTTCTCTGCTTCTGCAGTGTGCGGCCTCTGCCTCTGCCGTGCCTCTGCTGAGCCTCTGCTGTGTGCGGCTCTAGGGGAGGGGGGCGAACTAAAGGAGTGTGTTGGCGTGAGAAGTGTTGTAAATGTAGATGACAGATAAAGAAAATATGTAAGATTTGATAAAAACCGCTAAGGTACAGATGTTGTACTGAGTACCGGGGATACAAGTTGTGACGCGTAAGAAGCGTCTCACACGTCCCTTCCGGTTTGACATACATTTTTTTGGCATTTGTCGACCTCGTAAGTTCAAAAATGCATATTTTTGTATGACATGGTTTTGTGTTTTCGACTTTAGTTCCTCAGTGTAATAAATTGCTAAAAAAAAGCAATACCATTTTCGAATACGGGTACGTTTTTTATACCCGGTACTCTGAGAGTAAAAGATGTATTTTAGATGTATCTGTCTGGACGTTGATATGCAATGACTGCACCATCAAGTGGCCCATGCGACACCAAGCCAAAGCCTGTTACGCGCGGAACCCAGCAGAACGCAGCCCTCCTCTCGCCCAACCGACCGAGGGGCGCGAGGGGCGCGAGTAACCGAACCGGTCGCGAGCATGCAGAAAGATAGATGTTAGGCTAATATTCGAGGAAAATTAGAACTAAACACAACTAAACTAGAGCAACTATAGCTGAGCAAGCAAAATTATCAAAGTCAAAAATTAAATGAACTACGGGAGAGGTAGGCTAGTATAAGAGATTTAAGAAGAGGAAGGGAGTGAGTCGAGGATATAATGTGATAGAGGGAATTATAATCCGAGCATAACACTCTAAAGGGCTCGTGCAAGGCATAATTCGATCTACACATTGGAAGGAACAAAGGAATATATGTAGTTTCTAGTGGGTCTAATGGGAATCGTAAAGTTTACGCGGCTTAACAAGTCAGGGCTGTCTACATCCCCCTTGATCAAGTTGTGCATAAAAATTACACCAAGCATTTTTCTACGACTAACTAAGGATGGAAGATTTATTAAAAGAAGTCTACTACGGTAGGATGGCAGTCTCACATTTGCATCCCAGTTGAGGCCCCGTAGAAAAAAATAATAAAAGTTTTTCTGTACTGATTCAATACGGTCCTGATGTATGTTTTACTGAGGGCACCATACACATGAGCCGTATTCTAAAATCAGACGAACAAGCGAGATATAGAGAGTCTTCGTTATATAGGGGTCATCAAATTCCTTTGACCACCTCTTTATAAACCCAAGCATACCCATGGCTTTATTTATCATGGTAGAAATGTGTTCAGAAAACTTTAACTTGGGGTCTAGTTTAACACCAAGATCATCAACTAATGTAATTCTCTCAAGAGAACTACCGCAGAGGGTGTAAGGTGCCAGTAAGGGGCTGGAGCGATGAAAAGTCATTACTTTGCACTTCGAGGCATTAAGGTGTAACATATTTGCACAACACCATGACTGAAGCTATTGAGATCAGATTGCAAGCGAGAGTGAAATGAAATGTCCTTATACTGGACACAGAGCTTAACATCATCCGCATACATAATTATTGGAGAATTTGTTAAGACAGAAGGCAGGTCATTAATAAAGAGTGTGAAAAGTAAGGGGCCTAAATGGCTACCCTGTGGTACTCCAGAAGTAACCATAACAGGTAAAGATAAGGAGTTTTTGAAAAGGACCCTTTGAGACCTAGAACACAGGTAGTTAGAAATCCATCTCAACAGATTGGGCGGAAACCCTAGAAGGTCGAGCTTTTGTGCAAGAAGAGAGTGGTTTACAGAATCGAATGCCTTACTGAAGTTAGTGTAAATAACATCCGTCTGCAAGTTACCTTGGAATCCTTTAATGACAAAGAAGTTGAACTCTAAAAGATTAGTGGTTGTTGATCGTCGCTGGAGAGCTGGAGATATAAGTGATTTGCAAAGATGTTGCAAGTGCGGAGTTAAAATTTTCTCGAATATTTTAGGAATAGCGGATAACTTAGATATACCTCTATAGTTTTAGCGTCAGACTTGCTACCTTTCCTTTGGATAGGAATTATAAAGGATTCCTTCCAGATGGGGGGAAAGCTAGAAGAATGGATGGATAGATTGAATAATTTAAGCAAAAGTCCGCACAGAGGGCCCGGTGAAAATACCGGCTTAACTAATTTAAGTTCATGAAGTAAGGAGCCTTCATTTAACATAGGGCAGAAAATGCCATTTGAACTTGGTAAACTATATGGATACATATGGCCTGGGTAGCTTTCCTGGGAATAGGTGGTTTGAAAAAATTGTGCAAAAAGATCGGCGATTGCCTGATCATTGTTTGCCGACATATTAAAAAATGATAGCAAGGATGGATGTGCGGACGTTCTACGCTTACTGTTTACAAAGCTGTAGAACTGTTTAGGGTCCTGTGAAAAACGTATCCTGCATCGAAGTAGGTAGTTCCTATAGCATTGAGCATTAAGAAAAGTGAAATTTGACCGAGCTATTAAGTAATTAGAAAGAGAAGACGGAGAACCAACTTCTTGAGATTTTTTAAATAGTCTTGATTTTTGGTTCTTTAGACTGGATAACTCTTTGGTGAACCAAGGAGGTTTCGCAGATCTAGTCGGACATGAGAGTGGGACACACGTGTCAAAAATTGTGTCAAGTACTCGGCTTTACGAAAGCAGCGGACGCGTTCAGATAGCCTACCCGCACGATCCGATACAGTAGGTCCAATATCTACCGACACTTCGAAAGTAGGATGATAGCAGTCTTCAGGAATAGTGAGCGGGAGTGCTCGTGTTAACAACGATAAGGTCGGATCCGAGACAAAGCACAGATCAAGCAATCGACCCAAGGAGTTTTTCACATGGTTGACTTGAGACAGGGATAGGTCTAATAAGCCATCAATAAAATCATGTCGTGACCTGTGCACAAGGTTATTTGACTCGTTAACTGTAACATATAACGTAGGTGGGTATATGTTGACACCACGAGCTGATGTTAGTGTAGCGACCAGAGGAGCACGCGCTTGTTCCGGCTCTGCTGTCGTCGGCTGGGGGGGTTTAAAAAGACCACTGTGCTACCTGCTCGCTTTGTATATACATAATTACATTAAAATTCGCGTGCTTGTTTAGGCCAAACACAAGTTCAATCAGACAGACAGGAAGGATAGGAAAACACATAAAATTGACTAGTTATGACACGGCAAGTTGTTGTTGCAAAAGCCAAGTTGGTTTTGGTTGTTTCGCTGATGCGCTGGTGTTTCTGTGACAGCTGATGCCCACCCTACCATGATCATCTTAGCCGCAAGACCAATATAATGGCCGATGATCCCTTAAACAAACCTAACACTCTAACCTACTTCCATACTACGACGAGACATGGCTCCCCCCTACGAACAAACTAGAACATGTTGAAATTCTAATTAAAACTTATTTATTATACAAGATTGCTAAAAAAAAAAAAAAAACGTATATATAAAAGGGAATTTATAAAAGGGTTTAGATCAAAAAAAAAAAAAAGGTAAAAATAATATGTATAAATAGAGAAAATAATAAATGGTTTGAAAATAATCAAATTTAAATTCACATAAATATATGTCGACAAAAACTGGTTAAAAAAATATATTAGTGAGCTGTGAGCCGGTTCTCTCTCCGCAACCCTCTTATAATTCTTGAAACATGCAATAAAATTATTATGTTTTCCACTTACGTGCATATCTCGGAACCTTCCATCTCCAAAAGCGCTTTTTGATGCGAGGCGACGAATCTGTTGCACTTTTTAAAAAGGGAATAGAAAAAAAATAAAAGAAAGCACAAAAACCAAAATCTAAGGCGAAGAGCTAATAATTTTGTTCTTTGCTCTCGCGATCTTCGTCTTCTCTCTCTCTTCTATGCTCGCCTATTTTCGGCTCTCAACGCCACTGTGGTGAATACCAGAACATATTAGAAGAGAGAGACATGCAAGAAGAACAACGAAGGGACGTGGAGACGCTTCTTACGCGTCACAACTTTTATACCCGGCACTCAGTACTACTTCTGCAACTTAGCGGTTATTTGTCAAATTTTACATTTTTTCTTCATCTGTCATCTACATTAACAACACTGCTCACGCCAACACGCTCCTTTAGCTCGCCACCCTCCCCCATAGACACACACTGCAGAGTCGCTGCAGAGGCAGAGGCAGCGGCAGAGGCAGCGGCAGAGATGTGTCAGGGGCAGAGGCCATAAACAGCGTGAAGCAGAGTGTGAATGCTGCGGGACGGGGTGGGTTTGGCCACTGAAAATTAATTTCTTCATTTTGGCTATAATAATGATCCAACCAAATCCCAATTTGGTGATCTGATAGATATGGTCATTCCCTACGGAACGGCGTTTTTAGTTTTCTGTTACCTTCAAAATTGTAGATTTGGGAGGGGGCCCTTTTTGCGGGGGCGGAAGGGGGCGGGGCTCATTTTTGAAATACACTGGTTTCAGTGTGAGCATACAGCAGTCTGGTGCCAAAATTTGGTGGCTCTAGCTCTTATAGTCTCTGAGAACTAGCCGACAAAACAAGACGGACGGACGGACGGACGGACGGACGGACGGACGGACGGACGGACAGACAGACATGGCTCAATCGACTCGGCTATTGATGCTGATCAAGAATATATATACTTTATGGGGTCGGAAACGTTTCCTTCTGTGCGTTACATACAACCGTTATCCGCACAAATACAATATACCCTATTTACTCTTCGAGTACCGGGTATAAAAAGGGAAGAGGAACGACGATTGCACCAATTAACGGCGTTTTCTATTGCTTCACCCAATATTAAAATTTTTAACCACTTTTATGCGAATGGTGCTGTTCCTCGGAAATTCTTAATAATTCATTTTCCACTTAACACTACCAACCTTATTCCATACTTAGGCTAGGGTGGGACAGAAAAACTAAAAATAAGTGTACAAAAATTTAAACGAAGGGTTATTTAACCGACATTTCCCCGGTTTTAAAATCGCTGCCTCCCCGTCCAGACGGTGGCTTCGGAGTCGCGAATTAAACTATTCTCTTCCAATTGCAGCGGCTTCTCTTGCTTTAGTTGCGCCTAATAGCGGCGAATTCCCGATAGCTGGGTGCGCGATCAATTATAATTTATTCGGCGCTGCCGTAGGCAAACAGCTGTTTTTGTTTGTTGCTTCTCTAATCGGCGAATTGAGTCATTTTATTGCCTTTAATGTACAGCTTTAGTTTAAAGGTGATTGAACTCGTCGACATTCGACATAAATGATTTGCACTAAGTACTAAGTGCCAATCTGCACTTGCAAAGACAAAATAAAAAAGGAAAAGAGAGAAGAAAAAAATTTTGATTCTACCGTTTCACAATTTCCTGCTTAACAAAAACACGAACAAAAATGTATGGCTTACCGCTTATTTGCGTTTGGCACTTTTTTTATATTCCACTCGGCCCAGCGGCTGCGGTATTTAATTTCATGCATTTACTAAATATCTTTTTGTAATAATTTTAGTCGCGGTTTAAGTTTTTCGCACTAAAACTTGGGTTTGGTCTGAGAAGCGACTTGATTGACTCACGTCTAGAATGGAAAAGACCGTGGCATTATCTGAACTTCCTGCACACCCCGGTTAACAGCGAAAGTGGTACGCCATTTCCAAATTGTTAACATTATTACAATTAAACTCTCTTCCCTGGAACTTCTACCACCTTGTACCGTCGATCAGCTGATGTACCATACAGGAGCTGGCACGAAGTTACGAAAGTCTAAGGCATACTTTCGGCCTCTAACAAAAAAAAAGTCGAACCCAAAAACAAGCGTCACTACATAACCGAAGACCAAACAGTACCTGGCAGGTTGAAATCCCCAAGAACTATTAAATGGTCTTTGTCAGATAGCGAGGAAGATACAGTTTTTAAGGCGGACAAGTGCTGCTCGTATATTAATACATCCGAAGTCGGTGGAATATACGAGCAAGTGATATAAATAGACTGGCCGGGAAGAATCAGTCTAACACAGAGGAATTCCAAGTCTTGTAAAACCTGGACTATGAAAAGTTCCGACGTGAAGTAAGAGTTTACTGCAATCAGAACGCCTCCTCCACGCCGAGGCGAACGATCATTCCTATAAATTGTGTACCTATCTGCCAAAACTTCGGAACTAAGAATGTCCGGCTTTAACCAGGTTTCGGTAAACACAATAACATGGGATGAAAATGTGAAACTATCCATAAAAAGAGTGCTCAGCTTACTACGTAAGCCGCGAGCATTTTGATAGGCTACAAAGAGGGAAATTAGTTTTTTGACTGCGAGGAATTGCAGTGGGAAGAGGTGGACAGAGTAGAGGAGGAATGAGCAGAGGAGGAATGAGTAGAGGAGGAAGGAGCACTGGCCTCACTACTAGGAAGAGTTATGGGAGGCCTATTTTTCTTCTTAGCCTTAAACTCTTTCACAACCAGGTGCTTTGGCCAAAATTTGGAAGAGCAAATGGTCTCGAAATGAGTTGGAGACACGCTAATCTTGAAAGAGGATATCTCCCTGGCATAAGAGAAATTAAACTTCTCCACCTTTAAGCCATCGGTTTTTATTTTGCTTTGTATAAAAGCAGTTACATCATTAGATGTGAGGTCAGGGGCAAGCCGAGAGACAAAAACTTGCCGCTTTGGTGGGACTCCCACCAGAGGTTTTGGCACCACAGATCTGATACCTGTGACGGCAATATCCGGTGGTCCGGGACGTTTTTTAACTGGTGGGATCGAAATAGATGGGATGGGCTGTGGAACGGACTCGACAGACACGGACGCTACAGTGCTAACTGGCTGCATGTTCTCCGAGATTATCGATTCGGTAGCCGAAACTTGATCACCAGCAGCTGTCGTTGCCCTTGGAGTGGCAAACGAAATTAGCTGCTGCACTATCGGAGTGGACGGAGACAGTTGATCAGCAGCGAGCGATCGAGGGACAGGCACTTGCAGATCACGAGGAGTGACTTTTTTGGGCATAGGAGACTCATTCAGCAGTTTAAAACCGCTGAATTGAGACTCCATGGCTAGAAGCCGATCGTACTGCTTCTTAAAGCCCACGGTCAGCTCCTTAAAGCCCTTTCGCGTCTGCCTCATAAATGTGACCATGTCAATGTTATGGTCAAAGCAATTTGCGTAAGGCACAGATGGAAACGTTTCCGACCCTATAAAGCAGTGAGTTTGTTTGCGAAGAATGCATGCAAAACAAAATATTATAATCTTTACAATGTCCTAAAAACTGTAAAACACGTGTGCGTGAGTGGCAGCGCAGGGCCAGATCCTTTTCCAATATCAATACATAGAGCCGAGCCGAGCCGTGATGTAAGGTATACAAATATTCTTAATCAGTATTAATAACAGAGTCGATAAGGCTCTATCTCAGACAAAGCTCTGTCTGCCCGTCATGAAGAGCGTGTAGTTCTCAGAGCTAGAAAACAAAGTTTTGCATGCAAACTTCAGTAATATTACACTGTTACTAGTGTATTTCAATATTTCGCACCTACCGCCCTACAATGTGCAAAAATCTGTGGCATCCACAATTTTGAAAATATCAGAAAACCAACGAGTAAGAACGTTTGTGAGACGCTTCGTACGCGTCACAACTTTTAGTTTTTTTTTGTTGTCGTTTTATCTTTAAAATTGTGGATACAGCAGAATGATCTTTTCTACCAAGTTTTCGAATTTTGAATTTCAGTGGAAAGCCCAGCCTCTTCCAGCTCTGCACCGCTCATTAAAATATAATACTTACTCAATTTATATTCCTTCTGCCAGTTGGAGACATCGTTGGATCCGACAGATACGTTTTCGGAGTGCGTCAAACGCTTCGATCTGCAATTTACCGGACTGCTGATATTTTCCTCAAGCAAATTAACAATATGGCTAAGAAGAACACCCCCGATCGCTTCATGAATCAAGTGCATCGAATCCACTTTAACGGCTTCTATTCCGATCAAATAGAAATGATCTGCGTCAAAGATGCCATGGGCTAAGCCATTCATTTAAAGAAGTACGAAAAGCATAGAAGATGAAAGTAAAAAAAAGCCCAATTAAAATATGTATTTCATTAATTATAACTATTTATAACTATTTCCAGAAGAGCTACTGTTGTTTCATAATGTTTTCAAAAAAGAAGTTTTCGTAAGCGATAAATCGTAAAACTCAAACACAATTATTAACCATGAGTGCAAAATATCTATTTTCTCTGCTTCTGCAGTGTGCGGCCTCTGCCTCTGCCGTGCCTCTGCCGAGCCTCTGCTGTGTGCGGCTCTAGGGGAGGGGGGCGAGCTAAAGGAGCGTGTTGGCGTGAGAAGTGTTGTAAATGTAGATGACAGATAAAGAAAATATGTAAGATTTGATAAAAACCGCTAAGGTACAGATGTTGTACTGAGTACCGGGGATAAAAGTTGTGACGCGTAAGAAGCGTCTCACACGTCCCTTCTGGTTTGACATACATTTTTTTGACATTTGTCGACCTCGTAAGTTCAAAAATTCCAATTTTTGTATGACATGGTTTTGTGTTTTCGACTTTAGTTCCTCAGTGTAATAAATTCTAAAAAAAAGCAATACACTTTTCGAATACGGGTACGTTTTTTATACCCGGTACTCTGAGAGTAAAAGATGTATTTTAGATTTATGGTCACAGCAATTTGCGTAACGTACAGATGGAAACGTTTCCGACCCTATAAAGCAGTGAGTTTGTTTGCGAAGAATGCACGCAAAACAGAATATTATAATCTTTACAATGTCCTAAACACTGTAACACACGTGTGCGTGAGTGGCAGCGCAGGGCCAGATCTTTTTCCAATATCAATACATAGAGCCGAGCCGAGCCGTGATGTAAGGTATACAAATATTCTTAACAAGTATTAATAACAGAGTCGATAAGGCTCTATCTCAGACAAAGCTCTGTCTGCCCGTCATGAAGCTAGAAAACAAAGTTTTGCATGCAAACTTTAGTAATATTACACTGTTACTAGTGTATTTCAATATTTCGCACCAATGTGCAAAAATCTGTAGCATCCACAATTTTGAAGATATCAGAAAACCAACGAGTAAGATCGTTTGTGGGACGCTTCGTACGCGTCACAACTTTTAGTTTTTCTTTGTTGTCGTTTTATCTTTAAAATTGTGGATACAGCAGAATGACCTTTTCTACCAAGTTTTCGAATTTTGAATTTCAGTGGAAAGCCCAGCCTCTTCCAGCTCTGCACCGCTCATTAAAATATAATACTTACTCAATTTATATTCCTTCTGCCAGTTGGAGACATCGTTGGATCCGACAGATACGTTTTCGGAGTGCGTCAAACGCTTCGATCTGCAATTTACCGGACTGCTGATATTTTCCTCAAGCAAATTAACAATATGGCTAAGAAGAACACCCCCGATCGCTTCATGAATCAAGTGCATCGAATCCACTTTAACGGCTTCTATTCCGATCAAATAGAAATGATCTGCGTCAAAGATGCCATGGGCTAAGCCATTCATTTAAAGAAGTACGAAAAGCATAGAAGATGAAAGTAAAAAAAAGCCCAATTAAAATATGTATTTCATTAATTATAACTATTTATAACTATTTCCAGAAGAGCTACTGTTGTTTCATGTTTTAAAAAAAGAAATTTTCATAAGTAATAAATAGTAAAGCTCAAACACAATTATTATCCATGAGTGCAAAATATCTATTTTCTTAATAAAAATATCCGAAAAAAATTTAATATTTTGAGTTAACTTTGCAAAAGACAAAAACTATGTTTTCTGCGGACGGACAGACATGGCTATATCGACTCGTCTATTGATGCTGATCAAGAATATATATCCTTTATGGGGTCGGAAACGTTTCCTTCTCTGCGTTACGTACATCTACTTTTCCCCACAAATACAATATAGAATATTTACTCTTCGAGTACCGGCTATAAAAATTTATTTAAAAGATTAAGAGTGATTAAAGATTTTTGAAAAACTTTTTGAATTTACAAAAAATATATTTGACTGATTGATTGATTGGTTATTATTGGTTGATTAGCCTTCTCTGCGTTACATACATCTAATTTTCCTCAGAAATACAATACAACTTACTTACCCTTCGAGTACCGGGTATAAAAAGTCAGTTCCGTGGAGAATGGCCATATATATCTATCAGGAACATATTGTAGCCAGAATGAAGAATAGAATTTGCAGTGGCTAGCCCGCACCCCCTCCGACAATGTTGCTGCTGGCTCAATCACTGCACACCATGTCTAGTGCCGCCAGAGGGCGCCGCGCATCGTTAGGCGGAAATCCCAGCCAGGTCCGAAGAAAACGCGTCGGCCCGCTGCGGGGACAGGGCCGATAAGCCAATCGGTCCAGTCCAAGTCTGGGGAACCCAAGGGCAAACCAGTCAGTGAGGAGGCTGCCAAGCAGAGCGTTATCGCGGCTTGTAAGCGCCTTGCGACCTGGAAAATCCGGGCAACTTAGGCCGGCAGCGGTGAAGCACAAGAGAGGAGTAAGCCGTCTTACCAAGAAAGGAGGCGCGCGGCTTACATCCTCTCAATCGACGACCCTGCTTTCAAGTCGTCGGAAAAGGGAGCGGAGCAGAGGCGATGGGCTAGACAAATTCTCCCAGATTTCCAGCCAGCCAAAGCTGGGAAGGGCGCAGCCAAGGCCCCAAGCAAGCGGCAGCGTTCGGTAGAGGACCCTGTCGCCAAGGATGGCATTGTCCCTCGGGAAAAATGGCACCATGTTGCCGCAGAGCTCCAGGATAGAATTCTGCTGGAGCTCAAGGAAAACGACATGTACGGACGCCGGGTGCCACCAAACCACGGTGAAAACCATCGCCTGCCAGGATGGCTGCTCGGCGGCCCTCTACCTGAAGGTGTGGCCAAGCTGGAGGCCGTGCGATGGGGAGACGTCCCGATGCGATGCCAACGCCCACCACTGCCAGTGGGGGAGCTCCGACACAATTAAACGGGGTTAGTATCTATTCAGCTATCTACTGACCACCAGGATGGTCATCTTAAACCGGGGAAACAAGACCACGTTTCTCATAAAGAACGGCACGGAGGTCTTATACCTCACACTTGCCTCCCATGGTATACAGGATAACATAGTATACTGGAGGGTCCTTGAAGAGCACACCTTCTCGGACCATAGGTACGTGGAAACTTTTTTCTGAGGCGGACCAACTGGAGCCGATACGCAGAGCAGCTAGGCCGTCTGCTCCCTGAGTCCCCCCAGAGGGGGATATCTCAAGGACAGCCACGATCAACCTGGTCAAAACCTTTACCATCGCGTGCATTGCCGCGCTTGATAAGTCATGCCCCCTGGTAGAGCCAGAGGTCGGAAGAAGCTCTAAACGCTGAGCAGAACTGGTCAGATTTCAAGATCAGCCTCTCAACTTATAACAAAGAACTTAGGAAAGCCAAACGCGCCTTATGGCGTAAGTTCTGCAGCGAAATCGAAAGTAACTCAAAAGCTTACCGCTTGCGAAAAATACTCTCTAAGACAACCCCATCTTTGGGCTATCTGAAGAACGCTGAGATGTCATGGACAACGTCCAGCGACGAATCGCTAAATCTTCTCTTCTGCACACATTTCCCAGGCTGCACTGAAAGTAAGACAAGCTACAGTGCCTCTCCCTCCAGTTGCACAGGATCTATTCTAAACCTTTTAAACTCCGAGAAAATATCCTGAGCAATTAAAAGCTTCAAGCCTTACAAGTCCCCGGGACCAGATGGCATTATTCCAGCACAGTTAATCCACGCTGGGGTATGAGCCATAAACTGGCTCAAGCGGATTTCGAGGGTATTTTCTCCCAAGGACACACCCTATAGAATCGTCGCTTCAGCACAAAGGAATTCACCAACAAATTCAACAACACCCTCCCGGCCACTATCACGGAAGCACTGACGGATCTGGCGATTGACTCCCGGACGGTGAGCGTTATCGATCAGATGCTTCAATGCTGGACCGTTGAGGTCTCACTGGGGCAGTCAACATCCACCAGGTTTGTCAGCAGGGGCACGCCTATCCGTCCTTATGAGCGCCTAGTACTCAGAGACCATTAGATCTAGGGTCACCAAATTTTACATCCATACTTCTGTTTGCTTTCACTTTTACAAGTGTATTTCAAAATTTCGGACACAGGATAAACGTTTTTTTCGACTTTTCCTGAGGTTTTAAAGTCAAAATTTCGTACCAAATACCATAAACAAAAGTTTCGATTTTGTCAAGTAGTGCAATTGGCACTGTCGCTGAAGGAGAGCCTGCATTCAGGTGAGTTCCGTTTTGTAGGGATTTAGACCAAGTTCGCGCGAATTCGTCCATTCTGAAAGTCGCGCGAGTTTGGAGGTCATTAAGAGAAGATAATTGCAACGTCGTCGGCGTATGCCACTACTTTACACCCCATGTTTGTCCACGTCCATCATTACTTTTAAGATACCCCACTGAGGTGAAAAGTGATGTATATGTAGATGTTGATGAAAGATGTAGAAAAAATTTAAAATGCAAGATGTAAAATTTGAAAAAAAAACCGTTGAGGTTTACTACTGCGTACCATACCGGGTATAAAAGTTGTGGCGCTTAAGAAGCGTCTCACACGTCCCTTCTCGTTCTATTTCCCATGTTTCGGCTCTTGAGTGGACTTCAAGGTGTATAAGTCTAGCCGATTACAATTAAAAACGATAATTCAACGAGTGAGATAATACAAGGTCAAACGTTTGTGTGTTCACTTTTGCGGCACTTTTGATTTGCGAAGCTTATGCACCGGTGAAGCAATGACACGACGACCAAAAGCCAACAATTGTGCCCGAGAGAACGATCGAGAGAGTGTACTGATTTCGATTTTGAATTCCTGAGAGAGTTCTATCACTAAGCAAACAACTCATAGAGGGATCAGACCGAGGTAAAACTGGCTGCCTAATCAGTATAGTGGATCGGCTCCTATTGGCTTCGGCCATGGTATAATTACTAATTTAAAACTGCAACTAGCTGAAAATTTTACTACGGCTAGTTAACATGAGTTTCATTAAGCCTGTGTAGAACAATTTTTAAAAAAGGATACGGAAGCCCAAAATTACATCGAGGGAGTTATTGCAACCGGTACTGCTTGTGGAGGGGGTCAATATTAATTCATGGGGCACCACTTCCATGGGGGAAAGGTTGTTCCTAGTGTTCTTAGACATCATAAAGACTAAACATAGCAAACAAAAATTTTCATTGTTCATTTTACCTCTAATATTTTAATTTTACTTAAGGATGGCGGACGGCTGTGCGAATAATTTATGTGTTTCCTGTTTACGTTGACCGTACGCCAAGTTATAGGTGTTCAAACTAGGGTGATGATGGTGTACGAATAATATGTGTGCTTACTGTATGTACTTTATGGAGTCGAAACGATTCCTTCTGAGCGTTACACACATCCATTTCGACATCCCTAAGCTCTTTGATTACCATTATCTATGTACTTTGCATAACTTGTTGATCTTGTTTTTTTTACTCTAAAAATACCATTTCGCTACGAAAACCAAGTTTTTTTACTTCTGAACCTTCTGTTGTGTGTTTGGGGTGAGTGACAAACAAATAAAATGATTGAATTGAAGAAACAACAATCACACTGAAAATTAGCAGGCGCTTTCTCGCTCAGTAGGGTGAAGTTTAAGGAACGGCAGGGGATATGGAACCGCAAGTGCAGGGAATGGTAGGGGAAGTGGGAGGACTCCAAAGCATTTCATATATTTCATATTGAACCGAATTAGGAAGCTCTTCTAAAAAGGAGGTGACAAAATTAACACACACGTGACCCGGTTTGCGACTTATTTTGATTTTTTGCAGACTGTCTCCGTTCCTCTGACCGCTGCCTGCTTACTGGCAGTACTGGCTGTTGTTTCCCTTGTAAAGTGGAGACACGTGTCTCATAAAATGTGTGATGTTGGCCATAGAACTGGGAGACGATAGCAAATTGATTTGCGTCGGATGATATTTGATATTTTTAAGTCCACGCAAACATAAATACTCGCCGCCACTCATATACACTCATGTACGCTGTCTCAGCCGAGATATTCAGGATTTACACTAATGGCACATGTTAAGATACAGAACGAGAAGGGACGTCTGCTCACGCCAACACGCTCCTTTAGCTCGCCACCCTCCCCTATAGACACACACTGCAGAGTCTCGGCAGAGGCAGAGGCAGAGGCAGAGACGTGTCAGGGGGAGAGGCCATATGTCTATGTCTGTCTGTCCGTCTCTCCGTCCGTCCATCTTGTTTGTCGGCTAGTTCTCAGAGACTATAAGAGCTATAGCCACCAAATGTTGACTCCAGACTGCCGTATGCTCGCACTGAAACTAGTGTATTTAAAAAATGACGCAATGACCATACAGCTACATTCCGTAGGGAATGACCATATCCATCAGATCACCGAAATGAGATCCGATTGGATCATTATTATAGCCACAATGAAGAACTTAATTTGCAGTGGCTAAACCCTCTTGATTTTGTTTTTTGCACATTCTCTCATCCCTACTCTGCTTTGAACAATTGAACAAATTGAACAAAAACCGCTAGAGTACAGATGTAGTATTGAGTACGGAGCATAAAACTTGTGACGCGTAAGAAGCGTCTCACACGTCCCTTCTCGTTTTTGATGTGTTTGTAAAGTCTGGTATTTCTTTGTAACGGTTTTTTCATACTTAGTGGTTTCTTTTTTTACATAACCTATGATCAATGCGGCAACGTAGCTGTGATCAAAATCCGATTATCCCTGCGATGATTTAATTAACTTTAAATAACTTAAGTATCTTACATCTGGTTGTAAAGAACGTTGTTTATCTGAAAATCTGATTGATGCAGCTAAAAAGTGAAACCCAAACACTTTGTGGTTTTAGCTTATCGTCTTTTAAATATTATGCTCTGAAATGCAAAAGTGTTGATTTTTGTGAGGTATTTTTTAAGAAATTTTGTCTAAAAACCTCGGGAAAAGTCGAAAAAATATCGCCGAAAGAATGCACCTGTCAATACAAAATAGAGAACACAATATATACTTTTGTTTTACTTTTCCCGAGTTTTTTAAGAAGTTTTAAGAGTGTTGAAGAAATGTTTAACATCAAACCCAGTGCTAGCCATTTACAATAAGCAGTACGAGACAGAACTCCATACGGATGCATCTATAGACAGTTTTGGAGCCGTGCTTATGCGAAAATCACCAGACGATGGGCATTTACATCCAGTGTATTACATGAGCAAAAACGACAGATGCGCAATGCAAATACACGAGCTGTGAGTTGCAAATACTTGCGGTCATAGAGGCATGGACGAATTTTGGAGTTTATTTTTTGGGTATTCCATTTAAGATTATAACAGACTGTAACGCGTTCACCAGAACACTAGAAAAGTAGAATCTGTCCACAAGAATGACAAGATGGATAATGCTTTTGCAGGTTTACAGCTATGAAGTCGAGCATTGCGCAGGATCCCGAATGCGTCACGTGGACGCACTTTCCCAATATCCCATTATGCACATAAGCGACGGAAGCAGTTTAGCTCAGCAAGACGAACAGGAGGAGTAATACAAGGAGTATTACATACCAAGTTTAGACGTCAAAATCAAGAAGTAAATCGATTGCTGTGTACGTTGCATATTAGTTGATCGCAAGCGAGGTAACCATGAAGGTCTTTTGCACCCACTGCAAAAATATGACGTACCGCTGAAGACGTATCACATCGACTTTTTTGGTCCACTGGAGTCAACCAGCGAGAGCTACAAACATATACTTGCCGTTATCGACGCTATCACGAAGTTTTCCTGGCTATACGCTACAAAGTTTACTACATCTAACGAGGTCATTTTAAAGCTACGCAGCCAAAGCGTGACGTTTGGCAACCCTGCTTGTATCATATCAGATAGAGGCTCGGCGTTTACCGCCCAAGTACTGCAGTACTGCGAAGACGAAACAATTAAACTGGATAAGACGACTACCGCACTTCCACGGGTAAACGGGCAGGTGGAAAGGCTCAACTCAGTGATCATCTCCGGGCTTTCCAAGCTCAGTATAGACGATACATCCAAATGGTTTAGGCACGTTGATCGAGTCGTACACCAGAAGCTTCGATACCACCCCTTTCGAGCTTCTAATGGATACCAAGATTCGCAACAAAGATGACCATCGCATATGGTCGCAATGAGTTACGGCCTAAAGCGAAGACACAAATTCTGAATCTGCAAGCCGAGAACAAGAAGACGTAAAGCTTGCGACGTAAGCCAGCCAGACAGTATAACCTAGTTTCTATAAATTATTCACTTGAACAAGTTGAAGATTCGGCGTACCTACCTACCAAAACTTCCCTCAAGTTTTATAGCGGCGAAGCTTAAACCTAAATTTACATTGTGCCCAGGTAGCAATATTGTTCTTTCCTCACATGGTGTTTTTTGGCTAAGTCCAATCTCTAGAATACTTTATGAGGTAAATGAACTGCCGGAAGCAGTATATTCCGCCAATCAATACTCTGGAGCTGATGACATTGCTGTCACCAGTTGATAGGAGATCTTTCGCGATCAGTCCTTTGACGGGTTGGTTTCTCCAGATTCCACGACAATGACAGACACATCGAAATCTCGTCGCACTGCAGAAGTAACTTCAAGTCTCTTATATTTCTCGACCTTGCGCTGATGCGCTAGGACAAGAGACAGTCCATCCGTTACTATCTGGGCGCCAAGCACGTATTCGTGTTTGTGTCGAACTGCCACCAGGTCACTGCCACAGGTTTACTTACTGTGGAATTGCCTGGATCTCAGAGACTATAAAAGCTAGAGCCACCAGATTTTGCATTCAAATGGCTCACACTGTTACAAGTGTATTTCAAAATATCGCACCGCCCCCTTCCGCCACAGCAAATCGCGAAAATCAGCTCTATTCACGATTTTTAATATAACGAGAAGGGACGTGTGAGACGCTTCTTGTGCGTCACAACTTTTATACCCGGCACTAAGTACTACATCTGTACCTTAGCGGTTATTTGTCAAATTTTACATTTTTTCTTCATCTGTCATCTACATCTACAACACGTCTCTCGCCAACACGCTCCGTTAGCTCGCCCCCCTTCCCTAGACCCACACAATGCAGACTGACGTCAGAGGCAGAGGCAGCGGCCGCGAACTGCGCGAAGCAGAGTGTGAATGAGAGAATGTGCAAAAAACAAATATAAGCTCCGGGACGGGGTGGGTTTAGCCACTAGAAATTAATTTCTTCATTGCGGCTATAATAAGGATACAATCGGATCGCAATTTGGTGATCTGATAGATATGGTCATTCCCTACGGAAAGGCGCAGTCTTTTATCTTCAAAATTGTAGGTTTGGGAGGAAGCATACAGAGGTATGGATCCAAAATTTGGTGGCTCTTGCTCTTATAGTCTCTGATATCCAGGCGCTCAACAAGACGGACGGACAGACAGACAGACAGACATACCCTCGGCTATTGATGCTGATTAAGAATATACTTTATGGGGTCTGTGCGTTACATACAACCGTTATTCGCACAAATACAATATACCCTATTTACTCTTCGAGTACCGGGTATAATTACATAAATGCCAAAAATTCGGACTTTTTACCCATAGTGCAGTGGCGGAAATATTAATAGAAACGACAGGCGCATTCACACCAGGATATTAGGATTTTATATATGACCCTCTTCAGGGCTTCTTTCGTAAGTTTTTTTTAGCAGTGTATCCTGATTTGTATGAAGACCACGCTTTTGTCATGGAAAAAATAATAGAAACGCAGTCTAATTTTTTTATAACATTTTTTGAAACATTTTTAATTGAATTTTGTTGGTAACAACTCATAAACTAACAGCAATTGAAGATATAAAATAACTTTTGCTGTTGATCCGGATGTTTTTATTGTTGTTTAGAGTTTCAGGATGGCTCGAGGAGGACATTGTGCGGATATTGAAAGAACAAACATCCTTACACCAGGATATGAAGGTCACACAACGTCAGATAGTGTTACGATTCTAAAATGGGTTTAATAAAAGCTTTCACGGCGATTTAGGACAAAAAATAACGAAACACACGCGGAAGAATGCACGCAACATCGGCTTAGTTCAACACACCTAATTGTTGTAAAATCAAAAAAAAATTCTTTCTCTCTTCGGAAAATTTGAAAAACGATCTCAATGCACCGGTTAGTAGTCGTATTATATACAATTTGTTGATTTTGAGTCGATAATTAATACACTCAAAGCTTAAGTGGATGTACATACTTACGAAAATGAGATTCAGAAAGGTACTCAATGCCTCGAAGGTGCATTTCTTTCGTCGTGGGTACATTTGGTCGTGGGAAGTTGTATTAAGGTGCCTAATATGAGGTTTCCTAACAAATCTTAGCAAATTGACTTTCGTTTCATTTGACTACAACACATTTTTTTTGACTGGTGTTGTTTGCTTAGTGCTAATACACTTCGAAGTCCACTCTAGAGCCGAAACATGGGAAATAGAACGAGAAGGGGCGTGTGAGACGCTTCTTAACCGCCACAACTTTTATACCCGGTACTCAGTAGTAAACCTTAACGGTTTTTTTTTTCAAATTTTACATTTTTTCTACATCTTTCATCAACATCTACATCTACATATACATCACTTTTCACGCCAACACGCTCTTTTAGCCCTAGAGCCGCACTCTACACGAAGCAGAGTGTGGATGTGAAAATGTGCAAAAAAGACAAAAAATTGCTAGACGGGTTGAGCTTAGCCACTGCAAAGTAATTTCTTCATTCTGGCTATAATAATGTTCCAATCCGATAGATATGGTCCTTCCCTACGGAATGGCGTTTTTAGTATTCTTTTATCTTCAAAATTGTGGCTGTGGGAGCCTTTCGCCCTTGGTGGCGAAAGGGGCGCGGCTCATTTTTTTTTTAAATACACTTGTTACAGTATGAGCCTACAGAAGACTGGATGCAAAACTTGGTGGCCCTATCTTTTATGGGCTCTGAGCACTAGGCGCTCATATGGACGGACAGACAGACATGGCTAAATCGACTCGGCTATTGATGCAGCTCAAGAATATACATACTTTATGAGGTCGGAAACGCTTCCTTCTGTGTGTTACACTTTTTCCCCACAAATACAATTTACCCTATGTACTCTTCGAGCACCGGGTATAAAAACCGATGTACTACTGAGTAAGAAGCTTCTCACACGTGCCTTCTCGTTTAAATTTATTTTTACTAGCGAACTATGAGTCTCCTTTTACTCGGTTAATTATACCCGGTACTCGAAGAGTAAATAGGGTATATTGTATTTGTGCGAATAACGGTTGTATGTAACGCACAGAAGGAAACGTTTCCGACCCCATAAAGTGTATATATTCTTGATCAGCATCAATAGCCGAGTCTATGTCTGTCTGTCTGTCTGTCTGTCCGTCTGTCCGTCCTAATGAGCGCCTAGTACTCAGAGACTATAAGAGCTAGAGCCGCTGAAAAATGAGCTGCTGCTGCGCTGCCCTCACGCTGCCCCTGACAGTGATTCGTACCAATACCAATAAAGTGAAATGTTCCGTTTTGCGCGCGTTTTCACACACAAACGCAAAAACGGCTTGTTAATTGTATGGGTGCCGAGCCCTGGTCCATACTATAGACTCTATAGGGGAGGGTGGCGAGCTAAAGGAGCGTGTTGGCGTGAGCAGTGTTGTTGATGTAGATGACAGATGAAGAAAAAATGTAAAATTTGACAAATAACCGCTAAAGTGCAGATGTAGTACTGAGTGCCGTGTATAAAAGTTGTGACGCGTAAGAAGCGTCTCACACGTCCCTTCTCGTTTTTACAATAGATTTCTCAAAATCTTATCCATGAATTCTTGCAACAAAAACGCTGATCATGTGCGTTTACCATGACTATCTCTTAATTCTTGCGCTCCGTTTATACTATTTTCACCTAATGATCTATTTAATTACCAGAAACTCTAAAGTTATAGGCGCATATATGGATAGGTGATATCCGCACTTCTGATTATACGAAAATATGAAAACGCTGAATTATATAAAATTACATATCGCTGACAGGTTGCTGAGTCTGGATCAGATCAAATTGTAAATATTTGTTATAGCGAGAAGGAAAAGAATGTATTGGTGTCAACTACTCTCTCATGATCGGCATGCTGAAGTTGCAGATAACAATTGAATTAAAAAACAAAAAATGCATCACACTTGAATAGTACACTTGCAACGGCAAAATGTTGATGGACCAAATTGACACCCCACTCAAAGACATCCTCTACAGTCACCCCGCACCATAACACATTTAAAAGGAGCGTGAAAAGGAAGTAGTTGCAGTGCACATTGGTTCATCATTTGCAATTATTTAGGCAATAATTACTATTGTGTCTTATGCTTACATTTTGCGCCTGACAAACGGGGGGCGGGTGTTGGCTTAGGAGTGAGGTATGCGTCTCTTCACCCCTTGGAAGCAGCGGCCAGCAACGCCTACCCCATTCCTGCTGTCACCCTCTTGACTTAATGAGGCCTTTTTGTGCTCTTGATGGATTTTAAATTGTTGTCATCATCGCTATTTGTTTGCCAGCTGTGACAGACGCTGAGCCGAGGGTTGAGTGAAGAGCTGTCCCCGGGGGCTCTACGAGAGGACAGGAGGTGGAGAATTCAGTTAGAGCATTGTACCTGCACAGGCTAATCCCTCGCAGGCGGATTGTGGTTTTGGTACACTTCTAACCGGATGCCGTACGGCCGCACAAGTACATATAATTGGTATTCCACAAATTTTAGGATTACCATGTAATTTTCCGATTTCAAAATTCATTCGAAAAGTGTTACACATTTGAAAATCCATAAAAAAAAACAAACAAACCAATTATAAAATATTGAACATCGATCGCATTTCTCTGAAGTGGTCCACCGAGAACAACCAATTTAATGTCCACAAAAATGCTTTTAAGCACACATGTACATTTATGTCAATAAATTCTGCATTCGAATCAACAAAGCTCAAAATGATTTTAGTGAATTCGAATTTTGAGACGAGATAATTTAAATGAGTAGGTAAATGAGTAAAACTCATATACACAACTTTCAAACAATAAAACAGGAATGGAATGAATGAGAGTGAAGGCTGTTCCCAAATTCATTCGAATTAATTCTATTTTTATACCCCGTACTCGAAGAGTATATGGGAGCAATGTGCGTAACGCTCAGAATAAACCTTTTCCGACCCTATAAAGCTTATATATTCTTGATCAGCATCAAAATTCGAGTCGATTTGACCATGTCTGTCTGTCCGTCCGTCTGTCCGTCAGTCTGTCCGTCCGTCTGTTCGTCCGCCTGTCCGTCTTGCTTGAAGCCTGTCTCTCAGAGACCATAAGAGCTAGAGTCATCAAGCTCACACTGAATCCAGTTTGTTTCGAAATTTCCAACTCCAAATTCCCTTCGCCCCCAAAAAAAAGTCGAAAATCTGCTACAACCACAATTTTGGAGATAAGAGAAAACTGAAAGCGCAGCTCCGTAGAGAACGGATACATATATCAATCAGATCCCTGAATAACAATTAGAAATTAATTTGAAGCGGCTATTTTCACGGTCCTTATTCTAGTTAAAATGGTTAAATATAATAGTAAGATTTAGAGGTTTAATCCGATTGTGTTAGCTTCGGCGGCGTGTGGAGCCCGAAAAATCGGCAGAATGAACAATCATACCTCACAGAAAAAACATTCAAAACCTATAATTCTGTAGCAACGCTATCGTCTAAACTTATTAAAAGTTAAAGTTAAATAACTTTGATGTGAAGAAGCAAAGAAGCAAAAGTCTCTGTTTTTATGGTCATGTTTTGTTTTACGATTAAATCCTATAAGATAAGTATGTATGTATGTATGTAGATGATTCTAAAGAAAAATTCTTCCGCTTAGTTTGATAAACTATTTAAAAAAAAAGATGAGTGAAATGGTTTATTCTTGGCTAGCTGAACAGTGGGGCCTTCGGCCATTTCAGCTTGCTAAACTAATAACATCTGAAAAAACTGAGATATCTTTATTACATTAACTGCATTTGACCCGCTTTTCAAAATTAGTATGGACGAGGCCATGATGGTACGATGTCTAAGAGCATTCCAATAAATTGTCAGAGTGAACCTTTGATTCCGGTGCTTAATTGCTAGTTTTTTGTGTATTAAATGCTCAACTTATATTTTTTTAGATCGATTTATAAAGTGTTTTTGTAATTTTAAACGAGTAGGAACGATTGTGAGACACTTCTAGCAAATTTTAAACTGGGTTCTCAGTCAGTATATGTATGTATGTATGTACATTCATATGTATGTAACCTTAGTCTGATACATACATAAATACATATATACATATGTATATCTATACATACGCAACCTTTTGAATTTTTCTATCCAATCATATTCGGCGATTTGATAGAAATGACCATTCTCTACGGAATTGCAGTTTTCTCTTATCTTCAAAATTGTGGATGTGAAAGATTTTCGCCCTTTGTGGGGCGGAAGGAGGCGATGCGAAATTTTGAAATACACTTGAAGTATAAGTCTGGACGCAAAGCTTGGTTGCCTTACCTCTTATGGTCTGTGAGTACTTGGCGCTCACAAGGACGGACAGACAGACATGGCTTTATTGGGTCGGAAAAGTTTCCTTCTGTGCGTTACATACATCCACTTTTCCCCACAAATAAAATATACCCTATTTATACATCGAGTACCGAAGCGTAATTACAAATTTCAATTTTTTTTCGAACTGTAGCGAATTTATTGACTTTGTCGCCTTGATGACAATCTGAAAACAGAACTCCAAAATGAACTGCGACAAACGCATTTTATATACTTCCTCGTTAAGTTCATACATATCAAGTTTTGGGGCGAGTAAAGATATTCCTCTCTCAGAAACAGAGGTTGTCCAAAATCTTCTTTTGCCCTTTGCAGTTGAAAACTGTACGATTTTTGAAAGGGGAAATTTAGATGTCTCCAATTTCAAATTGTGCCGCTCATCAAATCCTCTAATAATGCTCAATCCGTCCCAAAAGCTCTCTCTGATTTTTAACGAGGAGGAACGTTGTGAGACGCGTCTTAAGCCGCGTCACAACTCTTATACCCGGTACTCAGTACTACATCTGCACCTTAGCGGTTATTTGTCAAATTTTACATTTTCTCTTCATCTGTCATCTACATCAACAACACTACTCACACCAACACGCTCCTTTAGCTCGCCACCCTCCCCTAGAGACACACACTGCAGAGTTAGGGCAGAGGCAGCGGCAGAGTCGTGGCAGAGGATGAGTCAGAGACGTGTCAGGGGAAGAGGCCTCTGCCACTGCGCGAAGCAGAGTGTGAATGAGAGAATGTGTAAAAGCAACAAAAGCTGCTGGACAGGGTGGGCTTAGCCACTGCAACTTAATTTCTTCATTGTGGCCATAATAATGATCCAATCGGATCCCAATTTGGTGATCAGATAGATATGGTCATTCCCTACGGAATGGCGTTTTTAGTTTTCTTTTATCTTTAAAATTGTAGATTTGGGAGGTTTTCGCCCTTTTGCGGGGGCGGAAGAGGGCGTGGCTCATTTTTGAAATATACTTGTAACAGTGTGAGCATACAGAAGTCTGGATGCAAAATTTGGTGGCTCTAGCTTTTATGGTCTCTGAGATCCAGGCGCTCAACAAGACGGACGGACAGACGGACGGACAGACAGACATGGCTCAATCGACTCGGCTATTGATGCTGATCAAGAATATATATACTTTATGGGGTCGGAGACGTTTCCTTCTGTGCGTTACATACATTCACTTTGTGCACAAATACAATATACCCTATTTACTCTTCGAGTACCGGGTATAAAAAGTGTCCGCTCGCAAGGGCACAGCAATATCCGTATGCGAGGCGCAACTGGCTCTCCGGAAAAATCAGAAACATGACATATGTGCGCCCCGAGCCATTTTTCGGTAACAGCAGGACGACATTTTTCTCATTACACGACACCCAGTACTTAAAGAGTGTACGTTCGTTCGTTCAAATGTTTTAACAACCACATGAAAATTCCATGTAAAATTGTGCAGGTACGTTGTTTTTGTGATCGAAAGTGGATGTACATATGTTTGTATGTAACGCACAGATGGAAACGCTTCCGACTCTATAAAGTATACACATTCTTAATCAGCATCAATAGCTAAGTCTCTGTCTGTCTGTTTGCTCGTGCGGTTGCGCACAATCAGCCGAAACGGTTGTCGCGTCATCCGCTTTACGTTCTGCTTGCTGTTGTTACAGCTCTGTTTGCTCTAAGTGTGTATGCTTTTGTTGTTGTCAACTATACCAGACCAGTGCGTTTAAAACTGTCAGCTCTCGCAGGTGGTCTGTAAATCGTTTGTCCAGTACAGAAAAACTTTTGAGCTTTATTAACCTTTACGTTATCACGGACTCTAAGCACAGTCCTTCTGTGCACCCCCTCCCCCCTGTCACTCGATTCCGACGTTGCAGCACGGAGAATTTGAAGGGCCGTCGGTAAGGAGGGGATGGCGTGCTCAGTAAAGATTAGTTCAGCGATCGTCACTTACGGATCGGACGTTCTGGCGCCATTCAACGAGCATCGCAATGCCCTGGAGAGAATAGACCTCGATGTGATCGGTAGTTCCTTGAGAGACGAATTTAACGGCTGCGTGGTCTTGCTAAATATTAGCATAAAGCGGGAGTTTAAAAAGCGGCAGTCCACAATGCTCTAACAATAAAGACCGATTACATTGGAGACGCCACAGTAACAGTCGTAGTGCAGAGTCGACCTCGCCCGCCGGAACTGAAGCTGCCGGAATTAGGTGGAGGCTACATATTATGGCTTCGTTTTGCAGCATGTTTTCCTCTTTAATCGACAAGAACACCGACCTGACGAAAGTAAAGAAACTGCAGTACCTACGGGGCGGGGCTCATTTTTGAAATACACTTGAAACAGTGTGAGCATACAGAAATATGGATGCAAAATTTGGTGGCTCTAGCTTTTATGGTCTCTGAGATCCAGGCGCTCAACAAAACGGACAGACGGACGGACGGACAGACGGACAGATGGACAGACACACATGGCTCTATCGACTCGGCTGTTGATGCTGATCAAGAACATATATACTTTATGGGGTCGGAAACGTTTCCTTCTGTGCGTAACATACAACCGTTATTAGCACAAATACAATATACCATATTTACTCTTCGAGTACCGGGTATAAAAAAAATGTGTTCAAAAGATTAATTATGATCAAAGATCCTTTAAAACATTTTAGAACTTTTAAAAAATATATGATTGACTGATTGAATGATTGTTTGGTTAAAAGTAATTTGATTGCAATCGCTCCAACATACAATTGAATTTCGATTAGTACTTGTTTAACTATGCAATAAATTGGATAATTTTCGATTGAAATTTAAAAGTTGTATCTCTACTTGGTCATTTGTTGTCAATACTCTTTAAATTACAACATTTTATTGCGTCTGCTTCACGATTGTTGTTGGTCCAGACCTCCAGCAGCGCTGCATGAGTAAACTCATAGGCATCATCAAATGTGTGCTGTGCAAAAGTAATATTCCACAGAACACACGTGCACACGTGCACACACAATTAAAAAACTACACACAACTATCAAAAAACATGTATTGACCGACCTATTATTTCCATATTTTCACTTTTATTAAAACTTTGAAATCGAGCTACAATTAAAGCTGAAAGATGCTCAATGTTTCCCGCACTTTTTCATAAGTCAAAGCATCTCAAAATCAGCCGACTTTAAAAGCGCGCAACAAATGTATGGTACTCAGTAAAAATCTTCTAAAACCAGTTTTATTTTATCTTGATATTCAGGATCAGAAAATTTAAGTCGCATTCAAATATTTAACCCAAAAAAAATTACATATATGCCGGGACTTTTTATCCAGTGCAATTTATGGTTTTTATTGATAGGTTCTTTAAGCATATCCAATATCATTTTGGCATTTCTGTGCATATTTTTCTATTATGTGTGTGTGTTGAAAAGCATTCAAGAAACTAATTTAATAAATTCAAGACATTTAGACTCGTTCAGTGACAATCACGAAGAAAAGGTTGAAACTGGTAATGGTATTTACACAGGCAAGACGACGGAAAAAAGTGCCTTTTGCAATTAAAGTGAAAACTTGAATAAAGCGACTAGGAAGTGGTTAAAAAAGTGGTGGACTACGAGACATTCAGGGACGAAGGAGAAGAGATTGCTTAGTGTAACGGAACAAACAGTCAACAGGAGAGTTAAGTTTCCTACTCTTAGTATTGGGTAGTGTGCGTTCCACGAGAAAAGAGAAGTTGAAGGACAAATCCGTCTCACCCTTAGCAGACGAAAGGAGAAGCCAAGTCGAGCACTTTGCAAGAACCCAATGATTTTCACATTGCTTTCTTTTTTGTGCATTATTTTTATACCCGGTACTCGAAGAGTAAATAAGGTATATTGTAATTGTGGGGAATAACGGTTGTATGTACCGCACAGACGGAAACGTTTCCGACCCCATAAAGTATTTATATTCTTGATCAGCATCAATAGCCGAGTCGATTGAGGCATGTCTTTCTGTCGTCCGTCTGTCCGTCCGTCCGTCTTGTTGAGCGCCTGGATCTCAGAGACTATAAAAGCTAGAGGATGTTGCAACGGTTACAAGTGTATTTCAAAAATTTGCCCCGCACCCTTCTGCCCCCACAAAAAGCGAAAATCTCCCACAGCCACAATTTTGAAGATAAAAGAAAACTAAAACTTCGTTCTGTAGGGAATGACCATATCTATCAGATCTCCTAACTCAAATTTGACTATTATTTTAGCCAGAATGAAGAAATTTATTTGCACTGACTAAACCCACACAGTCCAGCAGCTTTTTTTTTGTTTTTTGCACATTCTCTCATCACATCATCATCTCTCCACACTCAGCTTCGTGTAGTGTGTGGCTCTAGGGGAGGAGTGCGAGCTAAAAGAGCGTGTTAGCGTGAGAAGTGATGTAGATGTAGATGACAGTTGAAGAAACAATGTAAAATTTGAAAAAACCGTTTAGGTACAGATGTAGTTCTGAGTACCGGGTATAAAAGTTGTGACGCGTAAGAAGCGTCTCAAACGTCCCTTCTCGTTTTTCCTTTTATTCTGCTCTGCTCCTTAAACTTTTCCCTATTGCCGCTTCTACCCCAAGGTTTTTTTTAAATTTCCTTGATATTGCTTTTAGCGGTAAATAATGAAAAGTTTAAAAGCCACATCAATGAGATACTTACATTTTTGTTTTTTGGTTGGACAATTTTGGTTAGTAAGGTGGCCACCCACAACCTGTGTGGCCTTAAGTGGGCAAGAGTAAGATTCAAAAACCATTTTAGGAAGTCCCTCTAGAAATGCCAAAATGGTGTTCCCATCCTCTATATTATTAGAAACACAAAGATATCTCCTTTGACTCAAAGACTAGCTCTATAGACTCTATGGGCTATAGACTCTAGCTCTATATACATAGCTCTATTTGGTTCTATCTCTTATAGTATCTGAGAGCTAGCCTACAATCAAGACGGACAGACTCGGCTATTGATGCTGATTAAGAATATAGGTATATAATTTATGGGGTCGAAAACGTTTCCTTCATCATTTTTGCATTTGAGAGCTTAATATTTGCAAGGCGGTAAGTTAAAATCAAAAAGTGCTTGGGTTTAATTTCTATCTGCATCAAATTGCTTTTCATAATGACTTAAGTTACATATGTACATATGTAAAGAAAATAGCCGCCACCTCTGAAAAAAAACCTAAAACCGAAACCTGAAAACCTATACTGACGACAACGACGACTAACAACGGAATGACGAGAGTCCGGAAAGTTTTTGCTGAAACTCCTTGACTCTCGTTCTAGCGATCTGGTCTCTGTTCTGCATTCTGCTCTTCGGGTGTTTCGCCCTTGTGTACTTACTCGCATGCTTTGCATACGGCAGAAAGTAGTTCGATTGGATCGCCACGTTTTAGCACTAGTTAAGGCCTCCTTATTGCCCAATATATTACGATAACGCCGTTTTAGTTGATTTGAGAAGTTATGTAAATGGCAGATGGAGCGAAAAAACTTAAAGTTTAAACAGTCAGACTTAGTCAACGAAGACTTAGCGCTTCACGCTGATAAAGAATATATGGTCATTTGTCTGACAAGATCGCCAAATGCCAAAAAAAATTGAATGTCAAAAAAAGCGTATTTCTATGTAATTCTGCTTCGATAGTTTTATATAAATTGATTTAAAGGCAATATTGGCATATAGTTGCATTATTGCATTTTGATCTGAAAACCTATTCAAATACGCAAAAGTTCACTTTCTTCAAGTTAAAACCATTTTCCTATTACTATTATATCCAATAAGAAAGCGGATTCTTGAGAAAAGTTCTTCCACAAAGGCTTGCTGACATGTGAAACCAACGAATTTTTTGTTCCATGGGACATGTCCCTAAGTCACTGTATTTAGACATCCCTGCACGACGTTTATCAAAAATTTGCATTAATATTTTTCATAAAATGTCGCTGAAATTTGAGTTATAACACTACCCGACAAAATTGAACTCTTTATTTAAGGTTCGAACCAAACCGACTTTTCTGATAGACTGAGGGCTTTACATTTTGTTTAAAACAAAATTTTTTTTTTTATGGCAGAACTTTTTTAAATTATTTTTTATGGTCTGGTTTTGTTTTCAGGTGCTTTTTGTAGAGGTAGCGTTTTTTTGTTTCACATAATTTAAGTATCTTACGTCTGGTTGTAATGAAATTCTCCATTTTATGAAACTAATGAATGCATCTATAGTGTATACCCAAACATATTGTGGTTTGAGCTTACCGTTCAAAAAATATTAAACTTTGTATAGCTTTGAATTTAAAAACTCAGGAAAATTCGAAAAACACCTACATATGTATATACATATACATACATACATATTTACATACATACTAGGTAGATGCACTCAACAGCTTTGTAGAATGCACTATGGGTAAAACGCCCGTTTTTTTGGCATTGATACAAAAAATAGAGCTAGAGCTCTACAAATTGGCATGAATGTTCGTTAGACTAAAGTCGAATTTCGGAAAAAAAAAATTTGGTCATTTGGACCCCGCCTACCTCCCGCAACCATACGAACTGGATCCCATTTACGTCGTATTTATTATAAAAAAGGTATTCAAAAGATAAATTATGATAAAAGATCCTTTAAAAAATTTTAGAACTTTAAAAAAAAATATTTGATTGCCTGATTGAATGATTGTTTGGTTAAAAGTAATTTGATTGGAATCGCTCCAACGTACAATTGCCTTTTCCTTGGTACTTGTTTAACTAAGCAATAAAATGGATAGTTTTCGTTTGAATTGTAAAAGTTTCATCTACATTTCATCAAAACATTTACACCACATGATTCTATAATATTTGGTTAATAACATGTAACTTGAACCTCTGTGCAGTGGTGTGCTGTGCAAAAGTAATATTCCACAGAAAACACGTGCAATTGTTAGTACCAAGCTAAAGAGACACACGAACAAAACATTGGACAATTAAATAACTAAACGCAATTATAAAAGAAACATGTATTAACAATTAATTTAAATAGCTCGACCTGTTATTTCCATTTTTTACTTGTATATAAACTTTGTAATCGAGCTACAATTACAGCTGCAAGTTGCTAAATTTTTCCCGCACTTTTTCACAAGTTATCAACAAGCATCTCAAAATCAGCCGCATTTGATAGCGCGCAAAAAAGGTATGGTACTAGGTAAAAATCTTCTTAAACTAGATTTGCTCTATTTAGGAATATTTAGGAATCAGAAAACTTAAGTCGCTATCAAATATTTTACCCAGAAAAAATTACATAAATGCCAAAAACTCGGGCTTTTCACTCATAGTGGAATGGGTACCCATAGGTACCCATAGGAATGGCTAAGTTCATTACAACCAGATGTGAGTACTTAAGATATGTGAAAAAAGAAGCGCTACCTCTGAAAAAACCGTTACAAAAGTACAAGATTTTAAAAATTCTTAAAAATCTTCGCGCGAAAAAGAAACTTTTGTATTTGTCTCGAGGGCATCGATTTTTTTTTTTACTCTCAATAACGAGAGGTTGCTCAAACACGACTTAAGCACCAGTTTAGAGGTCGTGAAGAGGAGTATTTTGAAAATCCGTCTTATTTTGAACGTTCTACCGCTTGCACAATTCCTGCCAAAGGAAAGAGAAGATTTAAGGTATATGTTCACCGATTCTAAGATAGATTTTATTAGTGTGTCTAAAACTTGGTTTGTCTCCGAGTGTAGTGATTTTTTAATTTCATGGAATGGTTACAAAGTGTTTCGATCTGATCATTTTGGGCATGCGACATACACACGAAGAAATATCCTAACCAACATTTTAGGCACACAGCTCCCAGAAAGCGAACTTGAATATATTTTTGTAATAGATTTGTAATATATAACATAATATATTTTTGACGTAAAAAGCTCAACTAAAGAACAGTTCGACTGCAAGTACAGTGGGAGTGCAGCCATCTGAGATTCCGTTGTTATACCCGGTACTCGAAGAGTAAATAGGGTATATTGTATTTGTGCGAATAACGGTTGTATGTAACGCACAGAAGGAAACGTTTCCGACCCCATAAAGTGTATATATTCTTGATCAGCATCAATAGCCGAGTCGTCCTGATGAGCGCCTAGTACTCAGAGACTATAAGAGCTAGAGCCACCAAATTTTGCATCCATACTTCTGTATGCTCACACTGTTACAAATGTATTTCAAAAATGTAAAATTTGACAAATAACCGCTAAGGTGCAGATGTAGTACTGAGTGCCGGGTATAAAAGTTGTGACGCGTAAGAAGCGTCTCACACGTCCCTTCTCGTTTTAATTGTCGAATGTCACGTCCTCTGCGCAGCTTCAGCAGCGGCTCTTGACTTTTTGTATCACGGACAACAATCCGAATAGGGGCGCGGGCGAAAATATTGCTATGGTCGATAAAAGTCTGAGTCCTTACAAGCGTAAAGTTCAATCTTTATATGATCGGCTGCACCGTCTTGGCGAAACATTCTCGAGTAGCTGCTCATTCGACCACAATACCAAACTATTCCAGAAATGATTTGCCATGGTTTGAGCCATCATCATGGCTCATAAACAGAGGCTTTTCGAGTTAAAGCTAACTAGCTTTCCTGTTGGCTATGTGGAATTTGTGGACTTTATTGCCATGTTCAACACGGTCATCGAAGCGGAAACAGATCTCAGTGCAATCGAGAAGTTTCAACCTTTTCGCTCCTGCCTCTCGGATGCGGTTTTGGATTCGGTTCGATCGTTGGAGCTTTCTAGTGTCAATTATCGTGTGGGTCTGGATATACTCAGTCAGCGTTTTAATACCAAACGTCTTGTTTTTTAGGCTCACATCAAGCAGATTCTTGGGCTCAAGGAGATGGATTCGTCTTCTGCTAAAAGGCTTCGAGAGTTTTCGGACGCAATCAACCTGCATACGCGTGCCCTGCAGACATTGGGAAGTGCTGAGGAGATATCAGGATGCATGATTATCCACATGCTGCTACAGAAGTTAGATTAGAAGACCCAAACCAAATGGGAGGAGACTGCGTCACCGGACAAGATACCTACAGCTGGGGAGTTCTACGATTTCCTGGAGAAACGGTGCCAGAAGATGTTGAACGTGCAATACGCCATAGCGACTCCCGCTGGTAGCCCTCAGGTGGGAAAAAGCCATTTAAGGAAAACCTTTGTTGCCTCTTCTTCTTCTGCCGACCCGTCTGGATGCCCTTTCTGCCATTCGGTAGGCCACGGAATATACTCTTGCAACATCTTCACAAATCTGTCGCCTTTCCTTCGCCACAAGGTCTTCACTTCCTTGCTGAGCTGTCGCTCTGCTTTAACTGGGTTAAATCGGGGCATCGGACTCGTGCATGCACAGGGGCCAATGTAGAGTATGCGGAAGGAGGCATCATACCTTACTGCGCCAGACTCCCCAGCTGGTTCTACTCCAGAACGACCACTACAATTAGGAGTTATTCCGACTGTTCAGAATTCTGCTAGGAGGGCGCCGTCCCATGCGTCTACCTCTCTTGCTGCCCAAGGTCTTCACTCTGATGTTGTGCTCTGGCTTTCTAGTTCCTTGTCGTGCCATCCTCGATTTTGGATCAAAATTGCATCTCATCACTTCCAGGTTCGCCCATCAGCTCAACTTAGGAGAGCTCTATGCTCTGCTCGGCTTTGCGATACTTTCGTGTCCACAGAAGGATCCACCGTGGGCATTTGCAAGCAGCCTCGCACTTCGGAGTACTCGAACACACTTACTGCTCTCATCACCCCCACAATCATCGATAGCCACCCAAGTCTGGCAGTTAATGCAGCCGATTGGAACATTCCCACAAATATTCAGCTTGCCGATCCTGCATTATTCCATCCCCAGCGGGTAGATCTCCTCATCGGTTCGAGCATATTCTACGACCTTCTCTTCGTAGAGCAAATAAAGCTCACCGATGGTTTGCCTCTTCTACAGAAGACCCGTTTTGGGCGATGGGCAGAAGGTAGCAAGCTCGGCTCTCTTGGCAACGAGCGATTCTCTAGATTCGGAATCCAGGATGAATGCAAGGTTGGATGAGACTCTTCGTATGTCTAGAGGCTAGTTCAAATACAAGGGAATAATTAAATTGTGAGGTTCATTTCGCAAGCCACCTTTCACGTTTGTCATCAGGAGAGTACTTACATGGTTCGACTTCCGTTAAAGCATGCTATTGATCGCTTAGGAGAATTTTACACTCAGGTTTATCGACGATTTCTTAGTTTGGAACGAAAACTGGATCGCAATACTATGGCGAGTGTCAATCAAGCCCGATGTACAGGTCTACGCATTAGACACCGTAAAATACGGTACGAGGGCTGCATCGTCTTTAGCTGTCCGCGCAATGCACCAGCTGGCCTTCGACGAGGGTGAGTACCTCACCTTTTGGCACAGGTGCTCTGCAGCATGAATTTTACGTGGATGATCTCATTTCTTGCGGTAACTCAGTCGCAGAGGTCATCGAATAGAAGCATCAAACTTTAAGTCTCCAGTCTCGAGGTAACTTTAAGCTTCGGAAATGGTGCTCTAGTCACCAGAAGGTACTTGAAGGAATTCCTGATGCAAGCGACGTAAGCAAAACTATTTTTATACCCGGTACTCGAAGAGTAAATAGGGTATATTGTATTTGTGCAAAAAGTTAATGTACATATGTAACGCACAGAAGGAAACGTTCCGTCCGTCTTGTTGAGCCCCTGGATCTCAGAGACCATTAAAGCTGGAGCCAAAAAATGTTGCATCCAGACTTATGTATGCTCACACTGTTACAAGTGTATTTCAAAAATGAGCCCCACCCTATTCCGCCCCCGCAAAAAGGCGAAAACCTCCCAAACCTACAATTTTGAAGATAAAAGAAAGATCCCAAATTGGGATCCGATTGGATCATTATTATAGCCACAATGAAGAAATTCATTTACAGTGGCTAAACCCACCCTTTCCCGCAGCTTTTGTTGTTTTTTTCACATTCTCTCATTCACACTCTGCTTCGCGCAGTGTGCGGCCTCTGCCGCTAAAGGAGCGTGTTGGTTTGAGAAGTGTTGTAGATGTAGATGACAGATAAAGAAAAAATTTGACAAAAAATCTATAAGGTACAGATGTAGTACTGAGTACCGGGTATAAAAGTTGTGACGCGTAAGAAGCGTATCACACGTCCCTTCTCGTTTTAACGTGGGATCCACTGCATTGGATCGGCTGTTTGCATTGTCTGCGTCGGACATGAATTCAAAGAACTTAAAGCGATCGATTATATCAACGATAGCTCGTTTCCACGACCATATTTTTGTCAGGTGCAAGATTTTCCTTCAGCAGCTTTGGAGAGAACAGTTAGATTGGGATGAGAGCCTACCCTCGGCGATGCATGCAACTTGGATGGATTTGAGAAACAGTTTGGTAAGCATAAGTGACCTGTCTCTCCTGTTACTGGAGCGACGGTCATAGAGCTTCGGAAGCGAGTATTGCTGATCACGTCTCCGCATGCCGATCTCACGTCTTCATGCAAGTTGGCAAATTCGTTCTTTGGCATGCAGCACACATTCGCCAACCTACACAAATTTGTTCATCGTCTTAGGCATTCTGGGCTCACAGTCTCTGATATTCAGCAAGCAATGCATCTTCTTGTACTGCACATTCAGCTGCCATATTTGTGGACAGACATGAAGGAGATCAAACGCAATGGGCAGGTCGTGTAATCCAGTTCCCTCAGTTCGCTCTCTCCGTTCATCGATCCCACTGGGTTACTTCGAACTGGAGGTCATCTCGGCCACTCATCGCTCCCGTTCAATGCTCAGCACCCGCTTATTTAGCCCAAGGGACATCTCGTAACTTCTGCATTGATAAGATATTATCACGAACGCAACCTCCATGCCGGACCTCGCGCCTTGTTTGCCAAAATTCGATTGGAATATTACCATTGGAGGAATCAAAGCCGTTTAGAAAGTAGTCAGCAAGTGCGTGTGATGTTTCAGGACTAGGCCGCGCATGGTTCAGCACATCATGGGAGATCTGCCGAAGGATCGTCTGCAAGGATCTCAAGCTTTTGAAGTTACAGGAGTGGATTACTGTGGACCCTTCTTCTACCGATCAAAAATCTGCACGAGGTCTCCGATCAAGTTCTGTATTAGCGTGTTTATCTGCTTCACCTCTAGGGCCATGCACATGAAGCTCGTAATGGACCTGACCACCGCTTCGTTATTGGGCGCCCTAATGCGTTTTACTTCTACTCGAGGAAGCCCAAGTCAAATTTGAGCAGCTTGAGTTAAGGAAGCTTTATCTGAGCAACTCTCACATGAAGGAGGTCCATGAATCCTGTTTGATTGACTCGATCGACTGGCACTTCATCCCGGCGCGCTCTCCGCACTTTGGTGGATTGTGGGAAGCGACCGTAAAGACTGCTAAGCATCGTCTGTACCGCTCAGTTGGGGCATCCATCCTTAGCTTCGACGTGCTGCGTACTTTGATCTACCAGATCAAGGCAATCGTTAATTCTCGCCCTTTGCTCTCGCTTTCAGCAAATCCCGATGACCTAGACTTTTTAAACCCTCATCTGCTTTGAGACGATTCTCGAGTCTGACCTAACGAAGACCAACTTTAATCGACTGGATGGTTGGCTGCGGGTCACTCAGCCGCAGCAAACCTTCTGGAGGTCTTGGCGGGAAGAGTATTTCACCCTCTTGCAGGAGCGCTCAAACTGGCGTATGGCCGCGCAAAACTTACGTCCTGATTAAGGACGAGAATCTTCCACCAATGCATTGGCCACTGGCCAGAGTGGTCGATGTCGTCAAGACGGCTTCATGAAACAGCAGGAGGGCCGTTACTCGGTTATGCTTGCTGCCCCTTGATGAAGAAGAAGAAATACGAGCTTCCAACGGGGGATTATGTTCGGGCCAGCAGTTCTTTTATCTAATAACCGTAACGCTGTAACTTCTAGCTGTTTTCCAACATAAGTTTAACATATATTAATATAAGATCGCTATGTATGTAAGTATAAGCTCGGTAACGCTGCTGCGCTCTCCCCGAGAAAGTGCGCTCTGCACCTGACGAAGCGCCTGCAACCAATATTCTGTGCTAATATCCCGCCGCATAGGTTGCAAATCGAACCCTTTAATCCAGGGCTCGGCACCCATACAATTAAGGAGCCGTTTTTGAGTTTGTGTGTGAAGACGCACGCAAAATGGAACATTTCACTATACTGGTATTGGTACGAATCACTGTAATACGCGTGTACGTCAGCGGCAGCGCAGCAGCAGCGCAGCAGCAGCGCCTTGTCCTATACCCTTTAGGTAGGGCCGTGCCGAGCCCTGCTCTAATAATTTATCTGGCCGGGCGAAAAAGAGAGCAATAATAACTTTTACAATAACTGTAAATAGGATATATTGTATTTGTGCACAAAGTGGATTTATGTAACGCAGAGAAGAAAACGTTTTCGACCCCACAAAGTATACATATTCTTGACCAGCATCAATAGCCGAGTCGATTGAGCCATGCGTGTCTGTCCATCCGTCTGTCCGTCTGTCCGTCCGTCCGTCTGTCCGCCCACGCAAATTGCAAAAATCTACTGTATTCACAATTATGAAGATAATAGAAAACTAAAAACGCCATTCGATAGGGAGGTTTCTAACAGATCACCGAATTGGGCTCAGACTAGATCATTATTATAGCCTGAATGAATAAATTAATTTGCAGTGGCTAAACCCACCCCGTGCAGCAGTTTTTTTTATTTTTTGCACATTCTCTCTCACTCTGCTTTTGTGTAGTGTGTAGCTCTAGGGGGGCGAGGGGTTCGGGCAAAAAAAACGTGTTGGCGTAAGAAGTGATGTAGATGTATATGTAGATGACAGATGTAGAAAAAATTTAAAATTGGAAAATAACCACTAAGGTACAGATGTAGGTCTAAGTACCGGGTATAAAAGTTGTGACGCGTAAAAAGCGTCTCACACTTCCCTTCTCGCTTTAGATAAATATACACATAAATATACTTATATGTATATACATATATTTATAAATAAATATACTTATATGTATATAAATATATTTATATAAATACACTTGTAACAGTTGGAGCATACAGCCATCTGGATATAAACTTTGGTGGCCGCACACTGCAGAAGCAGGGTGTGAATGAGAGAATGTGCAAAAATCAACAAAAGCTGGGGGACAGGGTGGGTTTAGCCACTGCAAATGAATTTCTTCATTGTGGCTATAATAATGATCCAATCAGATCCCAATTTGGTGATCTGATAGATATGGTCATTCCCTACGGAATGTCGATTATATTTATTTTTGTTCGTTCGGAATGCTTAGTTTCTTTTATCTTCAAAATTGTAGTTTTGGGAGGTTTTCGCCCTTTTTACGGGAGCGGAAGGGGGCGGGGTTCATTATACCCGGTACTCGAAGAGTAAATAGGGTATATTGTATTTGTGCGGATAACGGTTGTATGTAACGCACAGAAGGAAACGTTTCCGACCCCATAAAGTATATATATTCTTGATCAGCATCAATAGCCGAGTCTATGTCTGTCTGTCCGTCTGTCCGTCTGTCCGTCCTGATGAGCGCCTAGTACTCAGAGACTATAAGAGCTGGAGCCACCAAATTTTGCATCCAGACTTCTGTATGCTCACACTGTTACAAGTGTATTTCAAAAATGAGCCCACGCCCCTTCCGCCTCCGCAAAAGGGCGAAAACCTCCCAAATATACAATTTTGAAGATAGCAGAAAAGATAGCCATTCCGTAGGGAATGACCATATCTATCAGATCACCAAATTGGGATACGATTGGATCATTATTATAGCCACAATGAAGAAATTAATTTGCAGTGGCCAAACCCACCCCGTCCCGCAGCATTCACACTCTGCTTCGCGCTGTTTATGGCCTCTGACCCTGACACTTCTCTGCCTCTGCTGCGACTCTGCAGTGTGTGTCTATACTATAGACTCTATAGGGGAGGATGGCGAGCTAAAGGAGCGTGTTGGCGTGAGTAGTGTTGTTGATGTAGATGACAGATGAAGAAAAAATGTAAAATTTGACAAATAACCGCTAAAGTGCAGATGTAGTACTGAGTGCCGGGTATAAAAGTTGTGACGCGTAAGAAGCGTCTCACACGTCCCTTCTCGTTTTTGAAATACACTTGGAACAGTGTGAGCATTCAGAAGTCTGGATGCAAAATTAGGTGGCTCTAGCTCTAATAGTCTCTGAGAACTAGCTGAAAAACAAGACGGATAGACGGACAGATAGACAAAGCTTTATCGACTCGGCTATTGATGCTAAAGTATATATACATACTTTATGGGGTCGAAAACGTTTCCTTCTGTGCGTTACATACAACCGTTATTCGCAGAAATACAATATACCCTATTTACTCTTCGAGTACCGGGTATAAAAATATTTTCAAAACAAATAAGAATCGGACCAGTGCACTATGGGTAAAAAGCCCGTTTTTTTGGCATCAATCCAAAAAATACAGCTAAAACTCTACAAATTGGCATGAGTGTTCGTTAGACTAAAGTAGAATTTCGGAAAAAAAATGTTGTCATTTGTGACCCCGCCTACCTCCCGCCGCCATACGAAGTGGAACCCATTTACGTCGTATCTATATACATATATAAAAAAAAGTCGTAATTGGTTCAACACTTATAACTCGAGAACGGCTGGACCGATTGCCATGGTTTTTGATTTGTTGGATTTCTTTCCGTTGCGAGTAGCAGAATACATCTTAAAAACAACTTATGGCCTGTTTGTTGCGGCCTTAAAGCCAAAACTTTATTTTTTTCTGAAGACATCATGTGTGTTCAGAAATTTGTCTAAAAAGTTCATTTGTTGTTCATTTGTATTTGTTTAATCATATTTAATATTTGTTTTATTAATTTGTTTAATTTTGTATTAATCATTTTAATAACAATGCCGCGTCCTAGAAGATCTAATCTTTCCGAGCGAAGCCGTAGTGCAATTAGGCAACGGAATATCGCGAGTCAATTATCTGAAATTGCACGAGAACAAGTTGTGACGCGTAAGAAGCTTCTCACGCGTCCCTTTTCGTTTTTCTTATTTTTTTTTACTTTCCTCGCGGTGCGTAATGGAATTTTGGTTTGCTGTTGGCGTCAACGACGTAACAACAATTGTGCAGTAAAGAGTGAGTCGCTGACTTTGGATAAATAATATATTACTTGCATATGTATGAACAAACATAATGCATTATTATCAGGTAAGTTCAGTGTTTCATTTAAATAATTGTATCAAATAGTAACTGAATTATTTGTGTTTCACACGAAATTTTAATTTGCAAACGGTCCATCAACAAAAACCGAAAAAACAACCCTAAAGTCGAGCAGGTACATACTTTGACGGCTGTTTTGTCATTGTTTTTGTAAATTCTGTTTTTTTTTTATTACTGGATCAACAAAATACAGAACATTTTAGAGACGGGAAGATCCTGGAAGGACTTTGAAAGTAAGTTTAAACAAAAGAAGCAAACAAACAAATATACATTTAATAATTTATTTAATTTCAGAGGTGATTCAGGTAAAGAGCACGCAAGATAACTATTCGGGCTTACGGAAATACTAATAGCACTTTAACTTAAAGGTTCTCTGAAAAAACGCAGAGCAAAACTGAATGTAAATCTCAAATTTTATAAATAAATGGAAATACAACATTTTTATACCTAATTTGTACAAGTCTTTTTTCTCAGAAAAACCTTCACTTATTAATGCATTACTTTTTAGGGAAATTCATCACTTATATACCGGTTTGCTCTCGATGACACGTCAAAAGGGCAAAATGGCATTAGTGGAGCAGTAGTAACGTCCCTATTTCGATAGACACTTGGGTGAAAGATCCTCCGAGAGCGTTCCATGAAGCCCAGGTTCTTCAGCTCCAGCTGAAACGTAGAAAGTGTTTTTTTCGTGATTTAATGGCTGAAACCAAGAGACCTTTAAAAGTTTTTGAAGCCATTCGTTATTCAATTACCACAGATTTTTATAAAAAGCAAAATGTCATAGTTAACGAGCAATGGATGTCTAGTTTTACATAGAGATAGGAATGAAGACCCCGAGCCATCCCATCCTGACGAGGATTTGGAAGCTGAACAGCTTAACCACGGATGTCAAGAAACTCTTCTTCAAAATAACACCTCAATAAACCCTAGTAAACTAGCAATAGCACCAGGCGAAGGCCAAAGACCACTCAATATGATATTAGACATTGACTCGGCAGAGTTATCAATAGGTTTAGTATATGACGAAAAAGCTCGTCTTATTAGGGCTTCTCTTATACGATCAGAGAAAAGCTTCAGCACATTGGTCATAGATTTATCTCAGGCACTGAGATATCTGCTCAGGAAGCCGTATATTATTGTCTAGGCATTGCATTGTCCGGAACTAGCAACAAATGTGTTCAGATAAATACTTTCCTTCCAGAGGTCTGGAGAACAACGAGTTCAAATGCTGGCCAAAAAGTATGATGAGGAGGGCGAAGAAAATGAGGCCCTGGTATAAGTTTTTTATCCCTCTCCGCGATGGTATTGGTTTTATGAGGGAACGTAGCAAGCCCTCTATTATTAAGCATTTTAAGTTTAATATAAACACGAATAGGTCTAATTATTTGAGAGCATTAGTAATGCTGTTTTTTCCGTGAAGAGGCAAAAATTGCGAGGATGTTTACAGAGATCATCAGGAATTAGTTCGGTTGATTGGTTTCGTGCAGTGTAAAGCAAGAAACCGTTTTCTGCGTAGACATGTTCGGTTTAGCCACACACACAAGCTCACTGCAAACATATCAGGGTATGGGTGCCGAGCCCTGTTTTAAACCATTGGGTCCAGATTTATTTAATACCTTGCGTTCAATATTTATTATTCTTAAAATTCTTAAAACACTACTCGACAAAATTTGACCTTTTTTTGCCCAAGATAGAAGTATCGGGCGTTACATTTTTTTAACGAATTATGTTTTTTTCCGGTATTCAATGAGCGTGAGGTGGCGCAAGGGGGCCAAGCTACCGGACGGGTCGCAGGTTGCAAATAGCGAACGGCCTACCTTGGTAGGTAGGTCAGTTGCGAATAAGCGGGGATCCCAAAGAATCTCAACACAGTTGTCTCTGAGGGAAAGTACCGAAATAAGCAGTCCCGGACAGCCAGCTGGTGTTCGCGCAGAAGCAACTCTGACGATGCGCTTGTGGTGCCGCCTCTTATAAGTAGCTCACACACTTCACAATAATAATACAAACAAAAAAATCCGAACGAGATGGGACGTGTGAGACGCTTCTTAAGCGTCACAACATTTATACCAACATTTATTATATAGTTCTGAGTACTACATCTGCACCTTAGCGGTTTTTTTGTAAGTTTTACATATTTTCTTTATCTGTCATCTACATAACTTCTCACGCCAACACGCTCTATTAGCTCGCCCCCCCCTAGAACCACATACTACACGAAGCAGAGTGTGAATGTGAGAATGAGCAAAAAACAACAAAAAGCTGCGGGACGGGGTGGGTTTGGCCACTGCAAATTAATTTCTTCATTAGGGCTATAATAATTTTCCAATCGGATCCCAATCGGATCGGAATTCGGTGATCTGATAGATATGGTCATTCCCTAAAGAATGGCGTTTTTAGTTTTCTTTTATCTTTAAAATTGGAAGGGGGCGGGTCTCATTTTTTAAATACACTTGTAACAGTGTGAGCATACAGAAGTCTGGATGCAAAACTTGATTGCCCTATCTCATATGGTTTCTGAGTACTAGGCGCTCATAAGGACGGATAGACGGACACACGGACACACAGACAGACGGACGGGCAGACAGACATGGCTCAATCGACTCGTCTATTGATGCTGATCAAGAATATATATACTTCATGGGGTCGGAAACGTTTCCTTCTGTGCGTTACAAACATCTGTTATCCCCCACAAATACAATATGCCCTTTTAACTTTTCGAGTAACGGGTATAAAAAAACAAATGCCTACAGGGAGTAATCCCAAACAGGAGAAGGCAGCGGCCCAAAGGCCTGGCCTTACCCGCTCGACACCAGGAAAGACCTGCCCCAATCCTTGGGTGCGTGGCACACCAATCAATACTGAAGCCTTGTAGAGGCAGATAAGCAACATTGCGGCTGCGCGACCTTCTGGCAAAGTAGGGGCGGAAGTTATGCCATCGACCAGCGCGGAAGCCAAAAGGTTAACGTACGCCGAAAAGAGGAGTGGAGGGGACATACTCCGTCGGCAGTATGCGAACACGGAAGCCAGCGCATCTGAGGACTGGCTGAAGAAGGTGAAATGGGCCTCTGGAGTGCTTCCCAACTTCAGTCTGGAACCTCAAAGACCGCCCCAGCAACCCAAAAGTCAGCGCTCGCAAGAGACGCCTGGACCAGCTGCAAAGCGATCCAGAATATTGCCGAACGTGTCCTTTGCCCAGATTGGAGGCAGACCGGAGGGCAGAATCCCGAGGAGCCAATGGAAGTGGGTGGAAGCGGCATTGGCCGACCGCTGCTTCGAGCTCCTGGACAAGGACCCCGGCCCACCTCCAGTCTGCAAGGACATGGGGTGGTTCCAGAGACCGACAAAAGTAATACCCTGCGAAGACGAACGCTCCGTGCAGCTATATAAAGCAGCGGAGAGTTGGAGAGGTCTACACAGGGGCGAAGCTGGACTGGAGCTAAGTGCCCAGTAGACCGAGGGCGAGAATTTTGGTGCCGGCCAGAACGCATCCAGAGAATGTTTCAACGATGCAAACCGAACCTTCTAACAGCAGATTGGAAGGTGGTCAAATTTGAAGCGACACAGGGCCCCACAAACCAATCCGCGGTCGTCATCAACAAGGAGTCGCTGGCCCCGATAGAGGCAGCTAAGAGAGAGCTCAACTTCGGGTTCAGCTTCGTCACCATAAAGGTGTACAAGTCGGGTGCAACGGCCGGGGCGCGTCCTGTCGACAACCCAGTCGAGCAGGATGTGGCCTCTGAGATTGAAGCACCCGACAACGAGCTGAAGTTGGCCCGTGCAGGTGACTCCATGGACACGGAACTGATGCTCGAGTTCGAGGCGATGTTTCGGAACGAGAGCTCCGGCGAGTCGGGCGCTGACAATACAATGGAGGAGATTTGCAAGGATCCCTCTGAGGCTTCTTCAGATAAATCTCCACCACTGTAAAGCAGCTACTACTGCCCTCATACTCCGCTTGGAAGCGAGCGGAGGCGACGTAGTCCTAATCCAAGAGCCTTGGGTGATAAGAGACAAGGTCTGTGGATAAGCGATGAAGGACTGCAAGCTGATTGTACCTCAGAAAGAAGGTAAAATTCGCCCCTGCATATTAGCTAGAAAGCACATAAACATCTTTCTGCTCCACAACTTTAGCGATGGCGACAACACAGCAGCCACCTAGAGCCACCTCAGAGTGGTGTCGTCCTGCATGGCTCACGATCAAAGCGACCCTCCCAGTGACCTAGTCCGCAAGATAGCCAGTGACAGCGAGAGGTCAAATACAGCCCTCTTGATAGGCTGCGACGCCAACGCTTACCATAGCCAATGGGGAAGCTCGGACATAAATGTAAGGGGTGAGTCACCTTCATCCTAAATTCGAATCTGGTCCTTTGTAATCAGGGAAATAACCCTACATTCATTATAAAGAACCGAAAGGAGGTCCCATAACTTACTAGACTCAATTAAGGGTTGGAGAGTCCTAGAAGAACACCACCTTTCCGACCATAGGCACATAGAGACGACACTATCTCTCGAATGCCCAATACCTGATAGTTATATCAACCCCAGGAAAGCTAACTGGGAGATATACTCTAAAGCCTTAGAATAACTTCTTCATGCCCTGATACACAAGACGACCTTAGCAGTCTTGTAAATAGATTCAAGGAGGCATGCAACAAAGCCTTCAAGGCTGCATGTCCCTCCATTAAACCTAGAGGGAACGAGAAGGGACGTGTGAGACGAATCTTACTCTTCATAACTTTTATACCTGGTACTCAGTAGGAAATCTGTACCTTAGTGGTTTTTTTTACAAATTTTACATTTTTTCCACATATGTCATCTACATCTACATTACTTCTCACGCCAACACTCCCTTTTAGCTCCCCCAGCCTCACCACCCCCCCAAAGTACAAAATTCCGCCGCTCAACCCCCCAACACTAAACACTAAAAATGTAGGTTACCCTTTAGCGACAGTGCCAGTTACCTTGGGTTGGTAATAGACAAGAAGTTAAATTGGAGCCTAAAGAAACAGTGAAGAAGTCTACAATTGCCCTATACACTTGCAAAAAAGCCATCGGACTAAAATGGGGCATGAACCCACGTATAGTTCAATGAATATACCAAGCTGACTCTACGGAGTCCCAGTATTGTGGCCGGTTCTGTCAAAAAAGACAATCACCGCTCAACTGGCAAAAGTCCAACGAACTGCCACTCTTTGCATCAGTGGCGCTCTCCGCACCACACCAAATGATGCACTAAAGGCCATCCTATGCCTGCAGGGCATAGACCTTGCAGGCAAGGAACAGGCAGCAAAGGCAGCAATACGTCTGCGAGGACGTCACAGCACTATGGTCACTCGGCGATCCTTAAGGACAACAACATGGTACTTCATGGAACGGACTATTCAGTTCCCAGGGAGTACACGGAAACCCCCTTTGATGATATCATCCCCCGCAGAAAAGCTCGAGGGCCCACCTGGCCCAAAGGGGCTAAACGCGATTTCTTCGAACTTCGACAACAGTGGCAAATTGTCGCAAATCTCTACATGAGATGGCAGAGCAATATGTTATTAGCCTAATATGGGTCCCGGGCCACAAGGACATTGAAGGCAATTGCATGACAGATGAGTTGGCCAGATCCGGCACTACACTCCCCCTTTACCAATATAAGGAGGAAATAAGTATGCCAATGGCCACTTGCAAGCTCATTATAAAAGAGTATTTTACCCTGCAAACAAACAACAGATGGCAAATGGCCCCAAGATGTCAAGATGACCCGACAATCGTGGCCAGACATCTCGAAAAAGCGCACTCGAACTCAGCAGAAATATATGCAGCGTAGTCATTCGCTCCCTCCAGGGCATTGGCTGATAGGCATCCATGCAAATAGGCTTGGTGTCCCCTATAACGACTTCTGTCGCAGCTGTAGAGACAAGGACGAGGAGGAGACATTGGAACATCTGTTCTGCTCTTGTCCGGCTCTCAGTAGAAGGAGGCTAAGATATCTAGGCTCACGTTTTCTAAACGACATTTCAGAAATGGCTACTACAGGCCTCAGGAAGATGGCAAACTTTGTAAGAGCATCTGTATGGGAGCACTGCTGACACCGTGCCAAATGGGTGGAGAAGAGGAGTGGATCCTAGTCGAATTACAACGGGCCGAAACCGGCCTAAGTGTGTCGGGATTGTGAAATCGCGACAACCGCCTCAACTTAACCTAACCAATGGTTTTTTTCTATGGCACAGCATTTTTTAAAGAATTTGGTAAGGTCTGTTATCTTATTTTTAAGGTTTTTCTAGAGTTAGCGGTTTGTTTAATAAAGAACTTTGTTTTCTGAAAAGCTGATTGATGCAGCTAAAAAGTGGACCCCAACAGTTTGTGTTTTTGGCTTACCGTCTGGGAAGTATTAAGCTTTAAAATGCAAAAATGTTGATTTTTGTGGGGTAAAAACTCGGGAAAGGTTTTCTATTTTTTGGACGACTTGGAGGGTTTCGCGCCCAACTGCCATAGTATTTCTGGCATCAGTACTCGAAAAATACAACAACAAAAACACTGAAATCCAAAAAATTCCTAAAATATGTACATATGTCCATAGGTACATATATAACGGAAAAATACGGGTTTTTTTGGTTTTTAGGATTGATCGAGCATTTTTAGATCAGCCGTCTCTCTTGTGAGAAATAATACCTAAACGACTTATACCTTATATACTTTTTATCGACTTTTCCGTGTTTTTAAAGCCAAAGTTTCGTTTAAAAAAACCGCACAAAAATCAACATATTTCCATTTCAAAGCTTAATATTTCCCACACGGTACACTAAAACCATTAAGTGTTTGGGTCTACGCTAAAAGAGAGTGTTGGCGTGAAAAGTGATTCAGATGTAGATGTAGTTGTAGTTGTAGATGACATATGTAGAAAACATTTTGAAATACACTTGTAGCAGTGTGAGCATGAAGCCATCTGGATGCAAAATTTGGTGGACGGACATACAGACATGGCTATATCTACGCTGCTATTGATGATGATCAAGAATATATATACTGAAAAGGGTCGCCTTCGTTACATACATGGCCTTTTTCACATAATTACAATATACCCTGTTTACTCTTCGAGTAAAGGGTATAAAAACCACAAAGATTTTTCAATATCACCAAAACGAACAAGTTACTATTAAACTGTTAAAAGTTGTAGCTGCAGAAGCTATAACTAATCATAAAAGTCAGGGAGCTACATACAGTAAAGTTGTCGTCCCCACTTTCTTCAATAAGCAAAGGGAAGCATTGCATGCAGCTTGCAGTGTGGCCACCAGTGTGAAAGGACTTTATATCGTCCTCTCATCCCTACGAGGCCCAAGCAGAACTGTCTTACCGCGAGAGAGATGGAGAACTTACGTTCTTGCTTAGTTACTTCAAACCCACTTTGATTGTTTACCCAATCCGTCCGAGTTTGATATTTTCTTCCATAATACGGAAATCTTGCACTGCCATTTTACCGATGTCTGTTCCGATGAGCTGATGCTTAAATCTTCAATTTGGGCTTAGTTGAGGCTTCCACTTACTCAAAAAAAGCTTATAATGTTCCTGGCTATTCCACAGCAGTGCGGTTAGATTGCCAGTTAGTAGCCAGCGGAGCTAGACCGAAAAGAGGCATTCTAAAATTCATTAGGAATGAAATTTTAGCTGATTTTAGTACGGTTGACAGTAATCGATTTTATTGTTTCCGGAAACATTGCATCTCCAGTGCTTGAGCATGCCTTGTTTAAGTGCAAATCTGCTACAGAACCCCGTTGCAGAAGTTCAAGCAAGAATTTGAGGACTTAGTTCAGAGTAATCAGTTTTTAGGAAGCAAATCTTTAGTGTTAGGAGATTTTAATTTATGTCTACATTCGATTTCAGGTTGCTGTAGGGAAATTTATGAATTGCTTTCAGAAAGGAATTTATGGTCATTGCTAGGTTTGGACTCGTCCATTACCAATTGCGATACGCATATTTTTGTTTTCGAACATTTCCGATAGCAGGGCCACCTCGCGCACCTTTGAGACTACCTATAGATATCTTAGTGGAATTTAAGTTAATATTAGAGAGGCAGCAGAGTATAGTTATTGTAGTTAAGGCGGGTATTCAGCACCGCAAAAAAATTCCACGAATTTGCTATATATTTTGCTTTTGGGTGAAACGTAACAACACAGGCATACAAATCAGCTGTGCTTTGTGTCCTGCAGTGGCAGTTTGAAATTTAAACATCAAAAATATTCAAAAATACAAAAGTAACAAAAAGAGCTGGTAGTTGAATTGAGAATGCATTTGGCATTTGCCAATAATGCATATGGTTTGCCAAACGTCCATTATTACCAAAAGAGCACAAATAATAAATAAGTAATTTATTAATTTATTAATTTCAGCAAAATTATTTAATTTTCAATAAAGTCATGGGGGAAGTATTTCTTTGACTCCGACGATCTATTTGGATTTTTATTTACGTTTTTGCGCACAGTTGTTGCTTCTATTTTTCAACTCAAAAAATTCCTGCCAAGCTTAACATATAAAACGGCAAGGGACGTGTGAGACGCTTCTTACGCGTCACAACTTTTATACCCGGTACTCAGTACTACATCTGTACCCTAGCGGTTTTTTTGTAAAATTTTAAATTTTTTCTTCATCTGTCATCTACATCTACAACACTTCTCACGCCAACACACTCTATTAGCTCGCCACCCTCCCCTGGAGCCTCTCACTGCAGAGTCACGGCAGAGACGCGGCAGAGGCAGAGGCAGAGGCTCACGGCAGAAGCATGGTGTCAATGAGAGAATGTGCAAAACACAAATAAAAGCTGCGGGACGGGGTGGGTTTAGCCACTGGAAATAAATTTCTTTATTCTGGCTATATTAATGATCCAATCAGATCCTAATTCGGTGATCTGATAGATATGGTCATTTCCCACGGAATGGCGTTTTTTATACCCGGTACTCGAAGAGTAAATAGGGTATATTGTATTTGTGGGGAATAACGGTTGTATGTAACGTACAGAAGGAAACGTTTCCGACCCCATGAAGTCTATATATTCTTGATCAGCATCAATAGCCGAGTCGATTGTGCCATGTCTGTCTGTCTGTCTGTCCGTCCGTCCGTCCTTATAAGCGCCTGGATCTCAGAGACTATAAAAGCAAGAGCCACCAAATTTTGCATCCATATTTCTGTATGCTCACACTGTTACAAGTGTATTTAAAAAATGAGCCCCGCCCTCTTCAGATGTAGATGTCAATGACATACATATGTATGTATGTAGAAAAATATAAAATTTAAATTTTTGAAAAAACTACTAAGGTACAGCTGTACCACTGAGTACCGGGTATAAAAGTTGTGACGCGTAAGAAGCATCTCACAATTCCCCAAAATACAGAACATCCTGGAAGGACTTTTAAATTAAGTTCAACGAAAAACAAATATTCTGGCTTTCGAAAATACAAATTACACAATAACCAAAAGGTTCTGTGAAATAACACAGATCAAAACTGAATTTATATATCAAATTTAATAAATAATTTTTTATTTTTTTTTTTGAATTTAATCGCTCTAGCGAAATTGGTTGGTCGCAGACGATGAGTCCGCATTGACCAGGTACAAATGTTACTAAAAATTTAGAACTCAAAAAAGAGTTGTTTGCCGAACGAACACTAGAAATAAAACATTTTTATACTCAATTTGTACAACTCTTTTTTTTTAGAAAAACCTTCACTAATTAATTCATTACTTTTTAGGGAAATTCATCACTTATTAAAGCATTACTTCTTAGGTAAATTCATTACTTATTAATGCATTAGAAATAAGTATAAAGTATAAAGTATAAGTATAAGCCTATAAACCGGTTTGCTCTCGATGACTCGTCATCACTAACGCTCCTAGGACATCTCCGTGTTATGGAAATCATTGTTGTATGGAAAAACATTGTTTATGTCAGATAGGTAAAAGGTAACGGTGTGTTGCCGCTTACACATCGATGACCCGCACTGCAGGGAATGTACTGTTCCCTCAAGACTGAATATGTATTTGCATATACATATGTATGTATACACATGTATGTACATACAAGTGTTTACATACACACATACATGTGTACATATGTATGTATGTATGCACACACTTTTGTGCCACCCCTAAAAACAATCTCCATCGCGGAAGAGTCCCAGGCGACTCGCCAAGAAGATAAAAATGATCGCCAGCGATATCGCTTTATTATCTTTTTCTTATCTTATGTCGGGAGAAAGTGAACCACTTCCGCGACACTACCAGAAGAGTCGCCGAGCAGTCTTTCGGAAGTGTCGTAGAAAAGTCTCCTGAATGTGTCGCAAAAGCGTCGCCCAGAAGACTCATAAAAGAGTTTCCTAAATACAAAAACATTGCTATTTATTATAAAATTTTAAGTGTATTGAATTAAAATAGGGCTGTTAATACATATTTAGATACCATTAAATTTATATAAATTACGAAACTAACGCAATTAGAACCCTGAGGCACTTCCTGCTGGGTCTGTATTTAATGCATCACATGCTTGTGCTGATGTTTATGTTTTATCTCTTGTATTCATTCCTGGTTTTCACTGATCGTTGAAACTAAGACAATCACAAAAAATATTAAATTGATCACTATCATTTAATTTTCATTCTTTGCTCTCCGCTACAAACCATTTTATGTTTTCCTCGAATCTAATCCAAACATCTACAGTGGGGAGCAATGATGAGTACATGTTCACAATAACTGACTTTCGTCGCCCATAACTTCTAAACGCATAATGCAAACGTAACCAATTTTTTTGTAGACATCAATCACTCTATCTTTAACAAATAGGCAATACCAGAAAATACAAATGTGAAGCTTTTAAATAGCGAAAAAAAAAAAAAAAAAAAAGTCGCATGTACTCATTTATGCACTTTTCGTTGTTTTCACTTATTTAATATTTCAAAATTTTCTAATCAACAATATGCCTGCAGATTTGATGTTAAATATTTGTTTGGTTATATTCTAGTAATACTAACATCAAATTAAGACATTTCTCATAATAATCGAAGCAGATTTCATGAATTTATTAAATAGTGCCTATGTTGTACCTGAGACAGAAGAAACAATATCTAGAAAATTTAAATATTATTGTGTAGCTTACTGAAAATGGCTATACGACAGCTTATACTGCTGAAAAACATGGCATTAGTCAATCGGTGGTGATCAGAGTGGAAAAGACGCGAAATTTTGTCCCGAAACAGCAAAGCCAAGGTCGCCTGAGACCAAGATGCGCCCTGAGGCGCTAGCAGGCCCAAAAGCCACACTTATAATGTTGCAAATTGGGAACAACAACTTTCTAAGTCCAAAGGATGCTCTTTTCGCATAATACTATCAATTTTGGTCTAGATAGACAAGTATGGCCATCGTACCACCACCTGAAACATCCTTACACCATTTAACATCTACCGGCAACTTTCACGTGGTAGGTAAATAATGGTAAAGCAAACCCGAAAATTTCATATTAGCATAACAATTTGACCACGGATGATTGAAAGCGTGTTATCAGGTCTGATGAGTCCAAATAATCATATGGGTTGCAGTAATGTTAGCGTAAGTCCGAAAAAAGGCTTTAAGGACATCATATCAAGCAAACCATGAAACATGCCGGTAGATGTAAAATGATGTAAGGATGTTTCAGGTTTTGGTACGATTGCCATACTTGTCTATCTAGACCAAAATTGATAGTATTATGCGAAAAGAGCATCCTTTGGACTTAGAAAGTTGTTGTTCCCAATTTGCAACATTATAAGTGTGGCTTTTGGGCCTGCTAGCGCCTTAGGGCGCATCTTGGTCTTAGGCGACCTTGGCTTTGCTGTTTCTTTGTCTGGACGTTGATATGCAATGACTGCACCATCAAGTGGCCCATGCGACACCAAGCCAAAGCCTGTTACGCGCGGAACCCAGCAGAACGCAGCCCTCCTCTCGCCCAACCGACCGAGGGGCGCGAGGGCGCGAGTAACCGAACCGGTCGCGAGCATGCAGAAAGATAGATGTTAGGCTAATATTCGAGGAAAATTAGAACTAAACACAACTAAACTAGAGCAACTATAGTTAAGCAAGCAAAATTATCAAAGTCAAAAATTGAATTAACTACGGGAGAGGTAGGCTAGTATAAGAGATTTAAGAAGAGGAAGGGAGTGAGTCGAGGATATAATGTGATAGAGGGAATTATAATCCGAGCATAACACTCTAAAGGGCTCGTGCAAGGCATAATTCGATCTACACATTGGAAGGAACAAAGGAATATAGTTTCTAGTGGGTCTAATGGGAATCGTAAAGTTTACGCGGCTTAACAAGTCAGGGCTGTCTACATCCCCCTTGATCAAGTTGTGCATAAAAATTACACCAAGCATTTTTCTACGACTAACTAAGGATGGAAGATTTATTAAAAGAAGTCTACTACGGTAGGATGGCAGTCTCACATTTGCATCCCAGTTGAGGCCCCGTAGGGCAAATAATAAAAAGTTTTTCTGTACTGATTCAATACGGTCCTGATGTATGTTTTACTGAGGGCACCATACACATGAGCCGTATTCTAAAATCGGACGAACAAGCGAGATATAGAGAGTCTTCGTTATATAGGGGTCATCAAATTCCTTTGACCACCTCTTTATAAACCCAAGCATACCCATGGCTTTATTTATCATGGTAGAAATGTGTTCAGAAAACTTTAACTTGGGGTCTAGTTTAACACCAAGATCATCAACTAATGTAATTCTCTCAAGAGAACTACCGCAGAGGGTGTAAGGTGCCAGTAAGGGGCTGGAGCGATGAAAAGTCATTACTTTGCACTTCGAGGCATTAAGGTGTAACATATTTGCACAACACCATGACTGAAAGCTATTGAGATCAGATTGCAAGCGAGAGTGAAATGAAATGTCCTTATACTGGACACAGAGCTTAACATCATCCGCATACATAAGTATTCGAGAATTTGTTAAGACAGAAGGCAGGTCATTAATAAAGAGTGTGAAAAGTAAGGGGCCTAAATGGCTACCCTGTGGTACTCCAGAAGTAACCATAACAGGTAAAGATAAGGAGTTTTTGAAAAGGACCCTTTGAGACAATTGACACATTTGTATTTTTCTGGTATTGCCTATTTGTTAAGGATAAAGTGATTGATATCTACAAAAAAATTGGTTACGTTTGCATTATGCGTTTAGAAGTTATGGGCGACGAAAGTCAGTTAATGTGAACATGTACTCATCATTGCTCCCCACTGTGTGTATGTACATACATATGTACATATGTATGTACAGACATACAAACGTCCAGATGTTCATTTAATCAGTTTTTGTTTGCACTTCCAAACTGCTCATAGGTAAAACCATCAATGATCTTTGCGCACGCAAGAGGATTAAGCTCTTAATCTTAATCAATGTGTTTTTGTTGAAGCCCACACGCTGGGTGGCTCCGTTATTTTAGTTGCTTACTCTTTTATTCTTTCCATTTCGCTTTAACGCTTGCTATCGCTAAACAATCGCCCTGAATCGCTTGAAGATTCATCTTCAAGCTATCTCCCTTCCGACTCCCAGAAGACTCATCTCGGAGATACGCGAGTGTAATACTTATCGCCAAATTGTTTGCAGGTACCTGTCATTTAATATTTCATTAGGGTAAACAGTCTGGCTGCTATTACTATAGCTTTCGTACTTAAATGATCCTTTAACACTTTTCTTCTTTAAATTAAACTAAAGCTTCCCCGCCGCTCATACAATCGAAAAACTGAACAAGTAAGTGAGTCACAGAACAACTGAGTGATCAACTGCACAACTGAGTAAACAGTGAGCAATTGAGCAAAGTGAGTGAGTTTTTTCACTCACTTAAAAGTGACTAACTGAGCTTGTTCACTAAAGTGAAGAATCTTTACCCAACACTACTGTGCTCGCTGCAATCATTTCGAACCATCTGATAGGAGTGAGTGTGGGGTCGGGGCAGTGGCTATAGATGAATCGTGCTATGTTTGTACATGGGCCAGACACGCCCACTAAAAATGTTGACGGTATATATGTATGTATGTATGTACATACATATGTATGTACATACCGTCAACATGAGCGACGGAGTTGATTCTATGAAAATGGAGCAGTGGTGAACCATTTTCAGGATCTCATTCGTATGTATGCATGTATGTACATACATATGTATGTATGCATGTATGTGTTGTTCCAAGGTTTAAACTTTAAGCCTTAAAGAAACAGATGGTTAACAGGACGGAGGTGTGCAGCTGCAAGTATGCCGAAACAAAATGGCAAAGAAAATGGGCAACAGCGCATAAAGTCAAGTGCCGCTTCTGCCGCTTCTCTTCCTCTGATTCCTTCCCTGCCCACACTCTCGGCGCTACATTTAACGAAGACTAATTCATTGCGCAGCAGCAGCAACAAAAACGACATCTTTGTTTTGATGCTCAGCGATTGGTGCGGCACCATTCGCACTACGCGAGCATGCGCTTGAGCGAGACAAACATAGTGGCAACCAGTGTTCGACCCTGCTCTGCCAAATGTCATAGTCAACGTTTCCTTCTTGCTTCTGATTTTGTGTTTGCGTTTTACTTCTGTCTCTATCTGCGACCGGCACTCTTTCGCTCTCTTTTACAGGCAGCCTCGAATTCAGACTCACTTCTTTTTAAGCTTGCATTTCGATATCAACCAGCAGCTACCCGTCACATTCGAGAAGAAGTATTAGCGACTGTTGGAGCGACTGTAATGTAATGCACCAGAAATAACTCCCCAAGCCTTTCTCTTAATACATACATATGTATGTATGTACATACATATGTACATACATTTCAGGAGCGAGCATTAAACGAGGTAGTGTGTATTTATTGAATGCCAGCTATGAAGGCGTGTCACTTTCACTGTACACTAGTGCTCCGCTCGGGTCTGCGCTTGTAAGTGTGTCATCAGACATGCTTGACGCTTTCTACAAATAATTTTCCTGTAATGGGATAAGTGTTGGTTTATTTTTCTAGAGAAGCATCGATGGAACTGGTACGGGGCAGCCTGGTTGCACCCTAACCAGCCTTAAAAGATAGATATGAAGCTATATTTTTATGTACATAAATACATACATGTACATACATACATTCATACGCACATGCATGAAATTGCAAGCATACGTGTTTTATACGTACATACCTAACACACGGGCGCACACATAAATATGTACATACATGTGTATGTACATCGCAAACAAACAAAGGTAGGGCGGCTTCTTTGACAAAGGCAGAAATGGCGACAGCATTGGCAACAGCTAACAAAATTAATCAAACAAGTTAAAGCGAGACAACAAGTGACAGCGATGCGCAAGTGGGCAAGCAATATATTTCGCTTTCAGGGAACACGTAGCATGTTCTGCTATCGCATTCATGCAAAGTGTTCCTTTGCAACCCAAAGCACAAACACTTACAAAAACACGCACTAACACTCCCATAAAGACACTCCACCAACACAAGTTTCATTTTTCGAAAATTAATAGTACGACTAACGATTCGTGGTCTCGACTACACAGACACATGCATACGCATGCTTACCGGAGAGAGGGCTAACCACCAATCGTTCGCGCGTATCCCGCAATCGCCCGCAACAGCAACCACCAGCAATTCGGCATCAGTAAAAGCAGACAGCAACAGAATCAGAGCGCAGTGCCATGGACCAAAGTCAGCGACAGCAACGCCAGCGTCGGCGCCGCCGTTGCCGTGGCCGAGCATGATCCTTAATTTCGTTATAATTTTGTATGCTGCTTGAAATTGTATATCATTTTAAGTTTGATCGGCCGCGAATACGTACCGTCGTGTCTAAGCCACCAGCAACAAACAGAAAGCTACAGAAACAACAGCAGGTCACTCGATTCCAGTGTTCATTTGGGAAAAGGTGCGGGAAAGGAGAGGCAAGACGAGTCGACTTTATTAAACACTAATAGCCAAACAAAAGCATTTGAAAATATTTGTTGTCAATCCCTTAGCTTTCGCTTTTAAATTTTTCGATTTGTTCGTGTGCCAAACCAAATTTACACGGTGGCTCTAAATAATCTCGGCATAACGGTGAACAGCACTCTGTCCACGATCTGCGTACGGTACACGTGTCACCCACAAGAAGGAAAACTTTACCGGCGGCTATTTTTTTTTTGTGTCGTATAGTTTTTTCAAGTGCTCCCACTATAACAGAAAAAGCAACAACAAAATAAGTGTTGACTTGAGTGGGATTATAATTGATGTGCAATAAATCGAAAAACAACGGCAAAAAAAATCGAAACATTCTAATAATCAGCTTCAGCGTAATCAGCTTCAGGGCGATCTCCATCCCCACAATCTACACTTCTCCCCTCTTTTTTTCACGCCACGAAACCGCGTTCGCCGCGAGACAGCTTTCAGTTGGATTATTCAATTGACTTCTTCAAAACGTATATCGATACGCAGAGGTTTTACGCCGGCCACAAGTTGGATTTCAAACATCAAAGTTGTGCCGGCGGCCCTGGTTCCGGTGGTGGTAGTGGTGGCGCTGCTGGAGGAGTCGTCGTCGGCGGCAATACCAACTCAGCCACACAACATCAGCAACTAGTAATCAGCAGCGGCAACAGCGCAAGCAACGGCAGTAGTAACAGTTCGGCCCTGTCGCTGACCCAAAACCACACGCACGTCCACAGCAGTCACGCCCACACTCACGGACAAGCCCTAGCGATCACACACGGACATCACGCCCTGTTGCCGTCGGTATCCGTTTCGGTTCCCCAGCAACAACAGTCGCAACAGCTATCGACAGGAGTGGGAGCACCTCTGCTGCAGCATCAGCAGCAGCATAGTCAACAACAGCTGATCAACAGCAGCGGAGTCTCCGTTGGTCCGACTCTGTTGATCGGCAACGGACCGAGCTCATCCGGAACGGGATCAGGATCAGCCGCAGTCGCCTCGATACCACAAGTGGCGCCACACAGCCTTGGTCTCAGTCCGCAGTCCAGCGCTGACTCGCAGCAGTTTAACATTTTCCCGGCGATCTTCAGTCGGCAACTGAACTTCTCGTCGGGAGGGCAGACAGGCAAGCTGAGCATGGATGAACTTCGCCCAAATCTGGTAGGCGGGTTATTGGGGCTGCAGCAGGGGTTGCTCGAGGATCATGCCAGTATGCAGCATGGAGCCGTCCAGGACTCCAAATTTATGTCGTTCCAGGACCAGCGGTTAATGGGTATCGGCGGCGCCCATGAAAACCGTCTGCTCAGCCTCGCTACGTCAGTACAGGACACGCGTTCGCCCATCACCCCACTGGACAAATCGTCCACGTCCTCATTAAACCACCAAAGGAAGTGCAGCAGTACGCCAGAGGACTTCAGTGCCCTATACTCTGGCCTACCCACACCTGGAATGGACTCATCCTCACATCACCACACTCCAGCCCACACGCCACCCTCACGACTCTCCGACCACACAATATCGGGTGAGTGCTTCTGTAAGTGTCCACTAATTCCCTCCTTATGTAGCCACACAATTGCCTAATGGACGTTGCCATACAATTATCGTTTAACACCTGAAACCCTATGCCTTCAGCTTTATCCTTACTTTTGCTATTGCCTATTCATTTGCTTTTGTCCTTATACCTATGGTTATTTTTGGTTTACTGTAACCCAGCACTCCTAATCCTTTTGTTCCGGGCTTATAGCCTTAACTCACCGGTTGACTCACGGCCCACAATTTCAGATGTACACTCGGCTGACCCGTTTCGTAGTTTCGTAGAGAGCTTCAGTCATAAGTACGCAGGATTAATATTGATCAAATAGATATACTCTGTGAATTTAAGAAATGGGGAATTGTGCAGTCGATAAAAAAATTGTAGACCTGGTTTACATGATTTTGAACTCAATGTTTTTGAAAGTTCCTAACTGGAGCTAAGCCCACTTAAAATATTTACTTACCTATGTACATATGTACATATGTATGTGTCTTTTTATTTATTCCACTATCCTACAAAAGTTTCTTATGTTAAGGCCATTAAAAAAAAATAATCGACTAAAATCATATTTAAAGTGTTTCTGCAATACCAAATACGTCCATTTAAACTTGTTTAATTCTTATGTTGAATATTTTATTAATTTTGTTTTTTTTTAATTAGAAGTACTTTTAAAAGAACCTAAACATGTTAAATTCTTAAATAATTTCGTTCCTGCTTTTCGACGCTGCAGTGTTTACTACTAATACACTAGTATTACTAAAATGCTAATATTACTAGTACTAATACTAATACTATTAATACCAGTTCATGAAGTATTTTTTGGCAATTATTTGTTGTAAGTTTTGTTGAATGAAGACTTTTGTGGTGTGTACACATACTCGAACGAGTAGTTGCCTGAGTAATCCATTAGTTTTCCCTGTCATCGCATATTTAGGCGTTACGTTATATTCGTAAGAAAACAAAAATATAAATAGTGAAAAACTTCAATTTAAGAAAATAAAATTTTCTATTTGAGTTGTAATTGTCTAACTCTATATTCACCAAAAATAGCAGAAATCGAACAGACAAAAACAGAAGTTTGAAATTTTTTAGTACATATGTACATACAGTTGTGTTCAATGAAATAGTAGTGCCGCGCCACACAATTTTCACATCTATTTTTGAGACCCTTCCAGTCTTTCGAATTGAATAAGTGATACCTTTTTGGAAAGCCTGAAATGTACACATTATAACCCAGAAAGAATCCTGGAACATTTGCATTCCATCTTCTTGTTTTAGATGACTTTAGAAAAATACCCATGAAAAATGCTGTTCAATAAAATAGTAGTGCTGGGTGCAAAAATTAAAAAAACATTAAAAAACAAATTAAATCAATTCAAAAAAGTTACCATCAGTAAGCTTAATTTATATATTGAATATTTTGATGAAAGAAATGTTTAAATGTAACGGTACTTTTGTTTTTGGAGCGTAGAAGTAATCATTGAACGGTCTAATATGGGAGACTTTAGAATTAGACTAAAAACTAAAATCAGGAGGTATAATGGAATTCAAAACTAATTTGAATGTGCTTTTACTGTTATATTTAATAGTTTAAACTAAAAAAAGCAAACTGAAAAATGATTTTTTATGCGAAAAAATTGTCTTTTAGTAGATGGTCGAAGATGGTCGAAGGCAAGGTCAAGGTCTTCAATATCCTCAAAAATTATGAAAAAAATTTTAAATCACACTGTAAGTGTTATGACAGCTCGTTGAAGAATGACTTCATATTATTTAATTGCAAGAAGTCCCAGAAAGCTACGCGTTTGTCTCTGAGAGTATAGGGGTATACAGCTAAAGTTTGCAAGAACGCATGTGGCTGAGCTGTGTCGCAGTGACAAAAAAATACTTTTGACTGATGAGTGTAAAGTTGTATAATATGGTAAGAAATAACAAAAAAAAATAGGTTTGGCGTTCACAGACACCAGATTAGTGTTCAAATCCTTAAAAAACGAGAAGGGACGTGTGAGACGCTTCTTACGCGTCACAACTTTTATACCCGGCACTCAGTACTACATCTGCAACTTAGCGGTTATTTGTCAAATTTTACATTTTTTCTTCATCTGTCATCTACATCAACAACACTACCCACGCCAAAACGCTCCCCTAGAGCCACACACTGCAAATCCACGGCAGTGGCCGAGGCAGAGGCAGAGGCCGCGCACTGCGCGAAGCAGAGTGTGAATGAGAGAATGTGCAAAAAACAAATATAAGCTGTGGGACGGGGTGGATTTAGCCACTGCAAATTAATTTCTTCTTGTGGCTATAATAATGATACAATCGGATCCCAATTTGGTGATCTGATAGATATGGTCATTCCCTACGGAAAGGAATTTAGTTTTCTTTTATCTTCAAAATTGTAGATTTGGGACGTTTTCGCCCATTTGCGGGGGCGGAAGGGGGCGGGGCTCATTTTTGAAACACAATTGTAACAGTGTGAGCATACAGAAGTCTGGATGCAAAATTTGGTGGCTCTAGCTCTTATAGTCTCTGAGTACTAGGCGCTCATCAGGGCGGACAGACAGACATGGCTCTATCGACTAGGCTATTGATGCTGATCAAGAATATATATACTTTATGGGGTCGGACTCGTTGGAAACAATATACCCTATTTACTCTTCGAGTACCGGGTATAATAAATGTATTCAAAAAATTGATTATGATAAAAGATCCCTTACAACATTTTAGAAATTAAAAAAAAATATATTTGATTGACTGATTGAATGATTGACTGGTTAAATGTAACTTGATTGGGATCGCTCCAACGTGCAATAAGCAATTAATTGGATAATTTTATTTTAAATGGTAATAGTTTCATCTTTAGTTAGTCAGTTTTCGTCAATAGTTTCTAAAAAAAACAACATTTTATTGCGTCTAAGCATCTGCAAAATTTAAATTATTCCGAAAAGGGGGAAAAACGGTCAAAAAGTACTAACACCACATGATTATATAATAATTGGTTAATAAAATGTAACTTGAACCTTTGTGAAGTGGTGTGCTGAACAAAAGTAGTATTCCACAGAACACACGTGCAATTTTTACTACCAAGCTAAAAATATACACGGAAAAAACTTTGGACAATTTAATAACTACACACAACTATCAAAAAACATGTATTACCAATTAATTTAAATACCTCGACCTAATATTTCCATATTTTCACTTTTATTTAAACTTTGAAATCGAGCTAATATTAAAGCTGCAAGCTGTTCAATGTTTCCTGCACTTTTTCACAAGTCAAATCCTCTCTGAATCAGCTGGACTCCGCACTCAAATATTTTACACAATCAAAATTACATTAATGCCAAAAACTCGGGCTTTTTACATTTGTGCACATATTTACACCACTTCTCACACCAACACTCCCTTTTAGCTCGTGGAGGGGGTGGAGGGAAGGCCCTAAACATGAATTCCTCATTCTGGCTATAAGGCTGGTATCCAGCAACACAAAAACAAAAACAAATTTGGTGGTGCAAAATTTGGGGGCTATAGCTCTGAGATCCAGGCGCTCAACAAGACGGACGGACAGACAGACATGGCTATATCGACTCGTCTATTGATGCTGATCAAGAATATATACTTTATGGGGTCGGAAACGTTTCCTTCTGTGCGTTACATACAACCGTTATTCCCCACAAATACAATATACCCTATTTACTCTTCGAGTACCGGGTATAAAAAACTGAGCCAACAATTTTTGGTCCGACTTTTTGTTTCTTGAGTATCCAGCAACGTTGACAAAATCCACAGATTCTTATCGATATATCGATACGAAGTGCGTGTGTGGACTGAGAGAAAAGCTGGTGCACAGGCTTTAAAATATATGGATGACAATTATTCCTGGGGCTAAGAGTGAAAAATGGAAGAAACAACTGTGCGCAAAAACGTAAAAGAGAGTCGAAATAGATCGTCGGAGTCAAAGAAATACTTCCCCCATGACTTTATTGAAAATTAAATAATTTTGCTGAAATTAATAAATTACTTATTTATTATCTGTGCTCTTTTGGTAATAATGGACGTTTGGCAAACCATATGCATTATTGGCAAATGCCAAATGCATTCTCAATTCAACTACCAGCTCTTTTTGTTACTTTTGTATTTTCAGTTTGAATTTCAAACTGCCACTGCAGTCCACATGTTTACAAAACACAGCTAATTCGTATGCCTGTGTTAGTTACGTTACGCACAAAAGAAATGTATAGCAAATTTTTGGCTAGAATTTTTTGTGGTGCTGGATACCAACCTATAATAATGATCCGGTCTGATCCTAACTAGGAAATCTGGTATACATACATACTACATATGTACACTACTGGCCAAAAAATAAGTACACGCTTTTGATTTTCTTTCATGACTCCTACAAATTGTTTGGTAAACGCAAATGAAAAATCCAATTCGCTCATGGCTTTCTAAAATAAAGTTGATTATAAAACAGTTTAACAAAATCATTTTTCATTTCAACTATGTAGTCTGTGATAGATTAAAGCCAGTTATTCAGCACCGCGGAAAATAAAAATTCCTGTCAAACTTTATTTAAAAAAAACTGGTCCAGGAATTTTTCGTTTGTTGAGTATCCAGCAACGTAAACGAAAACCACAAATTCTTATCGATATATCTATTTGAACAGCGTGTGTGGACTGAAAGAACAGCTTACAATTATTCCTGGAGTAAAGAGTGAAAAATGGAAGAAACAACTGTGCGCAAAAACGTAAAAGAGAGTCGAAGTAGATCGTCGGAGCCAGAAAAATTCTTCTTCCATGTCTTTTTGGAATCATTTTACTGAAATTAATAAAATAGTTACTTATTCATTTTGTTCTTTTGGCAATAATGGACGTTTGGCAAAATTATTGGCAAATGCCAAAAGCATTCTCAATTCAACTACCAGCTACTTTTTTTATACCCGGTACTCGAAGAGTAAATAGGTAATATTGTATTTGTGCGAATAACGGTTGTATGTGACGCGTAAGAAGCGTCTCACACGTCCCTTCTCGTTTTTTTTCAGTTTAAGTAACTGCTACTGCAGTAAGCATGTTTACAAAACTCAGCTGATTCCTATGCCTGTGTTAATCAAGTTCCACGTAAAAACGAAATATATAGCAAATTCCCGGAAAGAATTTTTCACTGTGCTGGAGACAGGCCGTTAAAGCTAAAATGAATTAACTCGGGTTGGTCAAAATAATTAGTACAGCCCTTCTACAAAGCCAAAAGCTCAAAACGTATGTATCAACATTTTTCTACTATTTTCTTATTACACTAAGTACTTGACACGATTTTGCCGCTTCGCTCCAAACCAACTTTTCTAAAAGATATGGGGCTTAAAAATGGTTTGATGATAATTTTTTTTCTATGGCAGATCTTTTTTTTATGAATTATTAGTATCGTGTTAATTTTTTAGAGGTAGCGCTCCTTTTTTTATACAACGTAAGTATCTTACATCTTACAGCTTACCGTTTGAAAAATATTAAGCTATGAAATGCAAAAATGTTCTTTTTTGTGAGGTATTTTGTACGAAATTTTGACTTAAAAAAGTACAAAAATCATGTGTCCACTATTTGTTTATGAACAGGTGCATCATTTGGGAGTCGTTTGAGGTATTGCTCGTCAAAATCTTTGGAGAGATGGCTGAGCTAATTATTCAACCTCAGTTTATCAGAAAAAGTCGGTTTGGTTCGAAGCGGAAAAAAAAGGTGGATTTTGTCTAGTTGTGTCATCAGAAATCCCGTGTTAGTACGGTATAGAAACCATTATTTTGCATGACATTGGTGATTCTTTTTAGCATGCCACCGAAAAGTTTGCGCAAGCCTTCACAGGAATCTCATGCCAAATGTTTTGGCCAAATTCATGCAATTCTTGGAAATTTTGGAAACACATTTAAACCAATTCGACGTTTTAAGTCTTCCCAACGGTTTTAAATTCGATTTGAGTGAGAAAACTGACTTGGCTAACACATAGCGTACGTTCACCTTGTTTTGTATAATCCTTTCATTGATCAGTCTTGAGTTATCCTTTTGAAAGTCCAATTTCAAATGCATGGTTTCCTTAGCACATGGTTTCATAATGTCAGTCAATAGGTTTTAAACCCCGAATTTGGTCATATGTAGTTCCCAGAATTCGATAGTTTCGCTTAGTTCCACGCCACGAAAAACAGCCCCAGACCATTATACAACCGCCTCCATTCATAAACAACTCGGCTATTGATGCTGATCGAGAATATATGTATTTATATAAATTTATATACATACATACATATGTATGTATGTACATATATATCGGGTCGGAAACGTTTCCTTCTGTGCGTTGCATATGTACTACATCCCCTTCGAGCAAAAATCTAATTTACACCTTGAACTCTTCAAATACCGGGTATAAAAATAGATCGGTAGACGAGATAGTTGACATTAAAAAACATCCTTTTTCTAGGAGGTAATATTTAAAGATCTTGTTTTGGTAGCTTTTAACATAAAAGCTCATGAAATTATATGTTCATTGAAAATAACTTTTCGGTAGGCTTTTACTTGGGGAGCCACTTTTATAAAATTAATATATTTATTCTGTCAGGCAGACATTTAGGCAACAACAGATTTTTTAGGGTTTTTTTATTGGTGCTTCTGTTTTGTCCTATCACATTATGCAACAAAATTGAACTCTTCTTTTACTCTTCAAACCAAACAGACTTTTTCTGTTATATTCGGGTCTGGCAAGAATTACATTAACTTTAAAAGCAGGAATTTTTATACACGGTACTCGAAGAGTAAATGGGTTTAATTGTATTAGTGGGGAAAAATGTAACACACAGAAGGAAGCGTTTCCGACGTTTCAAAATGTATAATTTTGAAAAAACCACTAAGGTACAGCTGTACTACTGAGTACCGGGTATAAAAGTTGTGACGCGTACGAACCGTCTCACACGTCTTTTCTCGTTTATCCCTGGTACTCGAAGAGTTCATAGGGTATATTGTATTTGTGCTCGAAAGTTGATGTAGTATGTAACGCACAGAAGGAAACGTTTCCGACCCCACAAAGTACATTTATATATTCTTGATCAACATCAGTAGCCGTGTCTACGTCTGTCTGTCCGAAAAATTTAAATTTGGAAAAAAACCATTAAAGTGCAGATGTTGTACTGAGTACCGGGTATAAAAGTAATGACGCGTAAGAAGCGTCTCACACGTCCCTCCTCTTTTGAAAGTTGGTTACTGCGTTACAACGCTGTACATATGTACATATGTATGTACTATGTAAGTACTTCTGTAGGTGTTCATGTGCAAACATACATATTTACGTATACATATGTATGTACATATACATACATATAAATATACTCATATACATACATACATATGTACTTACTTTCATAAAACCTGCCATAAGAACGAACATTTTGCACATTGTTAAAGTCATCATTAATTTAAAATGTTGGCTCATTCCTCGCTATTTTATTTCATTCACTGTGCGCGGTCACCAGGACAACTTGATCACCAATCCATGATAAATTTCTTGTGATCGTCCTGGTGAACGCACATATTAAACGTTTTTGATGCAAGAATTCAAAGATCGGATGAAAGAAATTGATCGTAAAAAAAGTAAGAGCAATTGAACTCGTGCCCGATCCTCGTGCTCATATCGATAGCTCGATATATTGACAAAAGGCAAAAACAAATTATTTAAAAACTCATGAATTCCGTTAAATATTTTGGATTTATGGAAGAAATGTTTAAATTTGATATGACTACCGGCACGTGTTTACTAGGTCTCAAAACCCGATCGATGGAATGGATCGTGAACAGGTGATCAAGTTGTCCCAGTGAAGGCGTCCATTAACACGTTTCTGCCATTGAAATATGACATTTATCTATGATTAGAGGAATACCTGTTCATATGTATAACCGTTAATATGTATAATACTAATAACTGTAGCGTTAGGAATATTTACATACATATATGAAATAAACAACCAAAGAAACAAACAGGTACACATGTATGTATGTATGTATGTACATACATATGGATGTATCTTTAAAATTTTAAATTGAGGTTCGTTTCTCGTTAGCTGGAAAGCGAAAAAGGTACCATTAACCCCAATAGAGGAAATATACAATGTATGTACATACAAATTATGCAAATGCGGACATTTTTACGAAATTTTGACTTTAAAAACTCAGGAAAAGTCGAAAAAATGAAATCCTGTGTCCTTTTTTTGTTTTGCATTGTCTGGCATAAATAAAGGTATTAAAAAATTGGTTCGAGGTATCGGCGGAGATTATATGTGATTTAATTAGTGAAACGACATTCAAAATATTCTACGTAGTTTACTCCTTGTTAACGAGCTAAGCGAGCCAATTAAACGCCAATAGCAACAGGTCCGGGTCTACGTCCTCGATGTTCAGTGGCCGGAGTCCTGTGTCCCTACTGTGACCTTTGCATGTTATTTACCGCCTTTTTGGTAAACATCAACAGAAGAAGTCCACAGATCTAGCCAGTCGGAGTCCTGGGAGCTGGCACCCAGGCGTTCTACCTACATATATTAATGTCCTAGACATTTGCATAAATTATCCCATATTGCATATTCATGCGACCGTCATCATCGACACTAGTGTCAACGCCAACGTGAACGACGTGACCCAAGCTCAAAACTTTGCACCTTTTTGCCGTAGTCAACCAGATACGACAGCGTCAGCATCTTGTGGCCGCAGCGCGGTTGCTGTTGTCTTTGGCCATTATGAAACATTTTAGGGTCAGAGGTCAGGGTCAGAGGTCAGGGGTCAGGAGACACTGGCCACCGCACTGAGGTTAAACTTTTATGCATATTAAACTGATTTCGTTTCCCACTTTTGGCCACCGGATTAGGATTCTAAATGTAGTTGACATTTTATAATATTAATTTACGCGCTCTCCTTTACGTGTGTGCTATTTTTCGCAGCGGAAGGTGCATTCAAGAAGCTTAAGCCGGAACCCAACAACGGGCTCTCAACAGTTTCCGCCGGCATCACGTCGCCCGGAAGCGGATTATCAACGCTGAGTCAGCACGTTGGCCACACCCCAACCACAGCATCCTGCCCTACGCCAGCCAGGCGGAGACATCGAACCACATTCACACAGGTCAGAATTCATGGAACCCTTTTCACTCTGCCCCATCTTCATTTCCAACCTACCTAAATTATACATTTTAATTCGATTTTGTTAGGTTACTCTTGTAGTTAAAACTTAAACACTTCAGAAGTAGAAGCAACAATAAAACGAAGGTCAGGTTCGAGTAACTCAATCCTATTTTTCCTGTTCATGTAGCTGATTATCGCTTATTTGTACATATGTACATACATACATACATACATACATACATATTTACATATATGTACATATACTCTTAAATAGAGAAAGCTACTATATGCATGTATGTATGTATATGCATACATATCTAATAGTAGGAAGAAAAATATGTTGTTCTTTCTGTGTTAAACATTTAGACTCAAAATATGTTTGAAAATAAGTTCACTTACCCACAAAATACAAGTACTTTTTACAAGAAACGCAGATTTACAGTGGAAGACCGAACTGCACTGAAGAAGAGGTTAAACATATGTATGTATATATGTTTGTATGTATATGTATTCGTATATCTCTAGAGTCTAGACATATATAACTAGAAATAAATATGGATATGGAATTAAGCCAGTATACTTTGTAGTGTAATTGCATCTGTAAGCCATACTCAAAGACCCTTTCGCTTGCTTATCCAAAACGTTGGTAGTTGGACTAACAACGTAGATTAGACTAGACTAGCGCCAGTACCAATTAAATACAAAAAAGTAAAAAACTAGTTTATGACACTACCTGAGCTCAAAGTCGAACAATTCAATTTACCCTTTTTGAAGAAAATCAAAAAAAAAAAGTTTTTTTCTTAAAAAAAGAAGATATTTTGTAACATAGTGAAACCCAATGGGAAACTATGGGAAACTTTAGAATGCGGTGAATAGTGCACCTGCCCGAGAAATGTAGACCCGCATATGGTCGATATGCTTACGGGATATACATACATACATACACATGTATTGAATGTATATGAACTGGAAGCGATATAGCTAGGCTAAGAGCTTGGCTATCCAATTAGGCTTGGGAGCAGCTGTACATAGATTTGATCGAATGTCATTTCATTCCCATTTATACAATGTGTGCTCCTCAAAAAACAAAACCTACTTTTTCTGAAAGATTTTGGTCATTGAACTTTTTTTAATATATGATAAATTCAATTTTTATTAACAATTAACAAAAAAAAGTTGTTTGTATGCTTTTTTTTAGATGTAGCGGTCCTTTTTAAACAAAGCTTAAGTATCTTGCATCTGGGTTCAAAGAACTTTATTACTCTGCATCAATTAGGCAAATTAATATAAATAGGATCCAAACACTTTGTGGGAAAACAGTTCAGCCGTAGAAAAAATAAATATCGTCAGACAATTTTTAAGCCCCAAATCTTTCCGAAAAATTGGGTTAGTTCCTTGAGGAAAAATCGTGTTGGGTAGCGTAATTTAGCTCCGTTGGCAAATTGAACTTTATACCCCATTAGCAAAAGGTTATGCTTCACATTCTCCAGCCGTCTCTCTCTGATCACTACTCGCCATCCTTGACCAACCATTTATCGTTCTCGGAGTGAAAGGAATGCGAAACAAAAAAGAGTTTAAAGAACCGTTCAAGAAAATCCAGTAAACAAAAATAGCTAGAACTGCACATCAAATGAGCCTAATTAAAAGCTTGCTTTCAGGAACAATTAGCGGAACTGGAAGCAGCATTCGCCAAATCGCATTATCCGGACATTTACTGTCGCGAGGAGCTCGCGCGTACCACAAAGCTGAACGAGGCGCGGATTCAAGTGAGTAGTACCCTGAAATCAGCAATAACAGGTTCACCGTGTCTCCTTGAATGAAGCCAATTACTTATATTTCAACAGTTGTTGCTTTGAGAATCATAATTCGAATCGAAATCTGAAATAGAATCGGATTGAGAATTGTGCCCCCAATGAAGATGATGATGAGGCTGATCTTAGTGTGCGATTATTCCAACTGACTGATTTCGGCCCACGCCTGGTGTTGCTCTTAAGTGCTTGTCCAAAACCCCTGGGGTTCTCAGCAACTTGCTCAGGACCTCCCCCTGTTTCAATCGGCTTGATTTGGTTTGGTTCGTTGCCTGCCCCTCTTCTGCTTGGCTTTCAAGTGCGCCGCGCCAATAATTAATTTATAGTTTTATCATGACTGCGAAATAAGTGAGTGCGGGGGGTGGCTACCAGTGATAACGGGGTGGGTTCGTCCGGGGAATTTAAGTGTAGGGTTTTCAGATTTTTTTTTCATCGTCTCAAATTTTTATCTATGTACTTAAATATCTCAAACTATCCACAGATTGTATCTATGTATGCAGTTTTATGCAGTTTTCCTTATATGTACATGTTTGAAATTTGCCACTGCAAATGAGCTTCGTCATTCTAGCTATAATAATGATCAAAATCTGGGCATGGTATATATGGTCTTTCTCTACGAAACTGTGTTTTTTTTTGTAACAGATTTTTCCATTTGCGGGGGCGTGACGAAATTGTCTAATACAGTTGTAACAGTGTGGTTTTAAAGAAGTCTGGAGGCAAAACTTGGTTGCTCTAGCTTTTATGGTCTCTGAGAACTAGTCGCTCAGTTATAGTTAGTCAGTTAGTTATATCGACTCGGCTATTGATACTCATCAAGGATATACATACATATGTATATATGTACTTACACTAAGTACATTATGTAAATTAACACAATAATTTACTTAGTTTTTAATTTGGCAGACTTTGGATTTGATTTTTTTCAAGGAACGATTAAAGATAAGGATCTTTATGTTAATGTTATAATCCGTAATTTTATGGATGAATTAAAATAGAGGAACTCAAAAAGCGTCGACTTGAAACTTACAAATGTATGTTTACAAAATATTTAAATATTAATGAATATTCTACCAAATATCGAGTCTTACGACAACTGTAAAAAAAGGGGATTACAAATATATATACAGATGCACTTTGGAATCTGAATCTAGTACATCTCAGTCTATCCATTGTCCGTTACCGCTACCCTTACCCCTTCTCCTTTTCCAAACAACTGTTCACGATCAAATGACAAGCAAGTGCCAGATTCCGGACCCAGACACTGTGTGCCTATTAACAAAGCATAAACCATATTTTTCTCCAAATGTTCAAATATTTACAGTGGAACGAGTCAATGCAACCCTCGTTCCAGCGCGACCGCAGGGCGATATGTGTTCCTCTCTCTTACTCCTTGACATCTTACTTCCCCGCTTTTGTGACATGCATAGCTTGTCCCCTCGTGGAGAACTGCTGGTAATTTGACTAGTTCTCGACGTCGCTTCGCTTGCAACTTAACTTTGGCACTCACTTAGCACTCTACAACAACAAGAGAAGAAACACTAACAAAATCCATACCTACGGGTACATCATAATTTGCGTTGCTGTTGTTGAAAAGTTGTAAAATAAATTTTTTTGAAAAATTTGAGGTTCATTCTGGCCTGGCCTGGCCTGCCATGGGGTCGTCTCGCCTGACGAAATTGGACTCGGGTACATATGTATGTATTTATGTACATACATATGTACATATGTATGTATGTAGGTAAGGAGGAGGGTTGCCTGACAGGGAGCACTTCATTTGGTGGAGATGAAAGGGCGTTATTTAACACATCTGCCTGGAATATCTGTCCAGCAAAACTGTTTCCCAATTACAAATCTTTACTGAATGCAAACAAATACCCCCTTTATCAAACACATTCAAATTTATATAGTTCGTATAATTTTTTAATTTACCTTTAATTTTTAATTTTATTTCACCATTGCATTATGGGTAAAAATCCAGAATTTTTGGCATTTATGTAATTTTTTTTTTGTAAAATATTTGAATGCGACTTAAATTTTCTGATTCCTGATTTTCAAGATAGAATAAAACTGGTTTTAGAAGATGTTTGCAGAGTACCATACATTTTTTTCGCGCTTTCAAAGTCGGCTGATTTTGAGATGATTTGACATGTGAAAAAGTGCGGGAAACATTGAGCAACTTGCAACTCTAATTGTAACTCAATTTCAAAGTTTAAATAAAAGTAAAAATATTTCCAACAATAGGTCGAGACATTTAAATTCATGGCTAATACATGTTTTTTGATAGTTGTGTGTAGTTTGTTGATTCTCCAATGTTTTGTTCGTGTATATTTTTAGCTTGGTACTATCAATTGCACGTGTGTTCTGTAGAATATTACTTATGCACAGCACACCACTGCACAGAGGTTCAAGTTACATGTTATTAACCAATTATTATAGAATCATGTGGTGTTAATGCTTTTTGCCCGTTTTTGCATCTTTTCGGAAAATATTAAATTTTGCAGATGCTTATGAGTTCACTCATGCAGCGCTGCTGGTGGTCTGGACCAACAACAATCGTGAAGCAGACCCAATAAAATGTTGTTCTTTAAGGAGTATTGACAAAACCTGACTAACTAAAGCTGAAACTATTACAATTCAAACGAAAATTATCCAATTTATTGCTTAGTTAAACAAGTACCAAGGAAAATGCAATCGCATGTTGGAGCGATTCCAATCAAATTACTTTTAATCAAACAATCAGTCAATCAAATATATTTTTTTAAAGTTCTAAAATGTTTTAAAGGATCTTTTATCATAATTAATTTTTTGAGTACCTCTTTTTTTATAGCAAATACGACGTAAATGGGTTCCAGTTCGTATGGGGGCGGGAGGTAGGCGGGGTCACAAATGACAACATTTTTTTTCCGAAATTCTACTTTAGTCTAACGAACACTCATGCCAATTTGTAGAGTTTTAGCTGTATTTTTTGGATTGATGCCAAAAAAACGGGCTTTTTACCCATAGTGCATTGTAAAGGCGGGTATCCAGCACCGCGAAATAAAATATTCCTGCCAAACTTTACATAAAACGAGAAGGGACGTGTGAGACGCTTCTTACGCGTCACAACTTTTATACCCGGCACTCAGTACTACATCTGCAACTTATTTGTCAGATTTTACATTTTTTTCTTCATCTGTCATCTACATCAACAACACTGCTCACGCCAACACGCTCCTTTAGCTCGCCACCCTCCCCTATAGACACACACTGCAGAGTCTCGGCAGAGGCATAGACAGAGGCAGAGACAAAGGCAGAGACGTGTCATGGGGAGAGGCCATAAACAGCGTGATGCAGAGTGTTAGTGCTGCGGGACGGGGTGGGTTTGGCCACTGCAAATTAATTTCTTCATTGTGGCTTTAAAAATGATCCAATCGTATCCCAATTTGGTGATCTGATAGATATGGTCATTCCCTACGAAATGGCGTTTTTAGTTTTCTGCTATCTTCAAAATTGTAGATTTGGGAGGTTTTCGCCCTTTTGCGGAGGCGGAAGGGGGCGTGGCTCATTTTTGAAATACACTTGTAACAGTGTGAGCATACAGAAGTCTGGATGCAAAATTTGGTGGCTCTAGCTCTTATAGTCTCTGAGATCCAGGCGCTCATAAGGACGGACGGACGGACGGACGGACGGACGGAGGAAGGACGGACGGACAGACAGACATGGCCCAATCGACTCGGCTATTGATGCTGATCAAGAATATATATACTTTATGGGGTCGGAAACGTTTCCTTCTGTGCGTTACATACAACCGTTATCCGCACAAATACAATATACCCTATTTACTCTTCGAGTACCGGGTATAAAAAGTGAGCCAGAAACTTTTCGTTTGACTTTTCGTTTGTTGAGTATCCAACAACGTTAACAAAAACCACAATTCCTTATCGATATATCTGAGAGACTGAGAGAACAGCTGGTGCACAGGCTTTAAAATATATGGATGACAATTATTCCTGGGGCTAAGAGTGAAAAATGGAAGAAACAACTGTGCACAAAAACGTAAAAGAGAGTCGAAATAGATCGTCGGAGTCAAAGAAATACTTCCCCCATGACTTTATTGAAAATTAAATAATCTTGCTGAAATTAATAAATTACTTATTTAATATTTGTGCTCTTTTGGTAATAATGGACGTTTGGCAAACCATATGCATTATTGGCAAATGCCAAATGCATTCTCAATTCAACTACCAGCTCTTTTTGTTACTTTTGTATTTTCAGTTTGAATTTCAAACTGCCACTGCAGTACACATGTTTACAAAACACAGCTGATTTGAATGCCTGTGTTAGTTACGTTCCACCCACAAGAGAAATATATAGCAAATCCAGCGGTACTGGATACCAGCCTTTAGCCCCGGAATAATTGTCAACCATATTTCCGTAGTAATCCCAAACAATTATTATCTTTCGTCAACTCAAAACGCAAGTCTAACGCGTTCCCTTCCTCCCTTCAGTTACAGTCTAAAACAGAAAGTTCAGATCAAGGAATTGCAAATTTATTTGCCACCTTCTTTCAATCGACGCACTCCTCGGATACTTATGACTCCTCCACCCCTTATCCATACCATCTACCTCATGTCAATAACGTGTTTCTTCCCTTCCTTGAAGAAAGTACGGTCTTCGAAGGGTTGGCATCAATTGACATCTGTTTCTCTGCGGGTCCAGATAAAGTTCCGAGCTGTATTTTAAAATATTGCGCTCAAGCCCTATCTCATCCCTTGACCTTCTTATTTAATTTATCCCTGGAGCGTTCTCGCCTCCCCATGATCTGGAATGAATCCTACCTTATTCCTCTTCACAAGAAAGGGTCCAGATCTAATATCGAAAACTATCGTGGTATTGCTAAACTATCTGCCATTCCGAAGTTGCTCGAGCACCTTGTCACTCGTCAATTGCAACATGCATGTTCTAGCATTATATCACCGACGCAACATGGTTTTTTTAGACATCGATCAACATCTACTAACCTTTTAGAATTCTCGTCTCTAATCATCCGAGGATTTCAAAGTGGCTTGCAGACTGACGTCATTTTTACAGATTTCAGTAAAGCTTTTGATTCTGTTAATCATACTCTGCTGATCCATAAGCTCTCTTTATTAGGTTTTCCCACAAATCTTGTAAATTGGATATCATCGCACCTGTCGAATCGCACACAGCGTGTTTTGTTTAACAATGTCTTGTCGAATGTTGTGAAAGTATCCTCTGGAGTTCCTTAAGGAAGTCATTTAGGTCCGCTTCTTTTCAATTTGTTTGTGAACGACCTGCCCCAAGTTATTTTGCACTCAGTTACTTTAATGTATGCTGATGACATTAAAATTTGTTTTTCCTTTTCCGACTGGTACTTGCATACTCGCCTACAACTTGACCTTGATAAATTAAGCATTTGGTGTTCAAATAACCTACTTTTCTTGAACCATTCTAAGTGCAAACTTATGACTTTTCACCGCCGTGCACCACACTTTGTCTCCTATTCTCTAGGACACCATGTTCTGGACCGAATCTCCACATCAAATGACTTAGGAGTCCTTTTCGATCACAAGCTATGTTTTAATAGCCATATTGCTTCAACCGTTAACAAAGCTAAGGGAGTTCTAGCGTTTATTAAGCGTTGGTCAAAAGAGTTTGACGATCCGTATATAACTAAAGCACTGTACGTCTCGTTGGTTCGCCAGATATTGGAGTACTGTTCTAGTGTGTGGAGTACACAACACAAGGAGCAACAAATTATTATTGAATCCGTTCAAAAAAAATTTTTAATATTCGCCCTTAGACATCTAAACTGGGACTCTAACAGACTCCTTCCACCATACCTATCTAGGCTAAAACTACTGAACCACCATCGCAGAATTTGCAATGGGGTGGTATTCATGCATAAGCTCATTCTCGGGATTGTGGATTCCCAAACGCTTTTGGGACGAATCGATTTTTCGGTTCCCTCCAGAACAACCCGTACTTTCTGCCCCATCCGATTATCCATATGTAGATGAAATTACTCCCAGCTCAACCTTTCCGGGTTTTATGCAATAATTATAATTACCTGTACCCCACTCCCCTAGAGCCGCACACTACACCAAGCTGAGTGTGAATGGGAAATTACTGTAAATTAATTGATTCATTCTGGTTATGATAATGATCCAATCTGATCGCAATTAAGTGATTTGATAGATATGGTCATTCCCTACGGAATGGCGTCTTAAGTTTTTTTATCTTCAATATTGTAGCTTTGGGAGGTTTTCGCCCTTTTGCGGGGGCGGGGCTAATTTTTGCAACACACTGGTTTCAGTGTGAGCATACAGCAGTCTGGAGGCAAAATAAGGTTGCTCTATCTCTAATGGTCTCTGAGATCCAGCGCTCAACAAGAAGGACGGACAGACGGACGGACAGACAGACATGGCTCAATCGACTCGGCTATTGATGCTGATCAAGAATATATACACTTTATGGGGTACATCCACTTTGTGCACAAATACAATATACTCTATTTACTCTTCGAGTACCGGGTATACAAACTGAGCCGGAAACTTTTCGTTTGACTTTGCGTTTGTTGAGTATCCAGCAACGTTAACGAAATCCACAGATACTTTTCGATATATCGATACGAAGTGCGTGTGTGGAATGAGAGAACAGCTGGTGCACAGGCCCAAAATATATTTATGTATTAATTCAATTAACAATTATCTGCTTATTATGGAATAGGAATAAAAACAAACTAATTATATATGTATGTATGTATGTACAAGAGAGAAAGGAAAGATACAATTTACATATTTTCTAAACTAAGGTAATGATATATGTACATATGTTCAATATAATTTTTTCAAGGGACAATTCGTGGGATATTACATGGTACAGGTAATTATAATTATTGCATAAAACCCGGAAAGGTTGAGCTGGGAGTAATTTCATCTACATATGGATAATCGGATGGGGCAGAAAGTAGAACATCTGCACCTTAATGGTTTTTTTCAAAATTTACATTTTACATTTTTCTACATCTTTTACCAACATCACTTCTCACGCCAACAAGTGATGTTGGTAAAAGATGTAGAAAAATGTAAAATGTAAATTTTGAAAAAAACCATTAAGGTGCAGATGTTCTACTGAGTGCCGGGTATAAAAGTTGTGACGCGTACGAACCGTCTCATACGTCCCTTCTCGTTTATTTGCAGTTTAAATTTCAAAACCGGAGATAAAACACATGTGTATTGCAGTTGTCCCATAATTCGGTCCTTTCTCTATACATTGTTGTGTTCCAAGCTCCATATCCCTGATTCTGTCGCAAGAAAATTTTGCTCATCTGGGTACTGGTCTTTGCTATAAAAATTTTATTTTATATGAACGGTGATTCTTGAGAAAAGTTCTTCCTCAAAGTCTGTCTAACATATTTAAATATATACATATAAGAAATACAAGATAAATGGTGCAACCTCCCCGAACTTGTGTATTTTTAGTTGCTAAAAACCAAGACATTTTTGGTACCGTACCGACATGTCCCGTACGACAGAGGCTATAATTAATTTGTTTAAGTACAAATCATAATGTAATATGTTTGCCAATTTATAGAGACATCAATGTACCATATTTATCGGAATCGGAATATTTCAATCGATCGCCGGAAAAACAACTTCCGCATTGTCCCATGCGAATGGCTTTGTTTTTTGTAAAAGTCTCGAAAACGAATGGTTGCGAACGTCCTGCTCGGCGTCAGAAAATTTACCATACACACAGTGGCTCCATCGCATTATCGGAAAACAGTTTCCTCTGTACGAATGTGCTCAAAAAGTACAAAGAAATACGTTAAACCAACCGTTTTCTTACTTTATAGCATGAAAACACCTTATTCGACAAATTAATTTTCTCAGTACAAGCTCTCGACCTAATTATTTCATTGCTTGAGCTTACTAAGGTCTTGACTATGGTCGGGGAAATCTCTCATGAAATTTTACTATTTCAATGTATTAGACCCACTCTTTGTGATTTTTTTTTAATTTTTTAATCTATTTTGACTAGTTTTTATAATATCGAATGCCCTTTGGCTCATTTAAAATTAAGCCGCGGCCTTCCCGAATAGTTTTCACCAGACTAAACTTAGAATGGAACCTTATATTCATGTAGTGAACCATAGATTATCCTTTTCCAACCCATTCGGCGATTTTACGAGCAGTTTTCCTTCCGTGTTCTATGTCTATAGCAAGCGTAATTTCGAAAAAGGATTGCTCTCCTGGAGGGGGCATGATTTGTCTGGTATATATCCAGGCACCCATGGCATATATTCGATAAGAAAAACCGGGACTTTGAAAAGATTTTTAGAAAAAAACGGGATTTTCTTTTTTGCATTTTTGCCCTGTCCGATTATGCGTTGAGCCTCAAATCATGACATTGTTTTGGTTCTTCGATTAAAACTAACTATTCTCACTAAAAAGTATGAGTTTTTGTTTATGATTTGGATGGGTAATACGATAAAGTTGTATAAAAAGTGAAAAAACGGGTTGTTGAACACATTTCTTTATACTTTTTGAGCACATTCGTACAGAGGAAACTGCTGTCCGATTATACGATGGAGCCACTGTTAAATGTATGTACATATGTACATATGTATTAATGTATGTATGTACTTAAGTACATATGTATGTATTTCCTTTGGAGTAGTGTATGTACATATTTATGTATGTATGTGCTATTTGTAAATGTTCATCATGGCCACAGCTTTAAGCAGGATAAAGTAAAGCCTTAAGAAATCAGAATCCACTCGCCATGAACAAATATTGGAGAGCGTGTTTTCTATTTGCATATGCATACATACATACATACAAGTTAATAAATACATATGTACATATTTATGTACATATTTATGTACATATTTATGTACATATTTATGTATGTACATATGTATGTATGTATGTACATATGTATGTATGTATGTACATAAATACAAATGCAGTATAAACTATGTACATACATACAGCTGCGGCGTTAAAATAGCACCATGAAAAAATTTTTTTTCGGAGATATTTTTTTTTTAAACAGTGGTTCTAATGAAGGCTTTTAAAACTATTATATCAACTTTGAGGCTTAATTCAACTTATCCGAAAGAAATGGTATGCTTTGATGGCTTAAGTTGGAAATATTTGGAAGGAAAAGGAAATTATTCCGGTATTTGGGCGGCAACAAAAATAGCACCAATTTCATAAAAGCTCAAAGAACTTCAAATTTTTAAGAAAATTTCCCAATTTTTCATTACTATAGTTTCCTTTAATTGTATTCAAAGGTTAATAATTTGTTTTAAAACTTTTGGCAAACAAAAAAAGGACTCAGAGTCCTGTAAATAAAATGTAACCTTCTGTTCGCGTCTTTCCTGGGGGATTCATCTCCACAAATCTGGCAGGACCTCAAAATTTTAAGCTTTTTCTTTGATTTCGTATTAGAAACAGATTCCTTAACTGTTCTCCAAAGATTTTCCCAGTGGTTCATATCTGGGGACTGAGCAAGACAAAACATTGCATAAAAGTCAGTGTTTTCCAATCCCTTAGAGCTCTCTCTCTCTGGTCTGTTTTGGGTCATTTCCCTGATGAAAAGACACAAATCAACGGCATTTTCTATTGCATATAAGGCAGCATTATTGTTTTATTATATGATAACAAAGCCACGTTGATTCATCATCGATTCCAGCACGGGTACTAAACCACCTCCATAATACTAAAGGCATGCGCTTACCATGATTCTTGTTTCAGCATGATTATTAGATATAAATATGTGTCAAAGGGTTGTGTTTTTCATTTGGTAGTCGTTTCACATAAGATTTAAAGTTTCTGCATCAAAAAAAAAAAAAAAAATTTGGCTCCCTCCGGATCACAGGATCTATATCCATATTTATTTGGGGCAACTCCAGTGTTATTTCTACCTTGTATTTACTTTGCCCCATGGTGCCCTTGCTAAACTGGAATTTTCCGCAGACTTCGAAAACTTAATTTATATTCTTTTGAGCTAAATCTGGCTTTGCTTATCTTTGGAAATTTTTTAAGATCCATTTTAAGCTCTGTGGCCGGCTTTAAAGGACCCCTCTTGCACTCAGAAGCCAGCATTTTCAACCGAAAAGTGGATATTGCGCCAATTATTTCACGAGTTTCTTGTTGGATATATGTTTTAAAGCAATACGAATCATTTTAGATGAGGAACCTACTATTTTCCGCACATAAGGATAGCTTTCTCCTTTTGGAGTTAAAGTTTTGATCCTTTGGCTTTTTTCTTCCCTAAAGTGCTTTCGACTACCCATAAAAACTAATATTTTGTAACTGTCTGTTTACGAACGACTTAAGCTACAGGATATTATATCAATTAAAAACATAATATATCAAAAAGCTCGGAAAAGTAAAAGTTTTTATGATATACAAATTTTGGTGCTATTTTTGTTGCCGTTCAATTTCGCTTCTTTTTCGAAAAATTGCCTAAATAATTAAGAGCCGCCATAGTTGTAAGAGTAAGGACACTTCTCTCAGATAGGAGACATCTCAACCTACTTTATATTACTTCAAAGTGCAAAAAATGTTGTATAGAACCCATTTTGTTAAACAATAAAGACTGTTGTACCACGCGGTGCTATTATTTTCGCCGCAACTGTACATACACACATACATACGTGTGCTATGTATATATTTACATATGTACATATGTATGTATATACACTTACACATACATACATACATATGTGTGCCATCAAATGGATCCCTAATTGAGTTACTCCGCCCACTCGCACTCTGCACACAAGTAACTAGAAATTTAATGGCATATAGACTTTCGGACAGGGAATCAGTCAGACAACGCTTTTCATCCCTCGAGCAGTTGACGTAGTCAGGCAGTACCATCCATGGGCTCATGGTTAAGAGCATTATTTAGCAGCAGCACATTCGCATACACACAACATGAGCACAGCAAAGCAAACAACCATACATACATATGTATGTACATACATACATACGATTACGCTCTGACTGGCATTTTTATGCTGGCAGCCAACCAAATGATACCGAACAAACAATAAAGTGGCCACTGAAAACAACCCCTAAAACCAGGCAAGGCCAGGACATGATGATACACACACCCATAAGCATATGTACACACGTATGTATGTATGTATGTACATAAATACAAATGCATGCATGCAATTATGTACATGTATACATACATGTGCATATGTATGTACATATATATGTACATATGTATGTATGTAGCCATGTAAAAAGATAATAACAATAATAAAATAAATGAAAAAAAAAAAACGAAAAGACGAAAAGATAGAATCATTTACCACCGTGATGCCCCGCATTATCCGCTCGAATTCCACCCCCGCACTCAAGACTACCTCCTGGACGATTTGCCTCAGTGCCGCCATTACTTCTGCCTCCTCGCTTTATCGTAATCACTTTTCTGTCTATACATGCATACATACATATATGTACATACATATGTATGTATGTAAGTAACTCAAAGCAAGCTTGGCATGTTTCAAAATGTCGGACATTTTATCACACCGCCCCTGACTCCCAAGCAATCATACACCCTCTATGGTAACACTGGTTGGGCTCTAGGTAGAGGCACAGCTTTCATCTTAGCAATTTATTTTTTGCCGTCCAAGATAAGGACAGTGTACATATAACGGCTTCGTCAGGATGAGAACCATCTTTATTAATATCTAAGCAGAGGAGTCGTCCCTTCTACCATCCGCAGCACTCCCTGACAGAGGTACATATGTATGTATGTACATATGTATGTAGAACCGGGCCCTCGGAGCAAATAGCAAGCAAACTTGTTTTAAATTTCAATTTAGAAGATTTTTTTTACTTAGAGAACGTCGGCATCGTATCGAGCCAGGGCCATAGACGAAGCCAGAGGCAAAAACATACATACATACATACATATGTATCCATCACACACACATAGATACATATGTGCATTTGCATGTACATATGTACATATGCATGCATGCTATGTACAGTGTACACGAACCGCAGGCTTACCCAAGAAGTTTTGAAAGTGGAACGGGAAGGCAAGACCGAAAATTGGGATGGAGGGACCGAAACTTGAAAATAAATGTACTTATGTGTGTACATATGTACATATGTATGTATGTATTTCCATTACATGTTTCCATTCGCAGGTTTGGTTTCAAAATCGACGCGCCAAGTATCGCAAGCAGGAAAAACAGCTTCAGAAGGCATTGGCACCATCTGTAATCCCATCTTGCAACGGAATGATGCGAAATATTCAGGGCTATAGTGTTTCGCGCGGGTATCAGCCATATCCCCATCACAATACCATGAATCGGTATCCTCAGGTAGGCTAGATAGGGAAATAAATCAAATAAAGACGAACTATATCTGTATACAGAACCATAAACATATGTACTGTACATATACATAATATGTATGTACATATGTATGTATGTACATATATAAAACCATATTTAAAGCCATATATATTTCAGGATCTTTTCCAAATGGGCGCCTCTTCGTATCCGGGAATGGCGCAACCGTTCTCAATGGCGCATAGCACAAATATGGGTTCTGTTGGCGTGCGTCAGGACTCGATGGGTAAGCTGGTTTCGCAGTATCGCAGTGAACAGAAGTTCACTTATTGTACTTATGTATGTACATACATATGTACATATTTATTTACATATGTATATATGTATGTATGTACATATGTACATATATGATGTGTCTATTCAAAACAATCGACTGCTCTTGCGCTTAAAAGAGCATGATTTCACTTTCCAATCAGTGAAATAATTAAAAGTTAACTAAAATAAACAACAAGTAGTAGAACAAAAAAGAAGCAAAGAAATGGGAAAAAAAAATATACATATGTATGTATGTACATGCACATGTATGTACATATGTAGGTATGTACATACAGTTGCCTAAAAGTTTTGTTGCCCTGACCAATTCTTCAAATCCAATTTTTAGGTTTAAGGCTGGTATCCAGCACCACAAAAACAAAAAATGTCTGCCAAAGTTCATATAAAAAAACAGCCAAAAACTTTTGGTTCGACTTTTTGTTTCTTGATTATCCAGCAACGTTGACAAAATCCACAGATTCTTATCGATATATCGATACGAAGTGCGTGTGTGTACTGAGAGAACAGCTGGTAGACAGGCAAGAAATAATGATTGACAATTATTTTTGGTGTGTAGGAGGTGGAGTTGGAAATATATGTACATGCATATGTAGTATGTACATACATATGTACACACAGTTGTTTAAAAGTTTTGTTGCCCTGACCAATTTTTCAAATCCAATTTTGAGGTTTAAGGCTTGGTATCCAGCATCACAAAAAATTCTAGCCAAAAATTTGCCATATATGTATGTATGTATGTATGTGTACTGCAGTGGCAGTTTGAAATTAAAATTGAACTGAGAATGCATTAGGCATTTGCCAATTTTGCATATGGTTTGCCAAACGTCCATTATTGCCAAAAGAGCAATAAATTAATTCATTAATTTCAGTAAAATGATTTAATTTTCAATAAAGTCATAGAATTATTTTTTCGATCTATTTCGACTCTCTTCTACGTTTTTGCGCACAGTTGTTTCTTTCATTTTTCACTCTTAGCCCCCGGAATAATTGTCAACCAAATCTTTTGGGCCTGTGCACCAGCTGTTCTCTCATTCCACACACGCACTTTGTATCCATATATCGATAAGAATCTGTAGATTTTGTCAATGTTGCTGGATACTCAAGAGAAAAGTCGAGCCAAAAATTGTTGGCTCGGTTTTTATACCCGGTACTCGAAGAGTAAATAGGGTATATTGTATTTGTGCACAAAGTGAATGTATGTAACGCACAGAAGGAAACGTCTCCGACCCCATAAAGTATATATATTCTTGATCAGAATCAATAGCCGAGTCGATTGAGCCATGTCTGTCTGTCCGTCCGTCTGTCCGTCCGTCTTGTTGAGCGCCTGGATCTCAGAGACCATAAAAGCTAGAGCCACCAAATTTTGCATCCATACTTCTGTGTGCTCACACTGTTACAAGTGTATTTCAAAAATGAGCCACGCCCCCTTCCGCCTCCGCAAAAGGCGAAAACCTCCCAAATCTACAATAACAGAAAACTAAAAACGCCATTCCGTAGGGAATGACCATATCTATCAGATCACCAAATTGGGATCCGATTGGATCATTATTATAGCCACAATGAAGAAATTTGACTTTTCAGTGGCCAAACCCACCCCGTCCCGCAGCTTATAGCAAAACACTGGCCGTCTGCCGCTGGCTCTGCCGCTGGCTCTGCCTCTGCCGTGAGTCTGCAGTGTGTGGGTCTAGGGAAGGGGGGCGAGCTAAAGGAGCGTGTTGGTGTGAGAAGTGTTGTAGAAGAAGATGACAGATGAAGAAAAAAATTTAAAATTTGACAAATAACCGCTAATGTACAGATGTAGTACTGAGTGCCGGGTATAAAAGTTGTGACGCGTAAGAAGCGTCTCACACGTCCCTTCTCGTTTTATATGAAGTTTGGCAGAAATATGTTGTTCCCTCATTCCACACTCTGTTTCGTGCAATGTGCGGCTCTAGACGAGGGGGGCGAGCGAAGAGAGAGTGTTGGCATGAGAAGTGATGTAGATATGTAGATGACATATATACATATGTAGTAAAAATGTACAATTTAGAAAAATCCACTAAAGTACAAAGAGTACGGTGTATAAAAGTTGTGAAGAAGCGAATCACACGTCCTTCCTCGATTTTACATAACTTATGTAAGTATCTTACATATACATAGTTGTAAAGAACTTTGTCATTCTGAAAATAGTTTTGCATAAACGCTTTCCTGCTTTTTCCTCTGGCTTTGAAATTAGAAATGGATAATTTTTTAGGGATACAACATTTTGACGTCTGCGTTGATAAACGGATTATGAAAGATACCATAAACGACGCTTAATTGATGCAACTATGCACGAAAAATATAAAGACCAACGAAAAACCACTAAACGCTACCTGTGATAAAAGCTTATAAACAATACACACTACATACTACACTACTACATTTCAATTACTCGTAGAAAAGTTCTGCCATAGAACAAAAAAAGTCGGTAAGACTTTTCAAAGCTCCAAATCAATCAAAAATGTTCGTCTGGTTGAGCACTGTAAAGGTTAACATAAATAGTTTAAAGTTTAAAATTAAGACTAATCCTATCATTAGATGAGCAATTTGTTTTGAATTCCTGATAATACTGCTCGACATATGGGAGGAGAACATTGAGGGTTTTGATGGTGCGATGAAGAGCACCCAAAAGCTCTATAAAAAAATGAAAAATAGAGCAACAAATCCCTTTGTTCCATTCCCGTCTTCTTCCATAGTTCTTTTGTTTTACAAAATGTGGTTTCATTCATCGTCATCAAGCACAAATCAGCTAATTTCATGATAGAATAGCCAGCGTCGGAGGTACTTATAATCGACTATTCTGCAATATTTTCTTTATACTTCATCGACAGTCAAGACGGAATTTGAAGTCTTTTTAGAGTTCGACTATTGGTTTTCGTTATCGTAAAGCACACGTAAATCAGGCTGAAAAAAAATCAAGAACAAATTTACGATTCCACGTAAATTGCATCCTTTCCTCGTTTTGAATCACCACTTATCAGTGGATCTCATGTTTAATGTGTTATGTAAATTAATTACCGCTGTGGATGCGAAGGTTTGGATTTTACAATTTGATTTTTGTTTATGAGCGAAGTCGCTTCCGTAAACGTAATTTTTATCGGATTATTTAAATCGAAGAAGAGCATATTGCCGTGGCGAAGAGCTTACCAGAATATAAGCATCTGAAATGAATTTCCTTGTCTCACCCGCCCGCCGTCTCGACCCTTCCTGTATTGTCTTTGGCAGTCACCACTAATTTGAAAATTATGAACGATTTTCAACTCTCTTTGCCCTTTTTTCAGGCATGTCCCCGGAAGATGAGTGGTACAACAAGAGTCTATCTGCCCTACGGATGAACTCGTCGCATCATCCGAACCTATCGGCACCAATGCTTCAATATCAGACATAATCGAAAACTTTTGACGACTTCTTTTAAAAGATCGTCAAATGGTGTCCCGCAACACACGCATGTAACCGTGAATATTTCTGTATATATACATGCATATATCTGTGTATATATGTACATATATAGTCAAATACGAGATTATGACAGTCGGTAGATTCCCGGCTCGTCCAGGCTTTGGAAAACAGATCCGCAAAGAAACCCGAGTCGAGCAGATCGCAGTTGGGTCAAATCGCTCGGTTGTACTTCTAGCTCTATGCTAGACGTACTTGTAAGACTTGTTGATAAAATCCTGTTTTTGTGCACCAAACGTCTTAGAAGGCGAATAAGCCGATTTAGACTCGAAGGTAAACAAATATAAATGGAATATACCTATTTCAATAAGGAACTCGTCATAGGATTTAATTGAATTGTGTATTGAGATTTTAGCGTGAAAAATAAAAATAAAAGTGAATCAGAAATAAAAAAATATATATTTATTTTAAGCAATACATATTACCGATATCATTAAGCATGTTAAACTCTTCACAAACAGACAATTCTGGTCTGATCAAATTTGCTACTGAGTCAAGGGGCAGTGCTCACACTGAAACTTGAACCACCATTCTTTCAACGATTTTTAATTGCCTGCCCACTATACACTAAATATTGAATACTTGCTCATGTAGCATACGATCATAGTATCCTCCACAGTAACCTACTCTACTATCATACGACTCGTGCTCTCTGCTGACCAAGGTAAGCGAAAGATAAGGCTCAAGAAATCCAAACCAAGATATTATATAAAACTATGAAACTTTCGAAATATATTAAGATGTGTCGACTTAGTTAATCTAACGGTTTTTTTTTAGCTAAAAAATGATCTAAAACGTTAAAATAAATTGTAAGACTAAACTAAGCCTAAAACAGGAAACCAATTAAAATACATATATTATATATTGTATGTATGTACGTATGTATGTATATTTAAATAAGAAACCCCAAAAGCCAAAAACAATTAACAAAATTATTTTTAATAAATTATGCCAGACACACCATCAATGGAAATAATAAAAGTAATACAATACAAAAATCAATCGTGTTATCATTATTTTCTATACATGTGCATATCAAACTCGTTCTATCTATAAAGCCTGTTTTCACTTACATATGTATGTATATTGCTTTTTTTGTCTTCAGACTTCAATCGTTAAAAATCAGCTACCGCATGAACATGACGTGCTTGTAGCGCTTGTAAAAATTCCCAAGCGAGTGAAATCGACGTTGTGCTTCTCAAATACAAGAGCTCGTAAAACGACTATGTTGGGAGTGAAAACTCTTCGAGCTCAACGATGAGTTCAAGTAAATGATACTTTTCAGTATAAGGTAAATTGTTTACGCTTTAGATTGGCTCCGAACGTCCCACAGACATTGAAATAAAGTGGTGGGCACCTTAAGTTTTAAGCAGGCTTTCACGAAGAAATCCTATATTATGAAGCCATGCTGCCTGAATTAAACGACTTTAGTTATCGACAGAATTGGAACCGAGACGAGACGCGCAGCCTGCAGCCGAATTTTATAAAGAGAAGGAAGCCTGAACTTCCAATTCAGATTTAAGTACATTCGACAGTATACATATGTATGTATGTATGTAAGTACACCTGCGGCGTTTAAAATAGCACCATGAAAATAATTTTTTTCTTTGAGATATTTTGTTAAAACAGTGGTTCTTATGAAAGTTTTTATAACTATTATATCAACTTTGAGGCTTAATTCAACTTATCCGAAAGGAATGGTATGCTTTGATGGCTTAAGTTGGAAATATTTGGAAGGAAGAGGAAATTATTCCGGTATTTGGGCGGCAACACAAATAGCACCAATTTTATAAAAGCTCAAAGAACTTCAAATTTATAAGAAAATTTCCCAATTTTTCATTACTATAGTTTCCTTTAATTGTATTCAAAGGTTAATAATTTGTTTTAAAACTTTTGGCAAACAAAAAAAGGACTCAGAGTCCTGTAAATAAAATGTAACCTTCTGTTCGCGTCTTTCCTGGGGGATTCATCTCCACAAATCTGGCAGGACCTCAACATTTTAAGCTTTTTTTTTGATTTCGTATTAGAAACAGATTCCTTAACTGTTCTCCAAAGATTTTCCCAATGGTTCATATCTGGTGACTGAGCAAGACAAAACATTGCATAAAAGTCAGTGTTTTCCAATCCCTTAGAGCTCTCTCTCTGGTCTGTTTTGGGTCATTTCCCTGATGAAAAGACACAAATCAACGGCATTTTCTATTGCATATAAGGCAGCATTACTGTTTTATTATATAATAACAAAGCCGCGTTGATTCATCATCGATTCCAGCACGGGTACTAAACCACCTCCATAATACTAAAGGCATGCGCATACCATGATTCTTGTTTCAGCATGATTATTAGATATAAATATGTGTCAAAGGGTTGTGTTTTTCATTTGGTAGTCGTTTTTAATAAGATCTAAAGTTTCTGCATAAAAAAAAAAAAAATGTGGCTTCCTCCGGATCACAGGATCTACATATATCCATATATATTTGGGACAACTCCAGTGTTTTTTCGACCTTGTATTTACTTTGCTTGTATTTACCCATTGTGCCTTTGCTAAACTGGATTTTTCCTCAGACTTCGAAAACTTAATTTATATTCTTCGGAAATGTTTTAAGATTAATTTTAAGCTCTGTGGCCGGCTTTAAAGGACCCCTCTTGCACTGAGAAACCAGCATTTTCAACGGAAATGTGGATATTGCGCCAATTCTTTCACGAGTTTCTTGTTGGATACATGTTTTAAAGCAATACGAGTCATTTTAGATGAGGAACCTACTATTTTCCTTTGGCTTTTTTCTACCCTAAAGTGCTTTCGACGACCCAAAACAACTAATATTTTGTAGCTGTCTGTTTTCAAACGACTTAAGCTACCGAATATTATATCAATCAAAAACATAATATATCAAAAGCTCGTAAAAGTAAAAGTTTTCATGAAATAAAAATGTTGGTGCTCTTTTTGTTGCCGTTCAATTTCGCTTCTTTTTTTTTTTTCGAAAAATTGCCTAAATTATTGGGAGCCGCCAAAGTTGTAAGAAATCATCATTCACACAGTGTACGCTGAATACTCTAATGGAAAATATTTGCAACGCAAGTCAATTGTCGTTATATGTATACATATTTAGATGTTTATAACCGTTAATCCCTTTCATCCTAAATGTATTTAAGAAATACATATATGAGCATAGAGAGGATACACAAAATCCATTTATTTTTATTTGGGGCAAGCTGCTTCATAAAGTCGTAAGTTTGAAGGAAGGGTATGTGATCTCAGAAGCAAGACAAAAATGCAAAAACGTCTCAAGCGCTAAAAATAAAAAAGCATATGAAGTCGAGAATGGATATACGCATTGCCATCATGTATGTATGTATGTACATACATACATATGTGTCACCGCACACATGAAATTGCGAAACAGACTTGAAGAGGAAACAAAACTTTGTTTTTGCGAGAGTCGCTTTGCGTTCAATGCTCAAGATGTTGTGTTGTTGTTTGCTTAGTGATAGAACCCATTTTGTTAAACAATAAAAACTGTTGTACCACGCGGTGCTATTATTTTCGCCGCAACTGTACATATGTACATATCTATGTACATAAATTTTTACATATGTTGGGGTATTTCTCCCCAGTATCATACAGTAGTCATGCCCACATTAGATCTCAGCTGAATTTTCCTGAGAATTTTTTTACAACATCGGCAGCATTTTTTTTAAATGGCTTTTTAAACCTTTTCAGTGAAACGATTTAATTTTTAATAAAGTCATAGGAGAATTATTTTTTCGATCTATTTCGACTCTCATCTACGTTTTTGCGCACAGTTGTTTCTTCCATTTTTATACCCGGTACTCGAAGAGTAAATAGGGTATATTGTATTTGTGCACAAAGTGAATGTATGTAACGCACAGAAGGAAACGTCTCCGACCCCATAAAGTATATATATTCTTGATCAGCATCAATAGCCGAGTCGATTGAGCCATGTCTGTCTGTCCGTCCGTCTGTCCGTCCGTCTTGTTGAGCGCCTGGATCTCAGAGACCATAAAAGCTAGAGCCACCAAATTTTGCATCCATACTTCTGTGTGCTCACACTGTTACAAGTGTATTTCAAAAATGAGCCACGCCCCCTTCCGCCTCCGCAAAAGGGCGAAAACCTCCCAAATCTACAATTTTGAAGATAGCAGAAAACCAAAAACGCCATTCCGTAGGGAATGACCATATCTATCAGGTCACCAAATTGGGATCCGATTGGATCATTATTATAGCCACGATGAAAAAATTAATTTTCAGTGGCCAAACCCACCCCGTCCTGCAGCTTATAGCAAAACACTGGCCGTCTTGCCGCTGGCTCTGCCTCTGCCGCTGGCTCTGCCTCTGCCGCTGGCTCTGACTCTGCCTCTGCCGTGAGTCTGCAGTGTGTGGGTCTAGGGAAGGGGGGCGAGCTAAAGGAGCGTGTTGGTGTGAGAAGTGTTGTAGATGTAGATGACAGATGAAGAAAAAATTTAAAATTTGACAAATAACCGCTAATGTACAGATGTAGTACTGAGTGCCGGGTATAAAAGTTGTGACGCGTAAGAAGCGTCTCACACGTCCCTTCTCGTTCACTCTTAACCACCGGAATAATTGTCAACCAAATCTTTTGGGCCTGTGCACCAGCTGTTCTCTCATTCCACACACGCACTTTGTATCGATATATCGATAAGAATCTGTAGATTTTGTCAATGTTGCTGGATACTCAAGAGAAAAGTCGAGCCAAAAATTGTTGGCTCGGTTTTTATACCCGGTACTCGAAGAGTAAATAGGGAATATTGTATTTGTGCACATAACGGTTGTATGTAACGCACAGAAGGAAACGTTTCCGACCCCATAAAGTATATATTTTCTTGATTAGCATCAATAGCCGAGTCTCTGTCTGTCTGTCCGTTTGTCTGTCTGTCCGTCCTGATGAGCGCCTAGTACTCAGAGACTATAAGAGCTAGAGCCACCAAATTTTGCATCAAGACTTCTGTATGCTCACACTGTTCCAAGTGTATTTCAAAAATGAGCCTGGCCCCCTTCCGCCTCCTTGAAGATAGCAGAAAACTAAAAACGCCATTCCGTAGGGAATGACCATATCTATCAGATCACCAAATTGGGATACGATTGGATCATTATTATAGCCACAATGAAGAAATTACTTTTCAGTGGCCAAACCCACCCCGTCCCGCAGCTTATAGCAAAACACTGGCCGTCTGCCGCTGGCTCTGCCTCTGCCGCTGGCTCTGCCTCTGCCGTGAGTCTGCAGTGTGTGGGTCTAGGGAAGGGGGGCGAGCTAAAGGAGCGTGTTGGTGTGAGAAGTGTTGTAGAAGAAGATGACAGATGAAGAAAAAAATTTAAAATTTGACAAATAACCGCTAATGTACAGATGTAGTACTGAGTGCCGGGTATAAAAGTTGTGACGCGTAAGAAGCGTCTCACACGTCCCTTCTCGTTTTATATGAAGTTTGGCAGAAATATGTTGTTCCCTCATTCCACGCTCTGTTTCGTGCAATGTGCGGCTCTAGACGAGGGGGGCGAGCGAAGAGAGAGTGTTGGCATGAGAAGTGATGTAGATATGTAGATGACATATATACATATGTAGTAAAAATGTACAATTTAGAAAAATCCACTAAGGTACAAAGAGTACGGAGTATAAAAGTTGTGACGCTTAAGAAGCGAATCACACGTCCTTCTTCGATTTTACATGGCTTATGTAAGTATCTTACATATAGTTGTAAAGAACTTTGTCATTCTGAAAATAGTTTTGCATAAACGCTTTCCTGCTTTTTCCTCTGGCTTTGAAATTAGAAATGGATAATTTTTTAGGGATACAACATTTTGACGTCTGCGTTGATAAACGGATTATGAAAGATACCATAAACGACGCTTAATTAATGCAACTATGCACGAAAAATATAAAGACCAACGAAAAACCACTAAACGCTACCTGTGATAAAAGCTTATAAACAATACACACTACTACATTTCAATTACTCGTAGAAAAGTTCTGCCATAGAACAAAAAAAGTCGGTAAGACTTTTCAAAGCTCCAAATCAATCAAAAATGTTCGTCTGGTTGAGCAGTGTAAAGGTTAACACAAATAGTTTAAAGTTTAAAATTAAGACTAATCCTATCATTAGATGAGAAATTTGTTTTGAACTCCTGATAATACTGCTCGACATATGGGAGGAGAACATTGAGGGTTTTGATGGTGCGATGAAGAGCTCCCAAAAGCTCTATAAAAAAAATAAAAAATAGAGCAACAAATCCCTTTGTTCCATTCCCATCATCTTCCATAGTTCTTTTGTTTTACAAAATGTGGTTTCATTCATCGTCATCAAGCACAAATCAGCTAATTTCATGATAGAATTCTGAAGGTTATAATCGACTATTCTGCAATATTTTCTTTATGCTTCATCGACAGTCAAGACGGAATTTGAAGTCTTTTTAGAGTTCGACTATTGGTTTTCGTTATCGTAAAGCACACGTAAATCAGGCTGAAAAAAAAATACAAGAACAAATTTACGATCCCACGTAAATTGCATCCCCTCCTCGTTTTGAATCAACACTTATCAGTGGATCTCATGTTTAATGTGTTATGTAAATTAATTACCGCTGTGGATGCGAAGGTTTGGAAGTTACAATTTGATTTTTGTTTATGAGCGAAGTCGCTTCCGTAAACGTAATTTTTATCGGATTATTTAAATCGAAGAAGAGCATGGAACGAAATTGGGTGATTTTACGTGGCCGTAAAGATAGTTATTGCCATGCGAAGAGCTTACCAGGATATTAGCATCTGAAATGAATTTCCTTGTCTCACCCGCCCGCCGTCTCGACCTTTCCTGTATTGTCTTTGGCAGTCACCACTAATTTGAAAATGATGAACGATTTTCAACTCTCTTTGCCCTTTTTTCAGGCATGTCCCCGGAAGCTGAGTGGTACAACAAGAGTCTATCTACCCTACGGATGAACTCGTCGCATCATCCGAACCTATCGGCACCAATGTTTCAATATCAGACATCATCGAAAACTTTTGACGACTTCTTTTAAAAGATCGTCAAATGGTGTCCCGCAACACACGCATGTAACCGTGAATATTTCTGTATATATACATGCATATATCTGTGTATATATGTACATATATAGTCATATACGAGATTATGACAGTCGGTAGATTCCCGGCTCGTCCAGGCTTTGGAAAACAGATCCGCAAAGAAACCCGAGTCGAGCAGATCGCAGTTGGGTCAAATCGCTCGGTTGCACTTCTAGCTCTATGCTAGACGTACTTGTAAGACTTGTTGATAAAATCCTGTTTTTGTGCACCAAACGTCTTAGAAGGCGAATAAGCCGATTTAGACTCGAAGGTAAACAAATATAAATGGAATATACCTATTTCAATAAGGAACTCGTCATAGGATTTAATTGAATTGTGTATTGAGATTTTAGCGTGAAAAATAAAAATAAAAGTGAATCAGAAATAAAAAAAAATATATATATTTTAAGCAATACATATTACCGATATCATTAAGAATGTTAAACTCTTCACAAACAGACAATTCTGGTCTGATCAAATTTACTACTGAGTCAAGGGGCAGTGCTCACACTGAAACTTGAAACACCATTCTTTCAACGATTTTTAATTGCCTGCCCACTATACACTAAATATTGAATACTTGGTCATGTAGCATACGATCATAGTATCCTCCACAGTAACCTACTCTACTATCATACGACTCGTGCTCCCTGCTGACCAAGGTAAGCGAAAGATAAGGCTCAAGAAATCCAAACCAAGATATTATATAAAACTATGAAACTTTTGAAATATATTAAGATGTGTCGACTTAGTTAATCTAACGGTTTTTTTTTTAGCTAAAAAATGAACTAAAACGTTAAAATAAATTGTAAAACTAAACTAAGCCTAAAACAGGAAACCAATTAAAATACATATATTATATATTGTATGTATGTATGTATGTATGTATATTTAAATAAGAAACCCCAAAAGCCAAAAACAATTAACAAAATTATTTTTAATAAATTATGCCAGACACACCATCAATGGAAATAATAAAAGTAATACAATACAAAAATCAATCGTGTTATCATTATTTTCTATACATGTGCATATCAAACTCGTTCTATCTATGAAGCCTGTTTTCACTTACATATGTATGTATATTGCTTTTTTTGTCTTCAGACTTCAATCGTTAAAAATCAGCTACCGCATGAACATGACGTGCTTGTAGCGCTTGTAAAAATTCCCAAGCGAGTGAAATCGACGTTGTGCTTCTCAAATACAAGAGCTCGTAAAACGACTATGTTGGGAATGAAAACTCTTCGAGCTCAACGATGAGTTCAAGTAAATGATACTTTTCAGTATAAGGTAAATTGTTTACGCTTTAGATTGGCTCCGAACGTCCCACATACATTGAAATAAAGTGGTGGGAACCTTAAGTTTTAAGCAGGCTTTCACGAAGAAATCCTATATTATGAAGCCATGCTGCCTGAATTAAACGACTTTAGTTATCGACAGAATTGGAACCGAGACGAGACGAGCAGCCTGCAGCCGAATTTTATAAAGAGAAGGAAGCCTGAACTTCCAATTCAGATTTAAGTACATTCGACAGTATACATATGTAACACCTGCGGCGTTTAAAATAGCACCATGAAAATAATTTTTTTCTTTGAGATATTTTGTTAAAACAGTGGTTCTTATGAAAGTTTTTATAACTATTATATCAACTTTGAGGCTTAATTCAACTTATCCGAAAGGAATGGTATGCTTTGATAGCTTAAGTTGGAAATATTTGGAAGGAAGAGGAAATTATTCCGGTATTTGGGCGGCAACACAAATAGCACAAATTTTATAAAAGCTCAAAGAACTTCAAATTTATAAGAAAATTTCCCAATTTTTCATTACTATAGTTTACTTTAATTGTATTCAAAGGTTAATAATTTGTTTTAAAACTTTTGGCAAACAAAAAAAGGACTCAGAGTCCTGTAAATAAAATGTAACCTTCTGTTCGCGTCTTTCCTGGGGGATTCATCTCCACAAATCTGGCAGGACCTCAAAATGTTAAGCTTTTTCTTTGATTTCGTATTAGAAACAGATTCCTTAACTGTTCTCCAAAGATTTTCCCAATGGTTCATATCTGGGGACTGAGCAAGACAAAACATTGCATAAAAGTCAGTGTTTTCCAACCCCTTAGAGCTCTCTCTCTGGTCTGTTTTGGGTCATTTCCCTGATGAAAAGACACATATCAACGGCATTTTCTATTGCATATAAGGCAGCATTAAAGCCGGCCAGGCTTTAAAGGACCCCTCTTGCACTGAGAAACCAGCATTTTCAACGGAAATGTGGATATTGCGCCAATTCTTTCACGAGTTTCTTGTTGGATACATGTTTTAAAGCAATACGAGTCATTTTAGATGAGGAACCTACTATTTTCCTTTGGCTTTTTTCTACCCTAAAGTGCTTTCGACGACCCAAAACAACTAATATTTTGTAGCTGTCTGTTTTCAAAAGACTTAAGCTACCGAATATTATATCAATCAAAAACATAATATATCAAAAAGCTCGTAAAAGTAAAAGTTTTCATGAAATAAAAATGTTGGTGCTCTTTTTGTTGCCGTTCAATTTCGCTTCTTTTTCGAAAAATTGCCTAAATTATTGGGAGCCGCCAAAGTTGTAAGAAATCATCATTCACACAGTGTACGCTGAATACTCTAATGGAAAATATTTGCAACGCAAGTCAATTGTCGTTATATGTATACATATTTAGATGTTTATAACCGTTAATCCCTTTCATCCTAAATGTATTTAAGAAATACATATATGAGCATAGAGAGGATACACAAAATCCATTTATTTTTATTTGGGGCAAGCTGCTTCATAAAGTCGTAAGTTTGAAGGAAGGGTATGTGATCTCAGAAGCAAGACAAAAATGCCAAAAACGTCTCAAGCGCTAAAAATAAAAAAGCATATGAAGTCGAGAATGGATATACGCATTGCCATCATGTATGTATGTATGTACATACATACATATGTGTCACCGCACACATGAAATTGCGAAACAGACTTGAAGAGGAAACAAAACTTTGTTTTTGCGAGAGTCGCTTTGCGTTCAATGCTCAAGAGAGCCAACGCCAAGCTCTCTCTCTCTGGGAGCCAATCCACTAAACTGATTAGGCAGCAGGTTTTTCTGTGCTCTGACCACTCTATATGTTGTTTGCTTAGTGATAGAACCCATTTTGTTAAACAATAAAAACTGTTGTACCACGCGGTGCTATTATTTTCGCCGCAACTGTACATACATATCTATGTACATAAATTTTTACATATGTTGGGGTATTTCTCCCCAGTATCATACAGTAGTCATGCCCACATTAGATCTCAGCTGAATTTTCCTGAGAATTTTTTTACAACGTCGGCAGCATTTTTTTTAAATGGCTTTTTAAACCTTTTCAGTGAAACGATATAATTTTCAATAAAGTCATAGGAGAATTATTTTTTCGATCTATTTCGACTCTCATCTACGTTTTTGCGCACAGTTGTTTCTTCCATTTTTCACTCTTAACCCCCGGAATAATTGTCAACCAAATCTTTTGGGCCTGTGCACCAGCTGTTCTCTCATTCCACACACGCACTTTGTATCGATATATCGATAAGAATCTGTAGATTTTGTCAATGTTGCTGGATACTCAAGAGAAAAGTCGAGCCAAAAATTGTTGGCTCGGTTTTTTTATATGAAGTTTGGCAGAAATATTTTGTTCCCTCATTCCACGCTCTGTTTCGTGCAATGTGTGGCTCTAGACGAGGGGGGCGAGCGAAGAGAGAGTGTTGGCATGAGAAGTGATGTAGATATGTAGATGACATATATACATATGTAGTAAAAATGTACAATTTAGAAAAATCCACTAAGGTACAAAGAGTACGGTGTATAAAAGTTGTGACGCTTAAGAAGCGAATCACACGTCCTTCTTCGATTTTACATAGCTTATGTAAGTATCTTACATATAGTTGTAAAGAACTTTGTCATTCTGAAAATAGTTTTGCATAAACGCTTTCCTGCTTTTTCCTCTGGCTTTGAAATTAGAAATGGATAATTTTTTAGGGATACAACATTTTGACGTCTGCGTTGATAAACGGATTATGAAAGATACCATAAACGACGCTTAATTGATGCAACTATGCACGAAAAATATAAAGACCAACGAAAAACCACTAAACGCTACCTGTGATAAAAGCTTATAAACAATACACACTACATACTACACTACTACATTTCAATTACTCGTAGAAAAGTTCTGCCATAGAACAAAAAAAGTCGGTAAGACTTTTCAAAGCTCCAAATCAATCAAAAATGTTCGTCTGGTTGAGCACTGTAAAGGTTAACATAAATAGTTTAAAGTTTAAAATTAAGACTAATCCTATCATTAGATGAGCAATTTGTTTTGAATTCCTGATAATACTGCTCGACATATGGGAGGAGAACATTGAGGGTTTTGATGGTGCGATGAAGAGCACCCAAAAGCTCTATAAAAAAATGAAAAATAGAGCAACAAATCCCTTTGTTCCATTCCCGTCTTCTTCCATAGTTCTTTTGTTTTACAAAATGTGGTTTCATTCATCGTCATCAAGCACAAATCAGCTAATTTCATGATAGAATAGCCAGCGTCGGAGGTACTTATAATCGACTATTCTGCAATATTTTCTTTATACTTCATCGACAGTCAAGACGGAATTTGAAGTCTTTTTAGAGTTCGACTATTGGTTTTCGTTATCGTAAAGCACACGTAAATCAGGCTGAAAAAAAAATACAAGAACAAATTTACGATCCCACGTAAATTGCATCCCCTCCTCGTTTTGAATCACCACTTATCAGTGGATCTCATGTTTAATGTGTTATGTAAATTAATTACCGCTGTGGATGCGAAGGTTTGGAAGTTACAATTTGATTTTTGTTTATGAGCGAAGTCGCTTCCGTAAACGTAATTTTTATCGGATTACTTAAATCGAAGAAGAGCATGGAACGAAATTGGGTGATTTTACGTGGCCGTAAAGATAGTTATTGCCGTGGCGAAGAGCTTACCAGGATATTAGCATCTGAAATGAATTTCCTTGTCTCACCCGCCCGCCGTCTCGACCCTTCCTGTATTGTCTTTGGCAGTCACCACTAATTTGAAAATGATGAACGATTTTTAACTCTCTTTGCCCTTTTTTCAGGCATGTCCCCGGAAGCTGAGTGGTACAACAAGAGTCTATCTACCCTACGGATGAACTCGTCGCATCATCCGAACCTATCGGCACCAATGCTTCAATATCAGACATAATCGAAAACTTTTGACGACTTCTTTTAAAAGATCGTCAAATGGTGTCCCGCAACACACGCATGTAACCGTGAATATTTCTGTATATATACATGCATATATCTGTGTATATATGTACATATATAGTCATATACGAGATTATGACAGTCGGTAGATTCCCGGCTCGTCCAGGCTTTGGAAAACAGATCCGCAAAGAAAACCGAGTCGAGCAGATCGCAGTTGGGTCAAATCGCTCGGTTGCACTTCTAGCTCTATGCTAGACGTACTTGTAAGACTTGTTGATAAAATCCTGTTTTTGTGCACCAAACGTCTTAGAAGGCGAATAAGCCGATTTAGACTCGAAGGTAAACAAATATAAATGGAATATACCTATTTCAATAAGGAACTCGTCATAGGATTTAATTGAATTGTGTATTGAGATTTTAGCGTGAAAAATAAAAAAAAAAGTGAATCAGAAATAAAAAAATATATATTTATTTTAAGCAATACATATTACCGATATCATTAAGCATGTTAAACTCTTCACAAACAGACAATTCTGGTCTGATCAAATTTACTACTCAGTCAAGGGGCAGTGCTCACACTGAAACTTGAACCACCATTCTTTCAACGATTTTTAATTGCCTGCCCACTATACACTAAATATTGAATACTTGGTCATGTAGCATACGATCATAGTATCCTCCACAGTAACCTACTCTACTATCATACGACTCGTGCTCCCTGCTGACCAAGGTAAGCGAAAGATAAGGCTCAAGAAATCCAAACCAAGATATTATATAAAACTATGAAACTTTTGAAATATATTAAGATGTGTCGACTTAGTTAATCTAACGGTTTTTTTTTTTTTTAGCTAAAAAATGAACTAAAACGTTAAAATAAATTGTAAAACTAAACTAAGCCTAAAACAGGAAACCAATTAAAATACATATATTATATATTGTATGTATGTACGTATGTATGTATATTTAAATAAGAAACCCCAAAAGCCAAAAACAATTAACAAAATTATTTTTAATAAATTATGCCAGACACACCATCAATGGAAATAATAAAAGTAATACAATACAAAAAATCAATCGTGTTATCATTATTTTCTATACATGTGCATATCAAACTCGTTCTATCTATGAAGCCTGTTTTCACTTACATATGTATGTATATTGCTTTTTTTGTCTTCAGACTTCAATCGTTAAAAATCAGCTACCGCATGAACATGACGTGCTTGTAGCGCTTGTAAAAATTCCCAAGCGAGTGAAATCGACGTTGTGCTTCTCAAATACAAGAGCTCGTAAAACGACTATGTTGGGAGTGAAAACTCTTCGAGCTCAACGATGAGTTCAAGTAAATGATACTTTTCAGTATAAGGTAAATTGTTTACGCTTTAGATTGGCTCCGAACGTCCCACAGACATTGAAATAAAGTGGTGGGCACCTTAAGTTTTAAGCAGGCTTTCACGAAGAAATCCTATATTATGAAGCCATGCTGCCTGAATTAAACGACTTTAGTTATCGACAGAATTGGAACCGAGACGAGACGCGCAGCCTGCAGCCGAATTTTATAAAGAGAAGGAAGCCTGAACTTCCAATTCAGATTTAAGTACATTCGACAGTATACATATGTATGTACATATGTATGTAAGTACACCTGCGGCGTTTAAAATAGCACCATGAAAATAATTTTTTTCTTTGAGATATTTTGTTAAAACAGTGGTTCTTATGAAAGTTTTTATAACTATTATATCAACTTTGAGGCTTAATTCAACTTATCCGAAAGGAATGGTATGCTTTGATGGCTTAAGTTGGAAATATTTGGAAGGAAGAGGAAATTATTCCGGTATTTGGGCGGCAACACAAATAGCACCAATTTTATAAAAGCTCAAAGAACTTCAAATTTATAAGAAAATTTCCCAATTTTTCATTACTATAGTTTCCTTTAATTGTATTCAAAGGTTAATAATTTGAAGGATCCCGGGCCACCCCCAGTCTGCAAAGACATGGGATTGTTCCAGGGGAGCATCAAATTGGTAGCCTGCGAGGATGAGCGCTCCGTAAAGCTATACAAAGCTGCGGTGGCGCAAATCGGTGAGGTCTACGCCGGGGCGAAGCTCGTCGCTGTGGACTAGAGCGAGGTGCCCAGTAGACCAAGGGCCCGTATATGGGTACCGGCCACTTTCAAGGAGCCAGAGCGGATCCTCACGATGTTGCAGAGATGCAACCCCATACTGCCAACCTCAGACTGGAAGGTGGTTAAAGTGGAGGCATCAAAGGGCCCCACAAATCAGGCGGTTGTTATCCTGAACAAGGAATCGCTAGCCCCGATCGAGGCAGCCAGGGGAGAGCTTAACTTCGGGCTCAGCTCGGTGACCATGAAGGTCTATAAGTCGGATGCAGCGGCCGAGGCGCGTTCTGTCAACAACCCAGTTGAGCAGGACGTTGTCTCGGAGATCGAGGCACCCGAAGTAGACCCGGAGCCGGAGCCGGAGCCGGCCCTGGAGAGCTACTCCTCGGAGACGGAGCTGATGCTCGATTTTGAGGCGCTGTGTCGGGACGAGATCCTCGACGACTCGGACGCCGATATAACAGTGGTGGAGAATGACTCTAATGAAGTCTCTGAGGCTTCTGCAGATAAATCTCCACCACTGTAAAGCAGCATCCGCTGCCCTGATACTCCGCTTAGTCGCGAGCGGAGGGGACATAGTCCTAATCCAAGAGCCCTGGGTGGTAGGAGGCAGGGTCTGTGGATTAGCGACGAAGGACTACAAGCTGATTGTAGCCCAAACGGAAGGTAAAATTAGAACCTGCATATTGGCAAGAAAGCACCTAAATATCTTTCTGCTCCACAATTTTAGCAATGGCGACAACACGGCGGCTAGCCTAGAGCTACAAGGGACACGCCTGAACCTGGTGTCGTCCTACATGGCTCATGAGGAAAGCGATCCTCCCAGTGGCCTCGTTCGCAAGATGGCCAGCGACAGCGAGAGGTCGGATACAAGCCTACTAATAGGCTGCGATGCCAACGCTCATCACACCCAATGGGTGAGCTCGGATACAAATGTAAGGGGTGAGTCACTTTTCAGCTTCATCCTAAACTCCAACCTAATTATTGGTAATCGGGGTAATGACCCCACTTTTATCATAAAAAACCGTCAAGAGGTTATTGACCTCACTCTATTGTCTCACAAACTGTCAGACATAATGAACAGTTGGAGAGTCCTAGAGGACCACTCCTTCTCCGACCACAGGTACATCGAGACAATCCTATCGCTCGAAAGCACCATACCCACTAGCTATATAAATCCAAGAAAAGCCAACTGGGATACGTATAGTGCAAAAATGGAGGAATTACTCCCCTAGCCACAAAATGCCCGGACACACAAGACGATCTTCATCGTCTTGTGGACAATTTCACGGAAACCGCCCTGGTGGTCTAAACATATACATAGATACCCTCCGGAAAGACTGCAGGACTCTCTTTAACAGAGCCAAAAGCAGCAGCGAGGTAGCGCATTGGGAAAATTACAAAAGTAAGCTAACCCTATACAAAAAAGAAACAAGGAGAGCAAAAAGGGCCTCTTGGCAAAAATTTTGCTCCGAAATTGAGGACACGTCAGAAGCCGAAAGGCTACGCAAGATCCTGTCAAAAACATCCCACTCGGTGGGATATCTCAACAGAACTGATGGTACGTGGACAAACTCTAGGGAGGACTCCCTACACATTCTACTCGATACTCATTTTCCTGGGTGTACGACCATCGAGCCGGCAGACACCCCAAGTGAAGGCCCGGAAACCTCGACGAGGAGGAGACTGTGGAACACCTGTTCTGCTCCTGCCCGGCTCTCAGTAGAAGGAGACTCCAATACTTGGGCGCTCCTTTTCTAAATGACATTTCGGACATGTCTACAATCAGTCCCAGACGGATCGCAGGCTTCATAAGGGCATCCGGATGGGATAATGGATAAAATAGGGTCTCACGAGGGAGAAGGGAACGAAACATGCGGTATCACAATGGGCCGAAACCGGCCTAGGTGTGTCGGGTCTCTGACAACCCCGACAGCCGCCTCAACCTAACCTAACCTAATAATTTGTTTTAAAACTTTTGGCAACAAAAAAAAGGACTCAGAGTCCTGTAAATAAAATGTAACCTTCTGTTCGCGTCTTTCCTGGGGGATTCATCTCCACAAATCTGGCAGGACCTCAAAATTTTAAGCTTTTTCTTTGATTTCGTATTAGAAACAGATTCCTTAACTGTTCTCCAAAGATTTTCCCAATGGTTCATATCTGGGGACTGAGCAAGACAAAACATTGCATAAAAGTCAGTGTTTTCCAACCCCTTAGAGCTCTCTCTCTGGTCTGTTTTGGGTCATTTCCCTGATGAAAAGACACAAATCAACGGCATTTTCTATTGCATATAAGGCAGCATTACTGTTTTATTATATAATAACAAAGCCGCGTTGATTCATCATCGATTCCAGCACGGGTACTAAGCCACCTCCATAATACTAAAGGCATGCGCATACCATGATTCTTGTTTCAGCATGATTATTAGATATAAATATGTGTCAAAGGGTTGTGATTTTCATTTGGTAGTCGTTTTTCATAAGATCTAAAGTTTCTGCATAAAAAAAAAAAAAATGTGGCTTCCTCCGGCTTCCTCCTTTGCATTCAGACTGGTGTGATATCGCCCCGCCTCCTTCCGCCCCCGCAAAGGGCGAAAATCTCTCATTTCTAAAAATTTGAAGAGAAGAGAAACACAAAAACGTAATTCAGTAGAGAATGGCCATATCTATCAGATCCCCGAATTAAGATCGGCCCAGATCATTATTATAGCCAAAATGAATTAATTCATTTGCAGTGGCTTCCTCCCACCCTTTCCAGCAGCTTTGCTTATGCTTGTTTGTTGTATTCATTCTTTCTCGCTCGCACACACTGCCTCATGCAATGTGCGAGAGAGGGAGAGGTTGGCGAACTAAAAGGGCGTGTTGGCGGGAGAAGTGATGTATGTAGATGTAGATGACACATGCAACAAAAATTTACAATTTCAGAAAAAACCACTAATGAACAGATGTCCCTGAGTACCGGGTATAAAAGCTGTTCTCATTTTTTTTTTTGACAGAACTTTTTTTTAAGAGTTTTTAAAATCTGGAGTTTTTTGGTAAGCTTTTTTCAGAGGTAGCGGTTTTTTTCACATAACTCAACAAATCAACAGTATTGCATTTCAAAGGTCCTGAGGTATTTTTAAGAAAATTTCGATTTTAAAAACTCAGGAAAAGTGGAAATACAATTATATATTGTGTCTTCTATTTTTTCTGCATTGGTGCATTCATTCGGCGTCGTTTAAGGTATTGCTCATCAAAATACATGAGCATACATGAATACATGAAATACATAGCCGACAAACAAGACGGACGGACAGACAGACGGACAGACAGACAGGCTCAATCGACTCGTCTATTGATGCTGATCAAGAATATATGTATATACTTTATGGGGTCGGAAACGTTTCCTTCTGTGCGTTACATACATTCACTTTGTGCACAAATACAATATACCCTATTTACTCTTCGAGTACCGGGTATAAAAACGCCATTCCTTAGGGAAGGAGTCGCAGTTTGGTGGACTGCCCTATCGAAGGGGACCATCACTAAACAACTAGGCAAGGTGCAGCGTACTGCAGCCCTAAGCATCAGTGGAGCTCTGACCACAACACCAACGGATGCGCTAAATGCTATACTATGCCTGCAGAGCCTTGACCTTGCAGGTAAGGAGCAGGCAGAAATGGCAGCAATCCGTCTTAGAGACTCTGACCAATGGGTGTCACATCACACCGGCCATGCGTCCATCCTAAATGGAAACAAAATCGTCCCCTCAAAAACGGACTACTGCGTTCCGAGGGAGTATACAGATACCCCCTTTGAAACAATCATCCCTCACAGAAACAACTGGCTTGAGGGACCACCTGGTCCAAAGGGAGCCATTCGAATCTTTACTGATGGCTCAAAGCTGGACAACAAGGTCGGAGGAGGAATCTACTGCGAACAGCTGAACATAAGTTACTCCTTCAGGCTCCCGGATCACTGCAGTGTCTTCCAAGCGGAGGTCGTAGCGATCAAGGAAGCTTTGAGCTGTCTTCAGGAACTAACCCCTGCGGCAACTCACATAAATATCTATAGTGATAGCCAAGCTGCAATCAAATCACTGAATGCAATAACAACAAGCTCGGCTACCGTGGCAAACTGTCGCAAATCTCTTCATGAGATGGCTTATCAGTTCGTCATCAGCCTAATATGGTTCCCGGGCCACCAGGACATTGAAGGCAACTGTATAGCAGACGAGCTGGCCAGAGCTGGAAAAACAATCCCCCTTTTCAATGATAAGGAGGATATTCGTATGCCAATGGCCACCTGCAAGCTCAAAATAAAAGAACATTTTAAGCAACTAATAAATGACAGATGGCAAACTGTGCCACTATGTCGCATAACTCGGCAAACATGGCCTAACATTAATAGGAAGCGCACCGATGAGCTCTGCAAACTCAGTAGGAGTAGGTGCAGCTCAATCACACGCTCCCTTACGGGACACTGGCTAATAGGCACACATGCAAACAGGCTGGGCGCCCCATACAACGACTTCTGTCGAAGCTGTAGAGACGAGGACGAGGAGGAGACTGTGGAACACCTGTTCTGCTCCTGCCCGGCTCTCAGTAGAAGGAGACTCCAATACTTGGGCGCTCCTTTTCTAAATGACATTTCGGACATGTCTACAAAAAGTCCCAGACGGATCGCAGGCTTCATAAGGGCATCCGGATGGGATAATGAATAAAATAGGGTCTCACGAGGGAGAAGGGAACGAAACATGCGGTATCACAATGGGCCGAAACCGGCCTAAGTGTGTCGGGTCTCTGACAACCCCGACAGCCGCCTCAACCTAACCTAACCTAGGGAAGGACCATATCTATCCGATCACCAAATTGGGATCCGATTGGATCATTATTATAGCCACAATGAAGAAATTCATTTGCAGTGGCTAAACCCACCCTATCCCGCAGCTTTTGTTGCTTTTTTCACATTCTCTCATTCAAGTGATGACAGATGTAGAAAAAATGTCAAATGTAAAATTCGAAAAAAAACCACCAAGGTACTGATTGAAAACTTCTGAGGACGTACGAAGCGTTTCACAAACGTTCGTACTAGTTTTTACGAAACTTAAGAATCTTTCATCTGGTTGTAAAGAACTTTGCTTTCTGGATAGCTTGTTGATTGCTCCCTGTCCATATCCGCTTCCCCTTGTTCACTTCTTTGGTATTTCGGGACATCGAAAACCTTCGAATGCAAGACATCGCGAACATGGACGCGGTGAATTATTCGCAAACATCGAAGGAAATATTTTCCGGAAAACTACCAGCTTTCGGGGGGTTTGCGGGGCTTTGTCAGTTTTCACGTGATTGCATTCTTCTTCTTCCCTTCTCATTCTGAATTTCTCTCCAACAGTTTCAGACTTGAAGACTTCTTGTCCAGCCTGTCGAGCCTGTTTGTTGTTGTACTGGATGCTGCGCTCATATGCTGGTGTAGGTTCTGTTTGATGTGCCTGCGAATGATGTGTCACTTATCCGCTGGGTCCAATGCGTGTACCTCATTCTCCGTCAAAGACTGCAGCTTCCTCGCCATCTTATAGCAGTTCCAATTCAGGAACATTTGTTTTGGATCAACGCTTCAATCACCGGTAGGTACATATTCCAGTCTCGGTGATCCTTCTGTAAATATGTCTGTTCGTAGGAGGGCGGCTTCCTGTCGCTGCAGATAACTTCTCGGTCCCGGAATAAAGAGGCGACGCAGTATAGATGGATATATGTATATACAGGCGGTTTATTGAAACATGTGTAGAATTGTTTGTATGAAATTGTATGTGTATGTAGAATGTAACTTGGTGTCGACTCGCGTGTACCGGAATGTGCGGGGGTGGGTAGAATACTAAGCTTGGCTTAGCGGCTGGCTGCCCGCCAGCTCGCGAGCGCCAGGAAAGAGAGAGAGCGAGCTCCGGCTGTTAGCAACAGTCCGCTGCGAGTTGCGCTGCTGCTACTTTCAACAATGTCCATATTGCAGCCAGTATCGTCCAGCTCATGGTGAAATTAATATTATACATAATTATAATTAGTAATTTCACCATGGTCCAGCTAACCCTCTCAGCGGTATTTCTTTGCGGAGATTAAACTGATATGCGCATAAGTCGGATGCCAAAGATACTGACCATGTCTAGGACATCTTCGATATGAAATACTTTCCGTTGTCAGAGTGGATCACCTTTGCAACCCCGAACTTGTAGAAGACCTCCTCCTTCACCAGGAATTGCACTACGGTTGCCGCGTTCGCCTTTCTCATCGCTTTTACAAAGGTGAATTTCCAGGAATGATCTACGATGTCTATTTTTTGTCCTGTCTGTTTTTTGACCTGAGATATTTAACCAGAAAATCTATGTAAATCCTCTGGAATGACCTTACCGTTGCTACTTTCTAGCCGTTCCCTGGCTTCGATACCACTACACTACTATGTCTGTAGCTTAGTGGTTACATTTTTTCAGTTTACATTTTTTCTACATATTCCATCTACATCTACATAACTTCTCCCGCCAACACGCTCTACGCTAGAGTAGAGAGTAGAGAGTACGCTGCGTTATGATAATTTCATTTTATGACTTTTATTTGAATAAATAAAAAAACAGGTATTTTTTAATGTTTTTTTTTAGGGTTTTTTTTTTTAAATAACATAAGCATCTTACATCTGATAAATGCATCTATACAGTGAATCCAAACACTTTAAGGTTTAAGTTTACCGTCACACTAAAAAAAATTATAATTTTTTCCTGATATTTTTAATTGTAAACTCAGGAAAGTCGAAAAAATTAATTCCTTGCATTACATCGGAGTCGTTTAAGGTATTGTTAATTAAAATCTATGGAGAGTCAGCTGAGATAAAATTGTTTGACAAACCCTCCAAACTCTTAATTTACTCTTAATTATACCCGGTATAATAGTAATGTATGTAACGCACAGAAGGAAACGTTTCGATAAAGCCAATATAGTCGATATACATATGTCTGTCTATCCGTCCGTCTTAATGAGCGCCTGGCCATCGGAGACTATAAAAGCTAGAGCCACCAAATGTTGCGTGAGGACTCATGTGATATCACACAGTTACAAGTGTATTTCAACATTCGGCATCGCCCCCTTCCGACACCACTAAGTACGAAAATCTTCCACGACCACAATTTTAAAGGTAAGTGTCGGGTACTTACCATAGAAGCATGAATAGTTACAGTTTTTCACTTACGAACGTCAGCTGCGTTCGTTTTTCTGTACGAACCGCGGCTAAGAAGTTCTTTCACGCTCAATCTAATGCTCGTGCTCAGCTCAGAAGCCGCACGAGCGTTCTATAACTCTCTCTCTCTCTCTCTCGTTTAATTTACTGCATAGGGCACGGTCTATGCTGTCCGCCGGCCCTGCGTTCAGTGTGGAATTGATATCCATAGCCCGCGGCCTCCATAGCCCTTAACAATTTCCCATATATGTACATATACGCGTAATATCGCCTAATAAATTGTACATTGTAAACAGCCACTAAAAACGCTTAGTAGCTCAAGATTGGTGACCCCGACGTGATTTGTGCATGAACTATTGACTAGTGCTTGCGGTTTCGGTCTTCCCGTTGTTGCGCGCGTTAAGCTTTGTGCTAATTTTCGCGCTACGAACGTATCTAGCGCCGCTGCTGCGATGGATGATACCATCGACAGTCCAGTGACCAAAGCGCAATTCATGTTGACTTTTTATTCCCGGTACTCGAAGAGTAAATAGGGTATAATGTATTTGTGGGGAATAACGGTTGTATGTAACGCACAGAAGGAAACGTTTCCTACCCCATAAAGTATATATATTCTGGATCAGCATCAATAGTCGACTCTATGTCTGTCTGTCCGTCCTGATGAGCGCCTAGTACTCAGAGACTATAAGAGCTAGAGCCACCAAATTTTGCATCCAGACTTCTGTATGCTCACACTGTTACAAGTGTATTTCAAAAATGAGCCCCGCCCCAGCAAAAGGGCGAAAACCTCCCAAATCTACAATTTTAAAGAAGAATAAAAGAAAACTAAAAACGCCATTCCGTAGGGAATGACCATATCTATCAGATCACCAAATTGGGATCCGATTGGATCATTATTATAGCCACAATGAAGAAATTAATTTGCAGTGGCCAAACCCACCCCGTCCCGCAGCTTATATTTGTTTTTTACACATTCTCTCATTCACACTCTGCTTTGCGCAGTTTGTGGCCTCTGCCCCTTAAACGTCTCTGCCCCTGCCTCTGCCGCGACTCTGCCCTGACTCTGCAGTGTGTGTCTCTAGGGGAGGGTGGCGAGCTAAAGGAGCTTGTTGGCGTGAGTAGTGTTGTTAATGTAGATGACAGATGAAGAAAATATGTAAAATTTGACAAATAACCGCTAAGGTGCAGATGTAGTACTGAGTGCCAGGTATAAAAGTTGTGACGCGTAAGAAGCGTCTCACACGTCCCTTCTCGTTTTTTTTGTATTCATTCGTTTACTCCTTCAACCTAGTCTTTTCTTGCTTTATAATTTTGTACAATTTTGAGTGCGGGCCGTATTTGGGAGTGGGCGCCTAACGCGCGCGGTACTACAGCAAGGCATTGCTTCGCACGCTCGAAGGCTCCTACTCCGTCACCTGCTTACGCCTTCTCTCCAAAACTCTCAGAGTTCGCAGAGGCGAACTCTGCTGCCGCTTCCCATGCCCTTGGTTCGGCCAGCATAATCGGCACCAAGGTCTCGGAGGAGATCCTGGCGCCCACTACTGCCTCCAGGCGATGTCGTTCGTGGTCATACATACATATGTATGTATGTACATATATATGTATTACACTAACATTACATACATGTTAATGTAAATACATACATACTGACTGAGTACCGGGTATAAAAGTTTTGACGCGTACGAAGCGTCTCACAAACGTTCCTACTCGTTTTTACACCCTGTACTCAAAGAGTAAATTGGTTTCCGACCTTATTAAGTTTTGCCTCCAGACTCCCACTGCACTATGGGGCATGACCACTTTTTGTGGCATTAATTAATAACTTCCAAACGAAACTAAATTTTTTGATTTAGTCTTTTGATATAAGTGTATAATAGTGAAAGAAAAGTTTTTTGAAAAAATGGGCGTGGCACCGCCTTTTCTTCAGGGTAAAATCGAATTTTTATTTTATTTTTTAATTGGATCAAACAAAAAATGATAGGAATATGTAAAGCAATGACATATTATACAAAAAAAGTTGTGCCCGGATTTTTAAAAATGGAAAAGTAGAAGATAATCGGATTTTTACATTGACTTCCTTGTATACTGCAAGCAGCTTATTTTCTATAAGTTGTTGAGTTTTGGACACAATAGCACTGCACGTCAGTGCAGAGATACTGGAAATGTCTCAACGTTATTATAATTGTACGATTGAACACGAATTTAGCCAATCTGCACAGTTTTTTTCGACATGTTTCAAGTTTTCCGTGAAATTGTTCAATTTAATCGACAAACTGTAAAAAAAAATAGCTTCAAAGGGTCTACAAATAACCCTTATCGTCCTCAAAGCTAGTGACAGGTATTACCACTTAAATGCAATTCAAATCGGCATCTTGTTCTGCAATTTTCTTCTTCACTGAGTTTAACATTGCAAACTCAGAATATCCAATCTTTAGGTTGTGTTACGAAAACTTAAATATCTGCGAAGACGCAGAAAAGCGCAAGAAAAAATAACATAACTTGGATTAATAATTGAGTACTCTACAATATCTATGCAGTTTAATGCTTCCGGCGGGAACCGAACACTTTGTAAGTCTATTCAAAGACAACATTTCGTCACAAATATGGACTTGTTAAAAAACTAGCCATTAACATATTATGAGGGCAATTTTTTTTTTATTTTAAACTCACAAACACCTTTTGAATACCTGTCTGAACCGAGAATATTGTAAAAAATTCACTTAAATTGGTATTTTTAGCAATTTATGCAATTTAAACTTCATAAAAAAATCAGATTTCCGATAACTTTCTATTGTTCGTAGCAAACAGCTGACTTTAACAGCTGTTATCTTAACAGCGGTGCGCACTGTTAATTTTTTGGGTACGTAACATTACAGAATGATGTTATTCCTATGTATCTGTTAAAAAATATTACTTTTTTGAGTTAAGGCCAGGAAAAGTGGTCAAATGCCCCATAGTGCACTGATACAACTGTATTTTGAAAATGGGGAAACCCCATTTTTTTCGATGTATCTAGTATTAAAGATGTATATCTTTTTTTTCTTTAAAGAATAATTGTAAGATTGTGTATTTTATTTCGTGTCAGTGAAAATCAGCTTGTGCAATTCCAACGAATTTGAAGCGATAAGCTGAAAGAGAATGGGAATGGGAACATGGCTAGCCGAATGAAAAAGATAACACTACCCGACACGATTTTTTCTCAAGGAACCAAACCCACGTTTATGAAAGATACGGGGCTTAGAAATGGTGAGGTGACAATTTGTATTCCTACGGCAAAACTATTTTTGAAGAATTTTTTTTAAAAGCTTTTTCTGATGTAGCGGTTTGTTTTTTCACATAACTTGAGTATCTTAGATCTTAGAAAATCTGATTGGTGCAAAAAGTAGACCCAAACACTTTGTGGTTTTAGCGTAACGTCTGGGAAATAATAAGCTTTGAAATGCAAACATTTTGATTTTTTATTTATTTATTTATTTCAATTAACAATTATCTTCTAATAATGGAATAGGAATAATAATAAACTAAATTTATATGTACAAGAGAGAAAGGAAAGATACAATTTACACATTTTCTAAAATAAGGTAATGATAAATGTTAAATATAATTTTTTCAAGGGATAATTCGGGTGATATTAGATGGTACAAGTAATTATAATTATTGCATAAAACCCGGAAAGGTTCATGCTGGGAGTAGTTAGATCTACATATGGATAATCGGATGGGGCGGAAAGTGCGGGTTGGTCTGGAGGGAACCGAAAAATCGATTCGTCCCAAAAGCGTTTGGGAGTCCACAATCCCGAGAATGAGCTTATGCATGAATACCACCCTATTGCAAATTCTGCGATGATGTAAAGAGGGTAGGTTCAGTAGTTTTAGCCTAGATAGGTATGGTGGGAGGAGTCTGTTAGAGTCCCAGTTTAGATGTCTAAGGGCGAATATTAAACATTTTGTTTGAACGGATTCAATAATAATTTGTTGCTCCTTGTATTGTGGACTCCACACACAAGAACAATACTCCAATATCGGGCGAACCAACGAGACACACAGTGCTTTAGCTATATACGGATCGTCAAACTCTTTTGACCAACGCTTAATAAACGCTAGAACTCCCTTAGCTTTGTTAACGGTTGAAGCAATATGGCTATTAAAACATAGCTTGTGATCTAAAAGGACTCCTAAGTCATTTGATGTGGAGATATGGTCCAGAACATGGTGTCCTAGAGAATAGGAGACAAAGTGTGGTGCACGGCGGGGAAAAGTCATAAGTTTGCACTTAGCATGGTTTAGGAAGAGTAGGTTATTTGAACACCAAATGCTTAATTCATCAAGGTCAAGTTGTAGGCGAGTATGCAAGTACCAGTCGGAAAAGGAAAAACAAATTTTAACGTCATCAGCATACATTAAAGTAACTAAGTGCAAAATAACTTGGGGCAGGTCGTTCACAATACCTCACTTTGTGCGGTATTTTGATTTTAAAGACTCGGGAAAATCTGAAAATATTTATATATTGTGTCCTTTATATTTATACCCGGTACTCGAAGAGTAAATAGGGTATATTGTATTTGTGGGGAATAACGGTTGTTTGTAACGCACAGAAGGAAACGTTTCCGACCCCATAAAGTATATATATTCTGGATCAGCATCAATAGTCGAGTCTATGTCTGTCTGTCCGTCTGTCCGTCCTGATGAGCGCCTAGTACTCAGAGACTATAAGAGCTAGAGCCACCAAATTTTGCATCCAGACTTCTGTATGCTCACACTGTTACAAGTGTATTTCAAAAATGAGCCCCGGCCCCGCAAAAGGGCGAAAACCTCCCAAATCTACAATTTTGAAGATAAAAGAAAACTAAAAACGTCATTAAGTAGGGAATGACCATATCTACAGTGGGGAGCAGTGATGAGTACATGTTCACAATAACTGACTTTCGTCGCCCATAACTTCTAAACGCATAATGCAAACGTAACCAATTTTTTTGTAAACATCAATCACTTTATCCTTAACAAATAGGCAATACCAGAAAAATACAAATGTGAAGCTTTTAAATAGCGAAAAATAAAAAACTAAAAAAACTCGCATGTACTTATTTATGCACTTTTCGTTGTTTTCACTTATTTAATATTTCAAAATTTTCTAATCAACAATATGCTTGCAGATTTGATGTTAAATATTTTTTTTTTATATTCTAGTAATACTAACATCAAATTAAGACATTTCTCATAATAATCGAAGCAGATTTCACGAATTTATTAAATAGTGCCTATGTTGTACCTGAGACAGAAGAAACAATATCTAGAAATTTTAAATATTATTGTGTAGCTCACTGAAAATGGCTATACGACAGCTAATACTGCTGAAAAACATGGCATTAGTCAATCGGTGGTGATCAGAGTGGAAAAGACGCGAAATTTTGTCCCGAAACTGCAAGTCCAAGGTCGCCCTAAGGCGCTGGCAGACCCAAAAGCCACACTAATAATGTCGCAAATTAGTAACAAGGACTTTATAAGTGCAAAGGATGCTCTTGTCGCATAATACTATCAATGTTGGTCTAAATGGCCAAGTATGGCCATCGTACCACCACCTGAAACATCCTTACACCATTTTACATCTACCGGCATGTTTCATGGTTTGCTTGATTTGATGTCTTTAAAGCCTTTTTTCGGACTTACGCTAACACTACTGCAACCCATATGATTATTTGGACTCATCAGACCTGATAACACGTTTTCAATCATCCGTGGTCAAATTGTTATGCTAATATGAAATTTTCGGGTTTGCTTTACCATTATTTACCTACCACGTGAAAGTTGCCGGTAGATGTAAAATGGTGTAAGGATGTTTCAGGTGGTGGTACGATGGCCATACTTGTCTATCTAGACCAAAATTGATAGTATTATGCGACAAGAGCATCCTTTGCACTTAGAAAGTCCTTGTTACTAATTTGCGACATTATTAGTGTGGCTTTTGGGTCTGCCAGCGCCTTAGGGCGACCTTGGACTTGCAGTTTCGGGACAAAATTTCGCGTCTTTTCCACTCTGATCACCACCGATTGACTAATGCCAAGTTTTTCAGAAGTATTAGCTGTCGTATAGCCCTTTTATTGCGCTACACAATAATATTTACATTTTCTAGATATTGTTTCTTCTGTCTCAGGTACAGCATAGGCACTATTTAATAAATTCATGAAATCTGTGAAAACAACGAAAAGTGCATAAATGAGCATGGTGAAATTACTAATAGGTGACGGATTCACCACAGTGCTTCTCATTCGAGGCCGATAAATCTTGTCAGTCGTTTGCCAAACGTCGACGAAAGAGGTTGTGTAGCGCACGAATTTTTTCATTGTCTTCTTCTTCTTCTTTTTCTTCATTGTTTACGAATGAAGGCGTAAGCGGAAGACAATGAAATTAAGTACTGTACATGCAAGTACTTTTTTATTTTGGATGTATTTTTTATTTTTAGAAATGAAAATGTCTGCAAAATATTGTTTGCTGTGCCGATCCAAAACTTTGCATGGAAGTATTTTAGCTCCATTATTTAGCTCATTTATTATCGAACATCTTTTCTTTGCTGTCAGCAGAAACAATAAAAACGAAGAGTGCAGAACGTAAAACGTTTGCTATCTGCTAGAGAGAGATAGCTTGCCTCTCTGAGAGCTGAGAGAGCGTGGTGAATAAGCTTATGGTCCTCCGCTCAGCTGACGACGTTACCTATTAGTAATTCTACCATGTAAATGAGTACATGCGACTTTTTTTAGTTTTTTATTTTTCGCTATTTAAAAGCTTCACATTTGTATTTTTCTGGTATTGCCTATTTGTTAAAGATAAAGTGATTGATGTCTACAAAAAAATTGGTTACGTTTGCATTGTGCGTTTAGAAGTTATGGGCGACGAAAGTCAGTTATTGTGAACATGTACTCATCATTGCTCCCCACTGTATGTACATACATACATACATATGTATGTGTGCTTACTGCATCTATGTCAGGCATCTATGTCGTATCATGTAAAAAGTAGAAGTGCGCCCAATTGCAGGGTGTAAATGTATTGATGGGGATATATTCGTGTGTGATGGAAAGCACAAAAACGCAGGCAAATATTCAGAGAGAGACAAAAACTGTCGAATTTCGCGCTGGCTGGTTTGGTGTTTGATTTTTTGTATCAATTTATTATCAATTAACTATTTTGTAATTTGTATATTTATATTTTTTGATGTGAGTGAGTGTTTGTGAATTAGGACTAAGAGACCTGCAGTACTTAGAAGACTTAGAAGAAAGAGACTTCCGCAAATAGGTACGCGGTGGGTCTATGCAGATTTTAGTGCCATGCTTGGGCATCAAATTTGAGGTCAGTTGTCCAAATCTCGATTTGCTGATGGGAGTCGGAGGAAAATGTGCAAGTGTCAATGTGTGTGTACATGTGCAAGGCAGCCGCCTTGCCAGCAAATATGTCTCCATGTCCCGTTCCGTCAAAACTTCTTGATTGTTCACACCGTGACTCTGAATACTCTAATGGGAAATATTTGCATCGCAAAGTCAATTGCCGTAATTCATTATTTGTATACATATTCAGATGTTTATATCCGTTACCCCTTTCATCCCAAATTATATAAAGCATATAAAGGTCACACAAAATATATTTATTTTGATATTGAGGGGCAAGCTTCTTCATAAAGTCTTGAGGGTTTTCATTTTGAATGGTATGTCAGCTCACAAGCAATAAAAACGAGAAGGAGCGTGTGAGACGGTTCTTACGCGTCACAACTTTTATACCCGGCACTCAGTACTACATCTGCAACTTAGCGGTTATTTGTCAAATTTTACATTTTTTCTTCATCTGTCTTCTACATCTACAACAACACTACTCACGCCAACACGCTCCTTTAGCTCGCCACCCTCCCCTAGAAACACACTTTACAGAGTCAGGGCAGAGTCGCGGCAGAGGCGCGGCAGCGGCAGAGATGTGTCAGGGGCAGAGGCCATAAACTGCGCGAAGCAGAGTGTGCTGCTATAAGCTGCGGGACGGGGTGGGTTTGGCCACTGAAAATTATTTATTTCTCCATTGTGGCTATAATAATGATCCAATCGGATCCCAATTTGGTGATCTGATAGATATGGTCATTCCCTACGGAATGGCGTTTTTAGTTTTCTGTTATCTTCAAAATTGTAGATTTGGGAGGTTTTCGCCTTTTGCGGGGGCGGAAGAGGGCGGGGCTCATTTTTGAAATACACTGGTTTCAGTGTGAGCATACAGCAGTCTGGTGCCAATTTGGTGGCTCTAACTCTTATAGTCTCTGAGAACTAGCCGACAAACAAGACGGACGGACGGACGGACAGACGGACGGACAGACAGACAGACATGGCTCAATCGACTCGGCAATTGATGCTGATCAAGAATATATATACTTTATGGGGTCGGAAACGTTTCCTTCTGTGCGTTACATACATTCACTTTGTAAACAAATACAATATACCCTATTTACTCTTCGAGTACCGGGTATAAAAAATGAAATGGTTTCAAGCGCTAACAATTAAAGCGCACATGAAGTCGCGAACAGAAACGACGACGAGAACAGCAGTTGAAAATGTATGAATGTACATACATATGTACATATACATATATACACATGTATATGCATATATATACATACATATATATGTGTTTATATTTATCTGAAATGACTTGTCTGTAAAAGATGGATTTGGTAACAGTGTTGATAATACGGCAGCAACGAAGTCGAGAAGCGACGGCGTTTCCATAATATGCATCCAATTTTGAATAAAGCAGTATAAAATCTGCATTTAAAACAATTACAGCATTGAAATACAATAACAACTTTTGTTGGTATATTTATTTTTTCCAACCCCCAACGGTCTGTCCACCAACCCCCACCCCTCATTCTGCACATGTTGCGGCAGGTCAGGTTCATACGCCAAGCCCCGAAAACAAAATCAAATAATCAAAACGAATTTTCGTTTCATCACAGTTCAGCAAGTCAACGCATCAACACATACATTGCTTGCAGTGTCCGTGTGAATGAAGACAAAACCGGTTTGGAGCGCTACAAAATCATTGGCTACACGCACTTATACAAATGTAGCTTCTAGCTTCGCGCTCTACACGCACTAATACCCATGTAGCTTGGGCTTCTGTTGCGTGTTCTACACGCACTAATACTTGTAGTCGGGACTCCGGGCAGAGGCCTGGGACTCCAAGACTCACATTTAGCTGTGACGTTTCGCTTCTTCAAAGCTGGCCATCTATTATACTATTTGGTTAGTGGTACTGCCTGGCGAAGAGCCGCTAGAAAGAAACTTGTGCGCACAACATTTTCTTATCGGTTCCATACGAATATCATTCCTGTTTTTTTTTGTGACCCCTTTTTTTCGATCTGATTACTCGGCTTTAAATTCGGCTTCACCTATGTACCTGCTGGCGTTCCGTGTTAGCTCGATTCTATGCCTCTCTCGACCTTGCCTGTCATTACAAAATCAACGAGAAGGGACGTGAGAAATGCTTATACGCGTCACAACTTTTATACCCGGTACTCAGTAGGAAATCTGTACCTTAGTGATTTTTTCCAATTTTACAATTTAAGTTCTTTCTAAATATGTCATCTACATCTACATCACTTCTCACGCCAACACGCTCTTTTAGCTCTACCCCCTCCCCTAGAGCCGCAGAGTGTGGATGAGAGATCAATTTCTTCATTCTGGCTATAATAATGATCCAATCGGATCCCAATTCGGTGATCTGATATATATGTATGGTCATTCCCTACAAAATGGCGTTTTCTTTTATTTTCAAAACTGTGGCTGTGGGAGATTTTCGCCTTTTGTGCGGCGGAAGGGGGTGGGGCTCATTTTTTAAATACACTTGTAACAATGTGAGCATACAGAAGTCTGGATGCAAAACTTGGTTGCACTATTTCTTATGGTCTCTGAGTACTAGGCGCTCATAAGGACGGACAGACAGGCACGGCTCAATCGACTCGGGTATTGATGCTGATCAAGAATTTACTAATAAACTTAATGGGGTCGGAAACGTTTTTTTGTGTGCGTTACAAACATCCGTTATTTCCCACAAATACAATATACCCTATTTACTCTTCGAGTACCGGGTATAAATATAATGGACACAATATATAAATATTTTCAGATTTTCCCGAGTCTTTAAAATCAAAATACCGCACAAAAATCAAAATAGTTGCATTTCAAAGCTTATTATTTCCCAGACGTTACGCTAAAACCACAAAGTGTTTGGGTCTACTTTTTGCACCAATTAGATTTTCTAAGATCTAAGATACTCAAGTTATGTGAAAAAACAAACCGCTACTTCAGAAAAAGCTTTTGAAAACAATTCTTCAAAAATATGTAGTTTTGCCGTAGGAATACAAATTGTCACCTCACCATTTCTAAGCCCCATATCTTTCATAAACGTGGGTTTGGTTCCTTGAGAACAAATCGTGTCGGGTAGTGTTATCTTTTTCATTCGGCTAGCCATGTTCCCATTCCCATTCTCTTTCAGCTTATCGCTTCAAAATCGTTGGAATGGCACAAGCTGATTTTCACTGACACGAAATAAAATACACAATTATTCTTTAAAGAAAAAAAAGAAATACATCTTTAATACTAGATACATCGAAAAAAATGGGGTTTCCCCATTTTCAAAATACAGTTGTATCAGTGCACTATGGGGCATTTGACCACTTTTCCTGGCCTTAACTCAAAAAAGTAATATTTTTTAACAGATACATAGGAATAACATCATTCTGTAATGTTACGTACCCAAAAAATTAACAGTGCGCACCGCTGTTAAGATAACAGCTGTTAAAGTCAGCTGTTTGCTACGAACAATAGAAAGTTATCGGAAATCTGATTTTTTTATGAAGTTTAAATTGCATAAATTGCTAAAAATACCAATTTAAGTGAATTTTTTACAATATTCTCGGTTCAGACAGGTATTCAAAAGGTGTTTGTGAGTTTAAAATTAAAAAAAAATTGCCCTCATAATATGTTAATGGCTAGTTTTTTAACAAGTCCATATTTGTGACGAAATGTTGTCTTTGAATAGACTTACAAAGTGTTCGGTTCCCGCCGGAAGCATTAAACTGCATAGATATTGTAGAGTACTCAATTATTAATCCAAGTTATGTTATTTTTTCTTGCGCTTTTCTGCGTCTTCGCAGATATTTAAGTTTTCGTAACACAACCTAAAGATTGGATATTCTGAGTTTGCAATGTTAAACTCAGTGAAGAAGAAAATTGCAGAACAAGATGCCGATTTGCATTGCATTTAAGTGGTAATACCTGTCACAAGCTTTGAGGACGATAAGGGTTATTTGTAGACCCTTTGAAGCTATTTTTTTTTACAGGTGGTCGATTAAATTGAACAATTTCACGGAAAACTTGAAACATGTCGAAAAAAACTGTGCAGATTGGCTAAATTCGTGTTCAATCGTACAATTATAATAACGTTGAGACATTTCCAGTATCTCTGCACTGACGTGCAGTGCTATTGTGTCCAAAACTCAACAACTTATAGAAAATAAGGTGCTTGCAGTACACAAGGAAGTCAATGTAAAAATCCGATTATCTTCTACTTTTCCATTTTTAAAAATCCGGGCACAACTTTTTTTGTATAATATGTCATTGCTTTACATATTCCTATCATTATACCCGGTACTCGAAGAGTAAATAGGGTATATTGTATTTGTGCACAAAGTGAATGTATGTAACGCACAGAAGGAAACGTCTCCGACCCCATAAAGTATATATATTCTTGATCAGCATCAATAGCCGAGTCGATTGAGCCATGTCTGTCTGTCCGTCCGTCTGTCCGTCCGTCTTGTTGAGCGCCTGGATCTCAGAGACCATAAAAGCTAGAGCCACCAAATTTTGCATCCAGACTTCTGTATGCTCACACTGTTACAAGTGTATTTCAAAAATGAGCCACGCCCTCTTCTGCCCCCGCAAAAGGGCGAAAACCTCCCAAATCTACAATTTTAAAGATAAAAGAAAACTAAAAACGCCATTCCGTAGGGAATGACCATATCCATCTGATCTCCAAATTGGGATCCGATTGGATCATTATTATGGCCACAATGAAGAAATTAAGTTGCAGTGGCTAAACCCACCCTGTCCAGCAGCTTTTGTTGCTTTTACACATTCTCTCATTCACACTCTGCTTCGCGCAGTGGCAGAGGCCTCTTCCCCTGACACGTCTCTGACTCATCCTCTGCCACGACTCTGCCGCTGCCTCTGCCCTGACTCTGCAGTGTGTGTCTCTAGGGGAGGGTGGCGAGCTAAAGGAGCGTGTTGGCGTGAGTAGTGTTGTTGATGTAGATGACAGATGAAGAGAAAATGTAAAATTTGACAAATAACCGCTAAGGTGCAGATGTAGTACTGAGTACCGGGTATAAGAGTTGTGACGCGGCTTAAGACGCGTCTCACAACGTTCCTCGTCGTTTTTTGTTTGATCCAATTAAAAAATAAAATAAAAATTCGATTTTACCCTGAAGAAAAGGCGGTGCCACGCCCATTTTTTCAACAAACTTTTCTTTCACTATTATACACTTATATCAAAAGACTAATCAAAAAATTTAGTTTCGTTTGGAAGTTATTAATTAATGCCACAAAAAGTGGTCATGCCCCATAGTGCAGTGGGAGTCTGGAGGCAAAACTTAATAAGGTCGGAAACCAATTTACTCTTTGAGTACAGGGTGTAAAAACGAGTAGGAACGTTTGTGAGACGCTTCGTACGCGTCAAAACTTTTATACCCGGTACTCAGTCAGTATGTATGTATTTACATTAACATGTATGTAACCTTAGTGTAATACATATATATGTACATACATACATATGTATGACCACGAACGACATCGCCTGGAGGCAGTAGTAGGCGCCAGGATCTCCTCCGAGACCTTGGTGCCGATTATGCTGGCCGAACCAAGGGCATGGGAAGCGGCAGCAGAGTTCGCCTCTGCGAACTCTGAGAGTTTTGGAGAGAAGGCGTAAGCAGGTGACGGAGTAGGAGCCTTCGAGCGTGCGAAGCAATGCCTTGCGGCAGTACCGCGCGCGTTAGGCGCCCACTCCCAAATACGGCCCGCACTCAAAATTGTACAAAATTATAAAGCAAGAAAAGACTAGGTTGAAGGAGTAAACGAATGAATACAAAAAAAACGAGAAGGGACGTGTGAGACGCTTCTTACGCGTCACAACTTTTATACCTGGCACTCAGTACTACATCTGCACCTTAGCGGTTATTTGTCAAATTTTACATATTTTCTTCAGCTGTCATCTACATTAACAACACTACTCACGCCAACAAGCACCTTTAGATCGCCACCCTCCCCCAGAGACACACACTGCAGAGTCAGGGCAGAGTCGCGGCAGAGGCAGGGGCAGAGACGTTTAAGGGGCAGAGGCCACAAAATGCGCGAAGCAGAGAGAGAATGAATGAGAGAATGTGTAAAAAACAAATATAAGCTGCGGGACGGGGTGAGTTTGGCCACTGCAAATTAATTTCTTCATTGTGGCTATAATAATGATCCAATCGGATCCCAATTTGGTGATCTGATAGATATGGTCATTCCCTACGGAATGGCGTTTTTAGTTTTCTTTTATCTTCTAAATTGTAGATTTGGGAGGTTTTCGCCCTTTTGCTGGGGCGGGGCTCATTTTTGAAATACACTTGTAACAGTGTGAGCATACAGAAGTCTGGATGCAACATTTGGTGGCTCTAGCTCTTATAGTCTCTGAGTACTAGGCGCTCATCAGGACGGACAGACAGACATGGCTCTATCGACGCGGCTATTGATGCCGATCAAGAATATATATACTTTATGGGGTCCGAAACGTTTCCTTCTTTGCGTTACATACAACCGTTACTCGCACAAATACAATATACCCTATTTACTCTTCGAGTACCTGGTATAAAAAACATATGTAACCTTTTGATTTTGTCTAATTTTAAAATTTTTCTACGTCTATCATATACATCAACAACTACATCACATCTCAGAACATCACGCCCTTTTACTCACTGTCACACTCATCACAATCACAGCATACAGCTGTCTGGATGCATATTAGGTTGCCTTATCTGTGTACTAGGCTCTCATCAGGACGGACAGACAGACACAGCTACATATGTATATCGACTCATGTGATATCACACTGAATTAACTTTTTTTCAAAATTTGGAGCTGAAGTCTTTGGCTCGACACAGTGGGGACTCAGCCGAAAATTGGTAAAAGTCGACGAGCTTTATTGGCGCTTTGAATATATAAAAAACACGTTTCTATCACTTATTAATTTAGCAAGCTGAAATTTTCCACTGTATGACTCAGGCCCGTCGAGACTTCTGCTTGCCGTCAATGACTTCACAATCGACGAACCTTTCGCACATCTGGTCTCGGTCAGAAACAAAGCATAGCCGAAAAGACAATTGAGACTCCGCGAGCTTCCTGTTTATAGGGCGTAGCGAACAGCTTTATGGTCGCTCATGCCACATCTTGGTAGTGTTTAGTCATTGGCATCACACTAAGCCTTAGTGACTAAGGTTACATAAATACTCACAAGCATATAAATGTACATACATACATACATACATATGTATATACTGACAGTACCGGGTATAAACATTGTGACACGTACCACGCGTCTCACAACGTTCCTTCTCGTTCTAGATTTTTACGCTCTCAAATTCCTGCGCTGGGACCGCGCCGGAATTCGTCGCTTTCTATCGTTCGAAAAAAATCTTGTTTGAATATTGCCATTTAAGTTTATGGACGTTACTCATCTACTATTATATAGTCCTAGGCCAAGCGTAAGCCGTTTGCGCCTGGAACGAGGGACCACCATGATTTTCACACGGAGAACTATACATACGTACGTGGCATGGGCACTCGTGGAAAAATCATAGATCCTTATAATGTTGGCCAAGGACAGACTGGCAAAAATTATTCAAGCCATGAAATCCTTCTCGAAAATAATATTTAACGTTTTTATTTGTGTTTCTAAATGGATTTCGCTTCTGTATACATTTTGTCCAGTTATATTGTAATTTATTTAATAGCAACTTTTAGTTGAAGTCGAGCCATCTCTTTGCCGTTCTCAGATGTGTAGAGGCTGTAGCGGTCCCACCGTTTGGAATATATCATTCTTGCGGCTAATGTTGTCTAGAATTTCAAAAGTGCTTCATTACATTCTAATTACAGCTCAAAAAAAAGGGTGATAGTAAAGTTTATAATTTACACTTGTGTAATTCCATCATACTCCATTTTAATTATATTAATAGTACACACAGATAATGTCACGGATGTAGTAACTTCCCCGTGCACTTTTTCTTCGTTTCTGTGGTCTTTACAGAGCGACTAAGCTGCACTTATATTTTATAGGAAAGTATTGTAGCCGTTCTGCCGTAAACCACCAAATCTGAACTTTGAAGCTTCTGGAAAAAACCTTTTTCTTTTCATCCAACTTCAGCAACTTTGTTTCGCCAAAAAATATACACATGTTTTCACCTGTCTAATCAATCTCAGTGTAATTCGAAATACGAATGTTATGTTCGTTTAGGTCATGCTGCAATGTTTTTCATTTAGTAAATGCATCCCAAAAAAGAAATATAACAAAAAAAATAGTCAATTCAATATAAAAAAAATTTAGAAATACTCTTTAAGCCCTATCTTTAACTAACATCTTATGAATGTGCCTGTCTTAATTACCGGTGGTCTCGGCACTAACAGGATGTCGCGGCTTGAATGCAGATTGAGGCGGCTGCACAAAATTTTGCTATATATGTATGTATCGGTATATATATATATATATATGAATGTATATATATATATATCTCATATGTGAACACATCACCGAGCTCCGTAGGTCAGTTACTTTTCGAGAAGTTCCACGCTAGTGCAGAGTGCTATTTTTTTGGCTGGGGGCTGTTCGGCAGACATCTGTTGACAGATACAATAAACATAGTAGTGATAAGAAATTGTTTGCTGGAGCGGCACTGGAGTAGACCTACCACGGTGGAGATTTCGCGTTTGGCATTGGCATTGCCTGCATTTGCTCCAGCACCGTCTGCGTCACCTTTTGAACTGTGATTTAGTGCGGATAACTCTTCGCTGTCGGGCTCTTTCTGATCAACCAATATTGGCGCGGGTGGAGTGTTAACACTCGATAGTGACGAGGATGAGGCACTAACACCGGTATTGGTGCTGCTGATGGCCATATCGCTACTCGAGGTAGTGGCGGTATCCGACTCATCCATAATGGTGATTGTAGCAGTCTTTTTGCCGGTGGGTACGACAACGAGGCTACTGTTTGAATTAACAACCTCAGCGGGTATTGCAATGGCAGTGACAACTGCTGTATCACTGTTGTCGCTTTGTACTTCAGCTGTTACCAGTTCGGGGGTCTCTTTTTTAGCCTGTAACTCCTGATTGGGGTTAAGTCCGTTGTTGCTGGGATCGGTAACCAGCTTATTAACTGAGCCTGAGTTAGCTGCTGGTGCTGACCCATCATCTATCTGTTCGTTATGATCTTCAACACCAGACTCTTCCGACTTTCCAGCCTCATACTCTTTCACGATCTGGTCGAGATTGTATCGACGACGATTGTTTAAGTAGAATGCACGAACATGCGCTTCGGTCTTGGTGGGCACAAGTTTGGCTATCATCTGCAGTTTCAAGGAGGGCATAGCCAGATGATTTTGAATTTCTGTGAATGAAAGAAGTCATACTCACCGGATAGTTCTTTCCATAATCGCGCAAGACGAGGAGCGCCACCTTGATCTCATCCGGAGTCCAACGAGCAGAAGTGCGCGGCTGCGCTGTGGGCGACTCCGAAATCGCTATGGCTGGCTTAGATACAATATCGTCAACATTAATAGCATCGCATTCCTTATCCAACACCTCCATAAGCTGCCTATTTTTTTGTATCTGCAATGGGTCAGGGTGCAGGGGGCATTCAATTGAAAATTGTCATTGGGTCCATGGTTTAAAATTGGGTCTGGTAAACGTGGGAACAAATATGTATACAAATCTATATGCGTGTCGGTGAATGTAAAAGCAGTGATATGAAAATCTCTGATCTAAATCAACCTTATTCTTGGACTTTGTGTCGTTAAAAAGAGCTATTACAATTAATACTGGAAATGATCCTCTAAATAAATCTATACGATACTCTAAATAAAGATTTCCGATAAATTATGACTTTTAAATTTCTAATGATATCATTATTGCGCGCAATGTAAAAATCTTTTTAATTTTTCGAGATTGTTTAATATTATATTATTAAAATGAGCTAACTAAAGCAAAATCTAATCAACGGAGGAAAAAAATATTCTGATATTTTCATTGTACCAACTTTAGCTTAAGTTAAAAGACTTTCTATATCTAGATAAAATACTAGACTATGTGTGGGAAAACCAGTTTTAAATGGTTAGTTTTGTCAAGGTCACAAAAATGTAATTTAAATTTTGTCAGAAGTTCTGCGTGGCAAAACGCAAAAAGAAAAGAACCAGGTGTCATGGATGGAAGAGGGAGGAGTTTTGAAAATATCTTACTTCAACCATTAAAGCGCTGATCTTGCGATCACGTTCGGCTAAATACACGCTGGGGTTCTTGCAGGTGGCGAGGGCAGTGAGATCGTCGTGATTGATGTACATGCCCCTGGGAGGTTTGCGTTTGGAGCGATCGGCAGCCACAATGGCTGCGCTGTTGTGATTAGAACGTCTGGGTGCATTGCTCTCAGGACCGGAAATTGGTCGAAGATTTCCCGTGCGTCTACCATAGGGTCGAGTAAAAGAATTGGACCGTGAAAGATTCGGGAAGGACATTAATCATGTGAGTGTATAATTGGAACAAGGAGCATCGTTGTGGCACAAACAATATTCAATTGAATGCAATATTTATTAAGGAGAAGGGAGAAGAGAGAGAGATTAGAGACTTAGCATTATCTTGATCGTTTGTATAACTTAAAGCGGATAGTAGATACATATATATATATATATATTCTATATATATATATATGTACAGTATACGTTATCCATGAAATTATATCTACCTCCAATGCGTATGACAACTTTTGCACATGCGCCCCAATGGCGAATCGTATAGAACGTGGCAAACCACATTGCACGTTTTGCAAAAACCGCCCACAACCACGCGTCGCGGCGATTTTTCGTCGTTGTTGATATCGCCGGAAATGATTCCGTTTCCAATGCTGCTGTTGATGCCATTGGTTGCAACTTCGGTTGGCAGACCATAGCCTAGTATATTATCGTTGACCGCATTAGAAGCGTAGAAGCACATTTGATCCACGTTCAAGTCGTTGCTGTTGATGCTGTTGCTTCCTCCATTATTATTGTCGCAATTATTGTTGTTGCTGATACAGCTGCTGCCAGCACTGTTACTGCTATTGTTTGTACCATTTTTGTTATGGCCCGTCTGTTGGCGCACAGACCATGCAAAGATTTGATTCATTTTTCGTTTTCGATTTAACGCATTCACAGTGCAGTGGTATCAATTTTATCGATTGGTTGTTGAAATTCAAATTCGAGATCGAATGATTTTATGGGTACAACACGTTATGCTCAATAATTTCGATAGATTGTTTTTTATTTTGTTGATATTTTTTGGTTGTTTTTTTCGGACAATTGGTTGGTTTTATTGACAGTAAATGCAAAGAGAAGAGAAAAACGTATTTGGTTGTTGCTTTAGTTCAGTTGGTAACACTTAACAAGTACAAAATTGTGTTTTTGATTTGTTTGTTTTATGCTGTTTGCTTGATTGGTTGGTTTTTTTTCTTGTCTCTTGATTGCCAGTAAAAACGGTGCTACGCTACCCCGGCTTGCAAGGCTTTACCCACCCAAACCCTTTAAAAAAAAGATCTCATCTTATTTGTGTTTCTTGTTCGACAATCCACAATCTGCAGTTAAATTTTCAAAAATTTAGAATGAGGTGCACTTATTGGGCTGATTTTACGACAGTGTGTTTTAATGTGTGCATACCAATTAATGATTGTGTATTTCTCTCTCTCTCTCTCTCTCTCTCTCTCTCTCTCTTTTTCTCTCTCTCCCTCTCTCTTTCTCTCTCTTCAGGGTTCTCTCTTCGAATGATTAGGGAAATGGAGAGGCTTCGTTAAGACTGTCGTTTACTAAAAGATAGAAAATTGCCAATTTCCACCTCATTAAGGAAATTTACATTTAGACATAGTACGCCTCATTATTTCCAGAGACGAGTACTTAGTGTAGATTGTAGATTAGTGTAGGCAGTAGATTATTTAGGGAATACTTTATGATAACGTCCTTATCAACTCAAATATGGTGTTCTACATATATGTACGATCCATGATCATATTTATAACATTTATATGTGGCTCATTGCGAAAGCGTAAAATGGAAGGCAAACACAGGGATAACGAAAAGGGTCTATTATTTCTACCTTTAAATATCTCTCAATATATACTAAACATATTTATGTATGTAAACACATATGTATGTACATATGTACATACGTATATACATAAGGTTTTCACTTAATTATAAACTCCTTTACCTCGCCACCCTCCCCAATAGACACACACTGCAGAGTCGCGGCAGAGGCAGAGCCGTGTCAGGGGCAGAGGCCATAAACAGCGCGAAGCAGAGTGAGAATGCTGCGGGACGGGGTGGGTTTGGCCACTGTATATTAATTTCTTCATTGTGGCTATAATAATGATCCAATCGCATCCCAATTTGGTGATAGATATGGTCATTCCCTACGGAATAGCGTTTTTAGTTTTCTGATATCTTCAAAATTGTAGATTTGTTATGTTTTCGCCCTTTTGCGGAGGCGGAAGGGGGCGTGGCTCATTTTTGAAATACACTGGTTTCAGTGTGAGCATACAGCAGTCTGGAGCCAAAATTTGGTGGCTCTAGCTCTTATAGTCTCTGAGAACTAGCCGACAAACAAGACAGACAGACAGACATAGACTCGGCTGTTGATGCTGATCAAGAATATATATACTTTATGGGGTCGGAAACGTTTCCTTCTGTGCGTTACATACAACCGTTATTCGCACAAATACAATATACCCTATTTACTCTTCGAGTACCGGGTATAAAAATAAAAATTTAAGTTTCCGCTTTTCAAATGAATCTAAAGAGCTTTAATTACACTAATCGAACTTTATTTTCCTTAAGGAATTGAACCGACTTTCGCATAACTTAAGTGTCTCTAATCTGGTTGTAATGAACTTTGCCATTCTAAAATGGCATGCTGATAAATGCATCTAAAAAGTGTATACAAACACGGTTTAAGTTTACCGTCTGGAAAATGTTAAACTTTCAAATGCAAAACAATTTTGACTTTAAAAACTAAGGAAATAAAAATATACTAAGGAAAAAAGTATATAGGGTATGTTGTGATTGTGGTAACAAAATTTAACACATAGAAGGAAGCGTTTCCGACCCCACAAAGTATTTATGTACATTCGGGAGCAATGATGAGTACATGTTCACAATTACTGATTTTCGTCGCCCATAACTTCTAAACGAATGAAGGCAAGCACACCAATTTTTGTGTGTATTAATAACTGTATTCTTAGCAAACAGGCAATGAAAACAAAGAGAAATGAAAAGCTTTAACAGAGCGAAAAATGACAAGCCAAAACAACTCACATGTACTCACTTTTGCACTTTTCGTTATCTTATATTTCTAAATTTTCTAATCAACAATACGGTCACAGAATTGACGTTAAATATTTTTTGTTATATTCTAGTAATACTAACATAAAATTAAGACATTTTTCATAACAATCGAAGCAGATTTCATGTATTTATTAAATAGTGCCTATGTTGTACCTGAGACTGAAGAAACAACATCGATAAATTTAAAATATTATTGTCTAGCTTGATGAAACACAAGGACATCATATCAAACAAACCGTGAAACATGCCGGTAAATGTAAAATGGTGTGGGGATGTTTTAAACAACCCAATTTGGTGATCTGATAGATATGGTCATTCCCTACAGAATGGCGTTAGATTTAGATTTCTTTTATCTTCAAAATTGTAGGTTTGGAAGGTTTTCGCCCTTTTACGGGGGCGGGGCTAATTTTTGAAATAGTCTGGAGCCAAAATTTGGTGGCTCTAGCCCTTATAGTCTCTGAGAACTAGCCGACAAACAAGACAAAGATATGGTCATTCCCTACGGAATGGCGTTTTTAGATTTCTTTTATCTTCAAAATGTTAGGGTTGGGAGGTTTTCGCACTTTTGCGGGGGCGGAAGTGGGCGGTGCTCTTTTTTAAAAATACACTTGTAACAGTGTGAGCATACAGAAGTCTGGATGCAAAATTTGGTGGCTCTAGCTTTTATGGTCTCTGAGATCCAGGCGCTCAACAAGACGGACGGACGGACAGACAGACATGGCTCAATCGACTCGGCTATTGATGCTGATCAAGAATATATATACTTTATGGGGTCGGAAACGTTTCCTTCCGTTATTCGCACAAATACAATATACCCTATTGACTCGTCGAGCAACGACAAGTCTGAAAGCAACGTGGTGGAGGAGGAAACTGAAAAAAAAATACTGGTGGGAGGAGTACGACAACATATTTTAAGAGCCATCGAAACCAACTGAACAACTGAGTGAGTTTGTTCACTCACTTAAAAGTTCACTGAAGTGCACAATGTTTACCCACACGATTTTCTCTCAAGGAACCAAACTAATTTTTTCTCAATGATACGGGGCTTAGAAATGGTACACTGAATATATTTACTCAGGAGCTTAGCTCAGCCGTCCCTCCATAGATTTGAATGAGCAACATTTTAATAGTCTCCAAATTAATGCACCTTCACACACACTCAAAAATTGAGTAAGAACGTGTGAGACGCTTCTTTCGCGTCACAACTTTTATATCCAGTACTCAGTAGTACATCTGTACCTTAGTGGTATTTTCAAATTTTAAATTTTACATTTGAAATTTGTTCTACATATGTACATATGTACAGTGCACTATGGGTAAAAAGCCCGTTTTTTTGGCATTTACCAAACCAAAAGAGCTAGAGCTCTACAAATTGGCATGAATGTTCGTTAGACTAAAGTAGGATTTCGGAAAAAAAAAAATTTAGTCATTTGGACCCGCCTACCTCCCGCCCCCATACAAACTTGAACCCATTTACGTCGTATTTATTATAACAGAAGGTATTCAAAAGATAAGAGAGATATGAGAAAAGAGAAAAAAGATTATGAGAAAAGATAAAAAAATATATTTGATTGAATGATTGTTTGGTTAAAAGTAATTTGATTGGAATCGCTCCAACGTACAATTGAATTTCGCTTAGTACTTGTTTAACTGAGCAATAAATTGGATAATTTTCGTTTGAATTGTAATAGTTTCATCTTTAGTCAGTTTTTGTCAATACTCTTTAAATTACAACATTTTATTGCGTCTGCTTCGCGATTGATGTTGGTCCAGACCTCCAGCAGTGCTGCCTGAGTGAACTCGTAAGCATCTGCAACATTTTAAATTTCCCGAAAAGGGGCAAAAACGGGCAAAAAGCATTAACACCACATGATTCAAAAATAGTTGGTTTATAACATGTAACTTGAACCTCTGTGCAGTGGTGTGCTGTGTATAAATAATATTCCACAGAACACACGTGCAATTGTTAGTACCAAGCAAAAAATATACGCGAACAAAACATTGGACAATTAAAAAACTACATACGCGAACAAAACATTGGACAATTAAAAAACTACACACAACTATCAAAAAACATGCATTCATTTAAATACCTCGACCTATTATTTCCATATTTTTACTTTTATTTAAACTTTGAAATCGAGCTAAAATTAAAGCTGCAAGTTGGTCAATGTTTCCCGCAATTTTACAAAAGTCAAAGCATCTAAAAATCAGCCGACTTTGATAGCGCGCAAAAAACATATGGTACTTCTAATCTTCAATCTTCTAAAACCAGATTTGTTCTATCTGGATATTTAGGAATCAGAAAACTTAAGTCGCATTCAAATATTTTACCCAAAAAAAATTACACAAATGCCAAAAATTCGGGCTTTTTACCCATAGTGCAGTGGCGAGAATTTGTGGATACTTGGTTACCACTTTTCAGTTTAAACGCTTGTAAAATCTGTAAAAATTAGTAAATTCTTTTTAATAGCTTCTTTAGTTATTTGGCAATAAAACAAAACAAAAATTAAAACTAAAAAATATCGTCTTCATTAAAAGTTATAATTTTTTTTTGTTAAAAAAGTCAGTATCCACTTTTGCTCGTTTCCAATTTTTTAAATATATAAATTTTCTAAAATGTTTTGTGCAAAGGCCCGTTAGCCTTTATCACACTCAGAATATGCTTGGGTATATTCTCCACTACATTTTTAATGTTCTCGCCAGATATTATGTCCCACTTGGTTTGCATACGGACCTAAAGGTCATGAATACCCTTTGGCACGGACTGGTAGATATAAAATGGGATTTAGATATTTTCTTTGAGTAGACTACTACATTAGGTTATAACTCGCATTATTGCGACAATTTATCACGATTTTAGTTTTCATCGAGTACCCGTTCCGCTGGCAGGTGATATCCAGTATGGGGTTAGCACAATTAAAATCTTAAAAATTTTAAATGTGCCAAATTGGTCTCCAAAAGGCTTATCTAATATTCTTTATTCATCATTCCATCGAAAAGCATGACCTTTAGGTCCGTATGCAAACCAAGTGGGACATAATATAATACCCAAGCATATTCTGAGTGTGATAATGGGTACGGGCCTTTGCACAAAACATTTTGAAAAATTTATAAATTTAAAGAATTGGAAACGTTTAAAAATTGATACATTGACTTTTTAACAAAAAATTAAGACTTTTAATGAAGCCGATATTTTTTAGTTTTTATTAATGTTTTGCCAAATAACTAAAATAGCTATTAAAAAAACGAGAATGGACGTGTGAGACGCATCTTACGCGTCACAGCTTTTATACACGGCACTCAGTCAGTGTACCTATACCGTATTGTTTTTCGAATTTTACATTTGACATTTTACATTTTTTCTACACCTGTCATCTACATCCATATAACTTCTCACGCCAACACGCTATTTTCGCTCGCCCCCCCTCCCCTAGAGCCGCACACTACAGATCCACGTCAGAGGCAGAGCCGCGGCAGAGGCAGAGGCCGCACACTGCACTATGGGTAAAAAGCCGGAATTTTTGGCATTTATGCTATTTTTTTGGATAAAATATTTGAATGCGAATTAAATTTTCTGATTCCTGAATATCAGGATAGAATAAAACTGGTTTTAGAAGATGTTTGCGGAGTACCACACATTCTTTGCGCGCTTTCAAAGTCGGCTGATTTTGATATGCTTTGACATGTGAAAAAGTGCGGGAAACATTGAGCAACTTGCAGCTTAAAGTGTAACTCAATTTCAAAGTTTAAATAAAAGTAAAAATATGGAAATAGTAGGTCGAGATATTAAAATTCATTGCTAATACATGGTTTTTGATAGTTGTGTGTAGTTATTAAATTGTCCAAAGTTTTGTCCGTGTATATTTTTAGCTTGGTAGTAAAAATTGCACGTGTGTTCTGTGGAATACTACTTTTGTTCAGCACACCACTGCACAGAGGTTCAAGTTACATGTTATTAACCAACTATTATAGAATCATGTGGTGTTAATGCTTTTTGCTGCTGGACAGGGTGGGTTTAGCCACTGAAAATTAATTTCTTCATTGCGGCTATAATAATGATCCAATCCAATCTGATAGATATGGTCATTCCCTACCGAATGGTGTTTTTAGTTTTCTTTTATCTTCAAAATTGTAGCTTTGGGAGGTTTTCGCTCTTTTGCGGTGGCGGAAGGAGGCGGGGCTAGTTTTTGAAATACACTGGTTTCAGTGTGAGCATACAGCAGTCTGGAGGTGGCTCTAGCTCTTATAGTCTCTGAGAACTAGCCGACAAACAAGACGGACAGACGGACAGTCGGACAGACGGACAGATGAACAGACAGACATGGCTCTATCGACTCGGCTATTGATGCTGATCAAGAATATATATACTTTATGGGGCGGAAACGTTTCCTTCTGTGCGTTACATACATCCACTTTGTGGTTGGTACGGGCTGAGGGTAGTCACTGCAAATAAATTTCTTCATTCTGGCTATGATAATGATCTAAACTGCTCTGATGATCTAAAAGATTTGGAAGATTTATCTTAAAAATTATGGATCCAGCAGGTTTTCGACATTTGCGGTGGCGACAGGGGGCGTGGCGAAACTTTGAAATACACTTGTAACAGTGTGATATCATAGCAGTCCTAATGCAAAATTTGGTGAATAGCTTTTATAGGCTCTGAGATCTAGGCGGATCAACAATACGGACGGACAGACAGACTGTATCGACTTGGCTATTGATGCTGATCAAGAGTTACCTTATGGGTTTAGAAACGTTTCCTTCTGTGTTTTAAATACATCCACTTTTGTGCACAAATACAATATACCCTATTTACTCTTCGAGTACCGGGTATAAAAAAAAAACTAGGAATAATATCTGCGTATAATTGTTATGATTTTAAAGCAGGGCTCGGCACCCATACAATTAACAAGCCGTTTTTGCGTTTGTGTGTGAAGACAGCACGCAAAACGGAACATTTCACTATATTGGTATTGGTACGAATCAATGTAGTACGCGTGTACGTGAGGGCAGCGCAGCAGCAGCGCATTTTTCCGCACCCCAGGGATAGGGCCGTGCCGAGCCCTGTTTTAAAGGGACATCAATGTACACCATTTATAAAAAATTAGCACCAATATTGCCTCAACTTTCGCTTAATTAGAAGTTTAAAACGAATATGGACGTTTGTGAGACGCTTCGTACGCGTCACAACTTTTATACCCGGTTCTCAGTCTGTATATATGTATGTAAAAACACTTGTAAAAGAGTGATATCTATAGCTATAGCTCTTATAGTTTTTGATGTCCGGGCGGACGGACAGACAGACGTAGACACGGCTACTGATGCTGATCAAGAATATATATATGTATGTATTTTGTGGGGTCGGAAACGTTTCCTTCTGTGCGTTACATAAATCTACTATCATGCTCAAATGAAATATACCCTATTTACTCTATGAGTAACAGAAAGCGCTGAGTTAGAGAAAATGATTAGATTTACAAGATTTCAGAATCACAACGAATGAGTAAACTAAGTTGTAAGTGAATGAATGTCGTACCCTCGATCTCTTACTTTCTACCTCATTCTCTCCTAACACCACACTCTCCTGTGCAATTTGAGCGGTCAACTCTCATGACAAGTGAGGAGCGGTCTGCTTTGTCCATGTCCTAATCATGTCCTTCTTTAATTGTATAAATGCATAGAAAACATGAACACCCACATTATCAGAAGTCGGCATTAATACATACATATATCGCATTTACTTTCGCTGAAGTAGGACTTTGAATTAATTGCCGCGAGAACAACTTTTATTTTTGTGCTTTTGTTTTTTTTTTTAAATATCTCAAAAGCGAACTTAGCACCAGAGTATGGGGCTAATTAAGTTGTACGTTTTAATGGAAAACTATGCGTTCGAATTTTCCTTTCGACCTCAAAAAAATGTCCATATACTTTTATATTTCTTTGAAACTATACTAACATACATATTTGATTAATTGTAACTTTTATATTTTTTTTTTTTGGTTATTACTCAGGGAACTTAAATTGATTAATGTCTTTATATAACTTAATAATTCATAAAAAATAATTTACAAATCAATGATTATCAGTATTAAAGAAAATTGTTTACTGAACAAATGGTTTCTTTGTTAATTGTCTTAGTCTAGTGTAAAACTGATCTTTAGATTTAGCATGTGATAAAATCATAGTCTCTCAATCAAGTCAAATATACTCTGAAATTGCAACTTGCGTTTTTGTACGAGTACGAAGTATTATTAATGTAAGTCTTGTGGATGCTGTTCATTATATTGGTTTTGGCATTAGTATTAGAATGTGTGCGTGCGTGTACTCTGTTAAGTGTTTATGAGATGTATGCAGGCACGGCGGTCATCTGAAAGAATAATGAACTTTGTAACGACGTATACCTCATAGCTGCATGCGCAGAGCTCAGACTTGTAGGAGATACAGATTCAACTTAATATACATACAAATACGAACTTTCACTTTGTTATTAGGCGGGTTTGGAAAGGAGCCTCAATACAAGTATCCGTACAACAAAAAAGATGTCAATCTCTAGCGTTCACAATCAGTCGTTTTTGAAGAGTTAAATAATTGTATATATGTATGTACATATGAAAATTGTACCTAATGAATTGGATCCTTAAATATTTTAGACTATATTAGATTATCAAAAACGAAAGAAAATAACTATATTTTATATATGATATATATTATTAATTAGATAAGTCATGCATATGTTTTGTACATAAATATGTATGGATATAAGATAGCAGGGAATGATCTTTACACTAAAAGTTCCTTTCTACCTGATAATTACCTTGTCATCGTTATCAGACTCCTCATTGCTACCCACTTCACTGCCATTCTCGGAACCATCCTTGACACAAGCCTTCATGGTCTTTTCCTGTCGATCCATTGCACTGCTACGATGACGCGTCTTCTTCCACGAGTAATAGTATTTCACCAAACTTGCGATTGACTTGTCTGGTAGCTATTCGATTTGTTAAGGTGAAACTATGTTAAACCTACATCACAACTCGGCAAAGATTCACTTACCATTTGACGTATGCGATGGAAGCTTTTCCCATGAAACTGAAATGCCTGCTCAAATAAGACTTTGTCCTCAATGGTCCACTCATCAGGAAATGGCGTAAAGTTGGCCAAGTCCATCACGGCCCGCTCCAAGTCGTGTTTGTGCCAGAACAGCATGCCTAGAGCTTGTTCACCGTTGTAGCCGTACTTCTCCTTTGCCACTGAAATGTACTCCTCAACTGCATGTTGACGAGATTTTGTATAAATAATTTACTAAGCAACACAGAGTAAACATCAGACTTGGCATGACATAACACCACCTCATGCAAGTGCAAATCTAAAAATTTATCGAGTATAGAAATGCAGAGGTCAACCGGTCAAATGTTAATTTAAGGAAGCATTTGGATTGGGTATTGTCATGCCACCGAGCTTACTATGTAACGTACGTTTTAGGTCTGGTATCTCTTTTGTTGGCGACCAGACCAAGAGGGCGCGTTCATTCATTTGTTCTGGGCGGCGCTCAACTTCGGCGACGAGTGGCGGACAAACCGCCTGATAGTCGCGTCCAACGCGAATTTTTTCTGTGAATGTTTATTTAGCTTGAGAAGCGAGTGAAATATGAGCAAGGATCTCATTTACCTTCATAGTCAGATTGCTTGGCCTTTGATTTCCCGTTGCGCTTTGTTGCTGGATTTTGGAGAAGAAAGAAGTAGTGAAATTGCTAACTTGAGCACTGGTTGGGCTAACTGCAACTTACAGTTGTCGTCGTCTGAGCTCTCCGGCGTGCCCGCACCCGGTACGATCGTTGAGGCCTTCTCATTGGATTGTGGATTTGTGGTGTTAACAACCCCAGCCCCACCACCTCCGCTCACAACTATGTTCGCATTAGAAGCCACACCACCAGTTGTATTCGTGTTGGGGCTGGGTCCACGCGACCGACGTCCGTTTCGCACCACATCCGTAATGTTGCGCTCAGCCAACACCATTTTGTCCCGTATGAGCTGGGCGCGTTTATTTATTTTCTCCAGTTTGCTAATTAAGTGGAATTTTGCCGTCTCAAACAGTATTACTACGGTCCCAAAAAACTATGAGCGAAAAAGTAAAAAGCGATTTGTTAATAGCCTGCTTATACGTTTATTCACTGCAAAATTCTGGATTACCCGCATACTGCAGGAAGAAAATGTACATAAGTGTTAATCATCTCTTAAAATTTTGCAACGCATTCATCGAGGGTGTGCGTACTTTGTGTAAAACAAACACAACATTGGTCTGGCAAACAGACATGTATTAAACTATACATATGTACATATGTATGTGTATGGGTGAGAGATCTTGCAAATGGCATGCTAGGAAATGTTCATATTCATTGGATTTCTTAAAAAGGTTTGTTTTCAAGGATAATTACGAGAAAATTCCAGATTGAAATGAGTTACCTTTCAGGTTGACCGACGGCAGGCTGCACCAGGACAATAGAAAACCCGCGCTGGAGTGCTGCTACAAAAATGGACGCTCTCTTTCGCTACCGCTTATGTATATGCACAGAACCACAGGCAATAACTGTGGTTAAACTATTTTTTTTTTAAATATTAGTCATTCGGACGCTCAATAAAAAGACAGAAGCGGGTAGGCTTTTTCGTACAGGTAGCCAAAACCAAAACTGAAATGCGAAGTAAAAGTCGCTGGCGTACCTCTCTGGCGGATTCTAGCTCAGCGCACTTTGACTAACACAACCGTAGCGTAGCTTTGTCTATCGGTTGATCTTTTGTCTGTTTGGCGCTCGTATTTTGTGTTGCAATTTTACCCTAAAACTTTAAATTCTTACATTGAAAATATTACATTTCTTTAACTTTAAGTTTATTCAACGGATGGACAGAAAATTTCCGAAATTCTCAAATTTTTGAACTCTGAAAAAACCACGGCTGTAAAGGATAAATGCGTACTATCGATATGAACGATTCGATGTTTCAACTACATCAGCTTGGAGCACAGTACTCAGACACGCAAACTATTCTTGAGACAGAATCAGGGATGATATTTCCATGCAAACGATAAGAAATCAACCCTCTTTTTAGCTCAGCCTGGTACTCAGATGGAAAAATAGGACCGCTAGAAAAATCAGGGATGATATTCGTATGGAACCGATAAGAAATGTTGTCGCGCACAAGCTACTTTCTAGCGGCTGATTGCCGATTAAATCTAGAAAAATGCTAGCAAAATGTGCAATATATTTTGCTAGCAGCAGAGTGTGACCAGTGGTGAAAACCGCATTCCGTACGGTTACACTTCTCAGGCAGCTGTGTTATTTTTTTTACATTTTTGAAAATGTGTGAAAATTTAATAAAAGGTTAATAAAACAATGAATGCAAAATGGATCCATGCAGGAGATTATTTTAGTGAGACTGGCAGCTCTTGCATGATCGGAGGAGGAGGAAAATCAGCGAAATAAGCGAAGATAACTTTGATTAAGCCCATATCTGCAGGAAAGAATCCAGGACGGTCGTTGTCTATACATTTTAAATCATATAAATATGTGTTCATTTATGGAAACCCCTGAAACGATACCCTTTGCATATTCCGCAGTTTGAAAATATGACAGAGAATTTGCATATGGCTGGGAATAACATCTGCAGACTTCTTTGATTGGTGGAGCAGCAAGGCCGTGCCAAGGAATACGTGCGCCCGTGGCAAAGTTGTAAAACGGCACCTCCAAGCACCCTTTCTATTCAAAATTGGATAGTTTTGAGTCCAAATCGGCGCCTTCGTCCTTCCACGGCACGACCCTGTGGAGCAGTATTTGGTCCCAAAAGGAAAATAACTTCAAACATTTTGCTAACAGCCCAGCCGGGTCTGTGTCTTGGCAACATGAAGATACTGGCGTTCAAATAAGTTAAACAAATTAAAAATGCAAATAAATTCAATATAATCTCATTAATCTATAAAAATTGTTTCCTTTCTTTGCCGTTTGATGGCCTTAAGCTCGTTTAGAAGCATGGTGGTCATTTATTTTTCAACTTCAGCGGCATTGTTGCCTCCATTTAATTGAGACTCTGTTTGCTAGGTACCCTCGCGGAATATAGAACAGATCTATATTTTTCGAGCTTCTAGCCAACATACCAACGAATACCACAAAATACTATTGGCTGACTTTCTAGATGTTATCGGCCATTTATTTTCCGATCTGAGTACTGCCTGGCGTACAACCGCTAGAAAGTAGTTTGTGCGTGACAACATTTCTTATCGGTTCCATACGAATATCATCCCTGATTTTTCTAGCGGCCCCTATTTTCGATCTGAGTACTAGGCTTGAGCAAAACAAAACGGCCTTATGAGCAGTGTAAACGTACGGAATACTGTTTTTACCTGTGGTCACAGTCTTCCTCTAGCAAAATATATTGCACAGATTGTTGGATAACTTGTTTCCGGATCTGAATACGTGTCTAAAAAATAGATATATTGTTTATTTCGGTAATTTAAATACTTAATCAGCTGGGTTTCTGGTATATTTTCGGCGGAGGGTTGATTTCTTATCGTTTGCATGAAAATATCATCCCAGAATCGGTCTCAAGAAAAATTATGGCAGCTGAGTACTGGGCTTAAGTTGACTAGTTGTGAGCAAACAACAGCACGAGACATTTAATATCGATATATTGCATAGTGTTCATTCTATCGGCAGATTCGCCAGTTTTCCGCAAGGTCGCAACTACGGCGGGCGTAAACTGACAGATACATTTTCAATACACGAGAAGCAAGTGCAACAACAACGAAATGGCTGCTAGATTTATACAGAAAATTGTAAGAATGAGTGTACATTTTATTAAACACTGTTCTGAACAAATAATTTCGCTAAACGAAACATCGCCTACAAGTTTTCTCTAACACCACCTCCTTTTCCTAACGCACCTTGGGGCATTAAGGACCGACAATTTATTACGTTTTAGTTTTATATCTACAAATAATGAAAACAAAACTATTTTCTTTTACGATCGGATGACGTTTCAAAAACATCCACTCAATACAACCCACAACACATTACGCAAAACATTACCAGCTCAATCAATTGAGTCTCACTGCTGCGCGTGATCCGGCAGCAGTGTCCGCGTCAACGGTCGTTTCTGAAACTACCCTTGAAACCAAGGTTTGTTTGTACAAAAGTGAACCCTATATTGAATCAGTCCCATCTTCGCTGAAAATTCGTAAAGTTTTGTATATCGTTTGGTTTATCTGGAAGAAATTAAAAAGAGCAAGAGCCCTCTTTACATAACAAGCTGCAAAGCAAACTTTCCTATATTTTTTTCCTGTCTTCAACTGGTAGCTCAATTGCGTAGATTTGTCTGCAATTGATAATGTATTGCAAGTGATATTGGAACTATTAGCGTAATTAAATTAATGCCCAGAGCCTTAACTTAACCATTTGTGCTCAACACTGCTCTGATACTGTCTAACCTCAATATTACGATATCTGTAGCAGCGGGGTCAGTACCGTACTCAAGGGGAAAGAGACTGAGAGATTTCTTATGTAATTTATCTTAGCATATGTGGTGAGCTCTATTTTTATGTGGTTTAATTTTTCTCGTATTGTTTTTATACCCGGTTCTAGAAGAGTAAACTGGGTATATTGTACATACATACATACATATGTGTGCACAAAAGTAGATGTATGTAACGCACAGAAGGAAACGTTTCCGACCCCATAAACTATATATATTCTTGATCAGCATTAATATCCGAATCGATATAGCCATGTCTGTCTGTCTGTCCGTCTTGTTTGTCGGCTAGTTCTCGGAGACTGTACGAGCTAGAACCAACCAATTTTTCCTCCAGACAGCTGTATGCTGAGCATATCTATCAGATCACCAAAATGAGACTAGATTGGATCATTGTTATAGCCAAAATACAGAAATTAGTTTCCAGTGGCTAACCCCACCCCACACCCCACCAATCTTTCTCTCCACTTTATGCTTCTAGCAGTGTGCGGCTCTAGGGGAGGCGTGTTGGCGTGATAAGAGATGTAGATGTAGATGACATACATATGTAGAAAAACATTTAAAATGTAAAATTTGAAATAAAAAAAAAACGCGTAAGAAGCGTCTTTCACGTCCCTCCTTGTTTAGAACCGTTCTTAGCTACCACTCTAAACAGTAACATCAAATTGCTTTTTCATTGTCTCGGATTTGCGAGAGCGTATTTAAATGCACATAAGAATTAAAATCGTTTTGTTTGCAGGTCAACACAACTCCGTATTCCAGTCGTGCCTACTCTTCTGGATCTAAAAAGGTCACACTGATACCTGGGGATGGCATTGGTCCTGAGATCTCCGCTGCCGTTCAAAAAATATTTGCCGCGGCCAATGTGCCCATTGAATGGGAAGCCGTCGACGTAACCCCCGTTCGTGTAAGTAGGGAATACTCTCATAAGACAATAAAACAATATCACCTATTTTGTTCCCGGTACTCGAAGAGTTAGTTCTGAGGTATATTATATTTGTGGTCGAAGTATGAAACACAGAGAAACGTTTCAGATGACGAATTATGTGTTTATTACCGGTACTCGAAGAATAAACAGGGTATATTGTATTTGTGCTCGAAAGTAGATGTACATATGTACATATCGTATGTATGGAAGGAAACGTTTCCGACCCCATGTACATATTCATGTCGATATACATAGCCGTGTCTGTCGGTCCGTCCGTTCTCAGAGACTATAAGAACTAGAGCCACAGAATTTTTGCCTCCAAACTGCTGTGATATCACACTGATACAAGGGGGTAGACTGGGGGTGGGTGGCGTAGCTTAAAGGACGTAGAAAAAATTTTAAATGTAACATTCGAAAAAAAAAACCATTGAGGCACAGATATACTGACTGCGTACCAAGTATAAAAGTTGTGACGCGTACGAAGCGTCTCAAACACGTTCCTACTCTTTTTTTTATAATTTATCTGTTTTATTTTATCTCCTTCAAGATAGTTGATTCTTGAGTCCTTCCGAAGTCTTTCCTCTATCTAAAAAATACAAAAAAGTGGTAAAATCTTGGATTATCTTCAGATATATTTTTAACTTTTATTAGCCCAGGTCAAGTTTTTTTTGCAAGAAGAGAATGCTTTACAGAATCGAATGCCTTGCTGCAATCAGTGTAAGCGAGAAGGGACGTGTGAGACGCTTCTTACGCGACACAACTTTTATACCCGGTACTCACTAATACATCTGTACTTTGAATTTTTTCAAATTTTAATTTTTTTCTACATCTACATAACTTCTTACGCCCACACACTCTTTTAGCTCTCCCCCCTCGCTTAGAGCCGCACACTATACGAAGCAGAGTGAGACAGAATGTGCAAAAAAAAAAAAAACGAATGAACGGGGTGGGTTTAGCAACTGCCAATTAATTTCTTCATTATGGCCATAACAATGATCCAATCTGATCCCAATTCGGTGATCTGATAGATATGGTTCTTCTCTACAGAGTTGCGGTGGGAGATTTTCGTCCTTTGTGGGGGCGGAAGAAGGCGGGGGCGAAATTTTGAAATACACTTGTAACGTTTCCTGTTAATATATACCTGCCAATCATTGATTTAGCAGAGAAACATAAGTATATGTACATAGCCATTTTGTAGTTAAAATGTTGCACTTTTAACGAACTTCATTCCATCATAAATACATTGTAGGTACGTACATACATACATATGTGGTAGACGGTTTCGGTTTTTGTCCCTTCCAGCCTCTAATGAGCCCAGATATGTCAGATAGTAAGAGTGGCATCCAGTATTTTAAAAATACGTAGGCCAAAGACAATATAATAGCAAGATAAGTAACAATATTTTGCGCTCGAATTGTTCTGCCTGCGTCCAGGCTCTAAAGATTTTTTTTTAACAATCTCGTACACGTTCAGGTGATGTCGAAAAATGTGTGCAAATGTATTCTATATTTGCTTGCATGCATAGGTTTTTTTACATCGCATCTGAAATACACCCCCAATACTAAATATCATCTTACTTAGTATGTCCTTTTCATTTATTATACCCGGTACTCGAAAGGAAACGTTTCCGACCCCATAAAGTATATATATTCTTGATCAGCATCAATAGCCGAGTCGATTGAGCCATGTCTGTCTGTCCGTCTGTCCGTCCGTCCGTCTTGTTTGTCGGCTAGTTCTCAGAGACTATAGGAGCTAGAGCCACCAAATTTTGGCACCAGACTGCTGAATGCTCACACTGAAACCAGTGTATTTCAAAAATGAGCCCCGCCCCCGCAAAAGGGCGAAAACCTCCCAAATCTACAATTTTGAAGATAACAGAAAACTAAAAACGCCATTCCGTAGGGAATGACCATATCTATCAGATCACCAAATTAAGATCCGATTGGATCATTATTATAGCCACAATGGAGAAATTTTCAGTGGCCAAACCCAACCCGTCCCGCAGCTTATAGCAGCACACTCTGCTTCGCGCACTTTATGGCCTCTGCCCCTGACACATCTCTGCCGCTGCCGCTGCCTCTGCCCTGCCTCTGCCCTGAAAAAGTGTGTCTCTAGGGGAGGGTGGCGAGCTAAAGGAGCGTGATGGCGTGAGTAGTGTTGTTGATGTAGATGACAGATGAAGAAAAAATGTAAAATTTGACAAATAACCGCTAAGTTGCAGATGTAGTACTGAGTGCCGGGTATAAAAGTAGTGACGCGTAAGAAGCGTCTCACACGTCCATTCTCGTTTTTTTTTTGTATTATTCTGGACGTTGATATGCAATGACTGCACCATCAAGTGGCCCATGCGACACCAAGATGAAGCCTGTTACGCGCGGAACCCAGCAGAACGCAGCCCTCCTCCCGCCCAACCGACCGAGCGGCGCTGCCACAAGACGCGCGGCCCGATTAACCGAACCGGTCGCGAGCATGCAGGAAAGATAGATGTTAGGTTAATATTCGAGAAAAATTAGAGCTTAACACAACTAAAAGAGCTAAGTAAGCAAAGTTACCAAAATCAGAAGCAAAACAAAACTAAAATGAAACTAACTACGGGGGAGGTAGTTAAGGTCTCAAAAAGAGATTTGAGAAGAGGAAGGGAGTTAGTTGAGGATATAATGTGATAGAGGGAATTAAAATCCGAGCATAAAACCCTAAAGGGTTCGTGTGAGGCATAATTCTATCTACATAGAGGAAGGAATAAAGTTTCTAGTGGGTCTATTGAGAATCGTAAAGATTATGCGGCTCAGCAAGTCAGGGCTGTCTACATCCCCCATGATCAAGGTGTGCATAAAAATTACACCAAGCATTTTGCTACAATTAACTAAGGATGGAAGGTTTATTAGAAGGAGTCTACTACGGTAGGATGGCAGTCTCACAGCTGCATCACAGTTGAGGCCACGCAGGTCAAAAAGTAAAAAGTTTTTCTGCACTGATTCAATACGGTCCTGATGTATGTTGTACTGAGGGCACCATACACATGAGCCGTATTCTAAAATCGGACGAACAAGCGAGATATAGAGAGTCTTCGTTATATAGGGGTCATCAAATTCCTTTGACCACCTCTTTATAAACCCAAGCACACCCATGGCTTTATTTACCATGGTAGAAATGTGTTCAGAAAACTTTAAGTTGGGGTCTAGTTTAACACCAAGATCATCAACTAATGTAATTCTCTCAAGAGAACTACCGCAGAGGGTGTAAGGAGCCAGTAAGGGGCTCCGATAAAAAGTCATTACTTTGCATTTCGAGGCATTAGGTGTAACATGTTTGAACAACACTATGATTGAAAGTTATTGAGATCTGATTGCAAGCGAGAGTGAAAAGAAATGTCCTTAAACTGGACGCAGAGCTATTATTATGCAGTCATATTGTATTATATGGATAGTGGGATCTCTTTTCCAAGAACTTGAGAGTCCGGCTGACTCGAAACAATTGGAAACAATCAAATTTTAGTTCATCTGACCATCTGTTTCAGTCACCAAGTAATATGAAGTAATGTGCTTCAAACCGTCATACACGGTGGCGGCTCAATTATGTTCGGGGGGCGAATTTATTAAAATGGAACTAATTCCTTAGTGTAAATTGATGGAATAATGTGAAATGAACACTATTTTAGGATTTTGAAACAGGATTTCCCAGGAGTCATCGGAAATTTTGGTCTAGCTGCTAAAAAATGAGAAAATGGCCCAGAGCACATGTCCTTTTAAGTCAAAAATTCGATTTCAAAACAAAAATTCTAGTCAAGGGGTGTCCATTACAGTCTTCCGATATGAATACTATTGCAAAATAATACTTCCATGTAAAATCGTAGCTTAAAAAAAAATCACACCCTCCAAATATAATTATTTAGTTGTGGGAGAGGCCAAAGGACGAATGGTACGAAATTAACCCCTGTATCGGTGCAACGATACTCCTACAATATTCCAAATCGCATTGGGAACTAACAAAAAAATAAAGCCCAGTGGAAACATTAAAAATTTTATATAAAATTTTTGGTTTAATATGTAACCGCGGTGCCATACTGTAACACTTGGCTTCTTTCACATTTTCAATTACCATATTTCGTATGGACTATCATATGTCTTCAAATTTTCAAAACACATACTTAAATAAGTCATCAACAAAACAAGACCAAGATCTTGAGGCTGCGGAAAATAGATGAGAAGATACTGACCGTTGCAGTGAGAAGCTTGAACTCGTGTTACAGTTTTGCTTGTCAGTGTACATCTATAGTTTTTGCGTCAGACTTGCTACCTTTCTTATGGAGAGGAATTATGAAAGATTCCTTCCAGATGGGGGGAATGCGAGAAAAATGGATGGATAGAGTGAATATTTTAAGCAAGGGTCCGCACAGAGACTCGGCACAGTACCTGAGTACACAGCCGGGAACTCCGTCAGGGCCCGGTGAAAATACCGGCTTAACTAATTGGAGTTCATGAAGTAAGGAGCTTTCATTAAACAAAGGGCAGAAAATTCCATTCGACCTTGGTAAACTATATGGATACACATGACCTGGGTAGCTTTCCTGGGAATAAGTTGTTTGAAAAAATTATTGAAAAGATCGGCGATCGGCCTGATCATTGTTTGCCGACCTATTCAGAAATGATCGCTAGGGTGGATGTGCGGACGTTCTACGCTTACTGTTTATAAAGTTGTACAACTTTTTCGGGGCCTGTGAAAAACGTATCCTGCCTCGAAGTAGGTAGTTCCTATAGCATTGAGCATTAAGAAAAGTGAAATTTTACCGAGCTATTAAGTAACTAGAATGAGAAGAGGGAGAACCAACTTCTTGAGATTTTTTAAAAAGTCTTGATTTTAGGTTCTTTAGACTGGATAACTCTTTGGTGAATCAAGGAGGCTTTCCAGATCTAGTCGGACAAGAGAGTGCGACACACGAGGCAAAAATTGTGTCAAGTACATTGTAAAAAATGTTTGTGCCTTCAATAACGCCAGTGCATAAGTACAGAGGGGACCAATCAAAATGCCTAATTAAATTATTGATCTTCGTAAACTCGGCGTTACGAAAGCAGCGGACGCGTTCAGATAGCCTACCCGCACGATCCGATACAGTAGGTCTAATATCTACCGACACTTCGAAAGTAGGATGATAGCAGCGTTCAGGTATAGTGGGCGGAAGTGCTCGTGACAAAGCACAGATCAAGTAATCGACCCAAGGAGTTTTTTAGATGGTTGACTTGTGACAGGAACAGGTCTAGAAAGCCATCAATAAAGTCAGGTCGTGACAGGGGCACAAGGTTACTAAACTCGTTAACCGAAGACCAAACAGTACCTGGCAGGTTGAAATCACCAATAACTATTATATGGTCTTTATCAGATAGCGAGAAAGAAACAGTTTTTAAGGTGCTGCCGATTAAGGTTGTACCGATCTGCCAACACTTCGCAACTAAGAATGTCCGGCTTTAGCCAGGTTTCGGTAAACAAAATAACGTGGGATGAAAAAAGTGAAACTATCCATATAAAGTGTGCTGAGATTACCACATAAGTACGCCGAGAGAATTTTGATAGGCAAGAACAAGGAATGAAATCCGTTTTTGACTGCGAGGAATTGCACTGTGAAGAGGTGGATGGAGTAGAGGAGGAAGGAGCAGAGGGGGAAAGAGCACTGGCCTCACTACTAGGAAGTGCTATGGGGGGCCTGATTTTCTTCTTAGTCTTAAACTCTTTCACAACCAGGTGCTCTGGCCAAAATTTGGAAGAGCAAATGGTCTCGAAATGAGTCGGCGATACGCTAATCTTGAAAGATGCTATCTCCCTGGCATAAGAGAAATTAAACTTCTCCACCTTTAAGCCATCGGCTTTTATTTTGTATAAAAGCAGTTACATCATTAGAAGTGAGGTCAGGGACAAGCCGAGAGACAAAAACTTGCCGCTTTGGTGAGACTCCCACCAGTAGTTTTGGCACCACAGATCTGGTACCTGTGACGGCAATATCCGGTGGTCCGGGACGTTTATTGGCTGGTGGGATCGAAATAGATGGGATACGATGTGGCTTTAGAGCGGACTCAATAGAAACGGACGCTACAGTACTAACGGGCTGCATGTTCTGCATGCATCATTCATTTACTTTTTATACCCGGTACTCGAAGAGTAAATAGGGTATATTGTATTTGTGCACAAAGTGGATAAAGTATATATATTCTTGATCAGCATCAATAGCCGAGTCGATTGAGCCATGTCTGTCTGTCCGTCCGTCTGTCCGTCCTGATGAGCGCCTAGTACTCAGAGACCATAAAAGCTATAGCCACCAAATGTTGCTTCCAGACTTCTGTATGCTCACACTGTTACAAGTGTATTAAAAAAATGAGCCCCGCCCCCGCAAAAGGGCGAAAACCTCCCAAATCTACAATTTTGAAGATAAAAGGAAACTAACGAGAGGGGACGTGTGAGACGCTTCTTACGCGTCACAACTTTTATACCCGGTACTCAGTACTACATCTGTACGTTAGCGGTTTTTTTGTCAAATTTTAAATTTTTTCTTCATCTGTCATCTACATCTACTCACGCCAACACGCTCCTGTCCGTGCGTCCGTCCGTCGTGATGATCGCTTGGATTTCAGAGACCAAATTATAAATATAGACCAAATTTTGCAGTCAGATGGCTGGCATATCAACTGTTACATATTTATCTGCTGTATTCACAATTTTAAATTTTCCCTACGGTTCGGTAGGGAATGACCATATCTAGCAGATTACCAAACTGTGATTAGATTGGATCATTATAATAGCCAAACTGAAGAAATTAATTTGCAGTGGCTAGCCCCACCTCTTTCAGCAGCTTTTTTTAGTTTTTGCACATTCTCTCATTCCGCACTCTGCTTCGGGACGGGGTGGGTTTAGCCACGGCTATGGCAAAGGCGGAGAAACGGCAGGAGCAGACCGACACACTGCGCGAAGCAAATATAAGCTGCGGAACGGGGTGGGTTTGGCCACTGAAAATTAATTTCTTCATTGTGGCTACAATAATGATCCAATCGGATCCCAATTTGGTGATCTGATAGATATGGTCATTCCCTACGGAATGTTTTTAGTTTTCTGTTATCTTCAAAATTGTAGGTTTGGGAGGTTTTCGCCCTTTTGCGGGGGCGGAAGGGGGCGGGGCTCATTTTTGAAATACACTGGTTTCAGTGTGAGCATACAGCAGTCTGGTGCCAAAATTTGGTGGCTCTAGCTCTTATAGTTTCTGAGAACTAGCCGACAAACAAGACGGACGGACGGACAGACGGACAGACAGACATGGCTCAATCGACTCGGCTATTGATGCTGATCAAGAATATATATACTTTATGGGGTCGGAAACGTTTCCTTCTGTGAGTTACATACATTCACTTTGTGCACAAATACAATATACCCCATTTACTCTTCGAGTACCGGGTATAAAAATTTAAAAAAAGTGCTGGTAGTTTAATTGAGAATGCATTTGGGATTTGCCAATATTGCATATAGTTTGCCAAATGTCCATTATTGCCAAAAGAGCGCAAATAATAGATTATTTTATTAATTTCAGTAAAATGATTTAACTTTCAATAAAGTGGAGCAGTATTTTTTTGACTCCAACGTTTTTGCAGTTTTGTTTTATATGAAGTTTGGCAGAAATTTATATTTTTCTCGGTGCTGGATACCCGGCTTTAAGAGAAAATTAAAGAAAGAAAAATATTTGAACATTTTAAAATGTAATAAAGGTTTTTATGTTTGTAAGGTGACCTCTTTCGCACACCTTATCAAATATGTTACGGACATATGTATGTATGTATGTATACTGCTTATATTCTTTAATGCAACGAGTAGGAACGTTTGTAAGACGCTTCGTACGCATCAAAACTTTTTACCCGTTAGTCAGTCAGTATAAGGTTTGTCAAGGAAGTAGCTGACATTTGACCAGTCCGTCAAAATTTGTTGAACTCAATGCTTTGATACGGGGAGAGCCAGTAGCTTTCGCTCACTTTGCTAGCAAATTGCACGCTCTTCATTACAGATATGTATATGTGGCGGCTTTGAGATATTCTATTGAAAATTAACTCATTTTAAATATAAAACACCACATTACAACAATGAACTCACTTTAAATGTGGATTTACGCTACAACAAATGAAAATCAGTCAATTTGGATCTCCGATGCAGTCTTAAGATGCTGTTGGAAGCTGTCGAGCTTTTTCGGCAACTCTGACTCCAATTATTCTCTGTTTTAATTTTTGATATATTTGTTTATTTTTTTACGAATTTATAAAATTTAAAGGGGGCGTGGCCGTGAACTATGATTCGGTGTGTTAAACTTTACAATAGTTGAGAGCTCGATTAAGTAACGGGTTCGCGTTGGACATAGAAAATAACTGGACTGCTCGGAGATGCGCGGCGATCGACAATATTTTAGACTGCTAAAGAAACGGGCAAAGCACTGCAATATAAGCAGTACGAAGGGTGCATACATATGCGTGCGCTTCTATGCCCTGTGAGAAGGAGCGATGAGCGAGACAATAGCATAATTTGCAGTGACTAAATCCACCCCGTCAGTAAATAGGATATATATAGATATATATAAAGTATATATATTGATCAAGTATATATATTCTTGATCAGCATCAATAGCCGAGTCGATATAACCATGTCTGTCTGTCCGTCCGTCCGTATTGTTGAGCGCCTGGATATCAGAGACCATAAAAGCTAGAGCCACAAAATGCGGCAAGCCGACTTTTGTATGCTCACACTTAATATAAAAGAGTATAAAGAGAATGTAAATATAAACAAGACGAGCTGGTCTTAATAATTATAGGGAAGGACTATATCTATCAGATCGCCGAATTGGGATCAGATTAGATCATTATTATAGCCAGAATGAAGAAATTAATTTGCAGTGACTAAATCCACCCCGTCAGTAAATAGGATATATATAGATATATATAAAGTATATATATTGATCAAGTATATATATTCTTGATCAGCATCAATAGCCGAGTCGATATAACCATGTCTGTCTGTCCGTCCGTCCGTATTGTTGAGCGCCTGGATATCAGAGACCATAAAAGCTAGAGCCACAAAATGCGGCAAACCGACTTCTGTATGCTCACACTTTTACAAGTGTATTTCAAAAATGAGCCCCGACCCCTTCCGACTCCGCAAATCGCGAAAAATCTGCGGTAGTCACAATTTTGAAGATACGAGAAAACTGAAAACGCCGTTCCGTAGGGAAGGACCATGTCTTTCAGATCAGATTGGATCATTATTATAGCCAGAATGAAGAAATTAATTTGCAGTGGCTGTGCCCACCCCGTCCCGCAGTTTTTATACCCGGTACTCGAAGAGTAAATAGGGTATATTGTATTTGTACACAAAGTGAATGTATGTAACGCACAGAAGGAAACGTTTCCGACCCCATAAAGTATATATATTCTTGATCAGCATCAATAGCCGAGTCGATTAAGCCATGTCTGTCTGTCCGTCTGTCCGTCTGTCCGTCCGTCCGTCTGTCCGTCTGTCCGTCTTGTTTGTCGGCTAGTTCTCAGAGACTATAAGAGCTAGAGCCACCAAATTTTGGCACCAGACTGCTGTATGCTCACACTGAAACCAGTGTATTTCAAAAATGAGCCCCGCCCCCTTCCGCCCCCGCAAAAGGGCGAAAACCTCCCAAATCTACAATTTTGCAGTTAGCAGAAAACTAAAAACGCTATTCCGTAGGGAATGACCATATCTATCAGATCACCAAATTGGGATCCGATTGGATCATTATTATAGCCACAATGGAGAAATTAATTTTCAGTGGCCAAACCCACCCCGTCTAGCAGCATTTACACTCTGCTTCGCGCTGTTTATGGCCTGGCCCCTGACACGTCACTGCCTCTGCCTCTGCCGCTGCCTCTGCCGCTGCCTCTGCCGCGACTCTGTAGTGTGTGTTTCTAGGGGAGGGTGGCGAGCTAAAGGAGCGTGTTGGCGTGAGTAGTGTTGTTGATGTAGATGACAGATGAAGAAAAAATGTAAAATTTGACTAATAACCGCTAAAGTGCAGATGTAGTACTGAGTGCCGGGTATAAAAGTTGTGACGCGTAAGAAGCGTCTCACACGTCCCTTCTTGTTTTTTTTAGTTTCTTGCACATTCTTTATTTCACACTCTGCTTCTGCACTGAGCGGCCTTTGCCTCTGCCGTGCCTCTGCCTCTGCCGTGCCTCTGCAGTGTGCGGCTCTTGGGGAAGGGGGCGAGCTAAAGGAGCGTGTTGGCGTGAAAAGTGTTGTGACAGATGTAGAAAATATTTAAAATTAAAAAAAAAAAACTTCTAAGGTACAGATGTAGTACTGAGTACTGGGTATACAAGTTATGACGCATAAGAAGCATCTCATACGTTCCTTCTCGCTTTAATTTATAACGGAACCTAATTGGATTTTCTACAAAATTTGTTTGTTTACCATTAAGTTGAATATCTTGTACGAATCTCTGCCCAAAAAACTATTGACTATTGAAACCAACGAAGAAGATTTGACAGCCGATCATAAGCATTGTAAGGTGACTTATTTCGCACACCTTACCTGATACATTAAGGTATTCAGCGTGCGTCATGTCAATAAGTACATTTTTTTTATGAAGAAATTTGATGAAAGTAGTTTCGTCTCGAAATTCGTCCGCTTGTTCTGTGCGTACTCACATGCAAGCCATTCTATTTTTAGATACCTACGCTCTGATATGTGAGCTACCGAATCCGTTGTGGGTTTCTTGGCTTTTCGTCGTTCGACAAGATCTTACTGCCAGACTGCCGTTCAAATGTACATATGAGCATTGCTCATCTTTTGTCTATTGTCTTTGCCTAAGCGTACCCAAGCTTTTAGGGTTGTTATTTTCGGTGTAAGTAAACGTACATATGTATGTATGTACAAAAAAATGTTTATTTAAATACATACATAAGTATGTATGTATATGTATATCAGTGCAGATATGTCATCTTTATATATATATTTATATACGAACATACATATATATACTAACTCGATTTTTTTCGTTTATTATGAGCAGGGCCCAGATGGAAAATTCGGCATTCCACAAGCAGCCATCGACTCGGTGAACACGAACAAGATCGGCTTAAAGGGCCCACTGATGACGCCCGTGGGAAAAGGGCATCGTTCGCTTAACTTGGCCCTTCGCAAGGAGTTCAACCTCTATGCCAATGTGCGTCCCTGCCGCAGTCTTGAGGGCTATAAAACACTGTACGATGATGTTGACGTAGTTACTATACGTGAAAACACCGAGGGCGAGTACTCGGGCATTGAACACGAGATCGTCGATGGCGTCGTTCAGAGCATCAAGCTGATCACCGAGGAGGCCTCTAAGCGCGTGGCCGAGTATGCCTTTCAATATGCCAAGAACAATAATCGGAAAAAGGTAACCGTCGTGCACAAGGCAAACATTATGTAAGTAGATACTCATAAATTAAGATAAATCATAACACATACACTCACTGAATTATCTAATCCTATTTTTAGGCGTATGTCCGATGGTCTGTTTCTGCGATGTGTTCGAGATATGGCCCAAAAATTTCCGGATATCCAGTTTGAGGAGCGATATTTGGACACCGTTTGCTTAAACATGGTCCAGAATCCAGGCAAATATGACGTACTTGTAAGTTACGTCCTTTTAGTGATGAGAGCTGTATTAGTGATCCTTGGATCGTTCGCTTTCAGGTCATGCCCAATCTGTATGGTGATATTCTATCCGATATGTGTGCCGGTCTGGTTGGCGGTCTCGGCCTGACGCCCTCTGGCAACATGGGTCTGAACGGCGCGCTCTTTGAGTCTGTTCATGGTACCGCTCCCGATATTGCTGGCAAGGATTTGGCCAACCCCACTGCCCTTCTTCTTTCCGCAGTCATGATGCTGCGCCACATGGAGCTTAACTCACACGCCGATAAGATTGAGCGCGCTGCTTTCGAAACCATCAAAGAGGGCAAATACTTGACCGGAGATCTCGGCGGCCGCGCAAAGTGCTCTGAGTTCACAAACGAGATCTGCATCAAACTGTAAATTGCACCCCGGAAAACCCGCGTCAAATTATAAAAACCTCAACAAATCCCTAACGAGAATAGAAAAAGTAGTTTAAAAAATTGTTAAATGGGTGAAGATGGATCCAGTCCAGTATAAAAAAAAAGCTATTAAACACTCGCTCGAAAACCAAAAATTTGTTTAAAAAAACCGTATGTACATAACATAGCCGCAAGTTTTATCAATTAAACTTTTTCGAATTCTGTTTAAATTTACTCCCCAATCACCAAACAAAACAAATGAAAAATATAGCAGAGCTCCTTAAAGTATTTTATGTTCTTATACTTATTGTGCCTTATTTAATTTGATCAGGCCATATTTGCACCATATTATTATTATACAAGTAATTACTTAAATATTTATTGAAAATGGACTTGTTAAGCCTTTCGTGTTAAATTAAACTATCCATAACAGCATTCAGTAAAGTTCACCAAAAAGGAAAAAAAATGGAGAACCTTTTCCTAAATTTGAATGGAAAATGTAACAGCAAATCAAGTTTAAAGTTGAGTGCCCACGGTTACAATAATTTGTTCAATAAAAACTCGCAATACAAGTAGTGAAACGTATAAAACCTTCAGAAAAACATACAAAAGCTATTGAATTAAGCAATTTTTATTGAAAAGAATGCGGAATGTAATGAAAAAGCATTAAGCTATTGTTAAAAATCAATAAAACAAACCAAACTAAAACCTATTACCTGGCGTCAATATTCAAACTATGGACTTCTTAGAAATCTTACTCTTTAATAATTTCCGGTATTCATAGAGTAAATTCGGGGTAAATTTTATCTGTGCTCGAAATTGGATATATATCTATAAAATATATATTCTCTTGATCAGCATCAATAGCCGAGTCGATATAGCCATTTCTGACTGACCGTCCATCTGGTTTGTCGGCTAGTTTTCAGAGACTATTAGAGATAGAGCAACCAGAGCTTGCATCCGGACTGCTGTGTCACACTGATACAAGTGTATTTCAAAATTACGCCGCGCCGCCTTCCGCCCCGTAAATCGCGAAAAATCTGCGGTATTCACAACTTTGAAGATACGAGAAAACTAAAAACGCCATTCCGTAGGGAAGGACCATATCTATCAGATCAGATTAAGGTCAGATTGGATGATTATAATAGCCAGAATGAAGAAATTAATTTGCAGTGCACTATGGGTGCCCGAATTTTTGGCATTTATGTAATTTTTTTTGGGTAAAATATTTGAATGCGACTTAACTTTTCTGATTCCTAAATATCCAGATAGGACAAAACTGGTTGTAGAAGATTTTTACCTAGTATCATATGTTTTTTGCGCGCTTTCAAAGTCGGCTGATTTTGAGATGCTTTGACTTGTGAAAAAGTGCGGAAAAAATTGATCAACATGCAGATGTAATTGTAGCTTGATTACAAAGTTTATATACAAGTAAAAATATGGAAATAACAGGTCAAGGTATTTAAATTAATTGTTAATACATGTTTTTGTATGGTTGTGTGTAGTTATTTAATTGTGTCTTTTTAGCTTGGTACTAACAATTGCACGTGTTTTCCATGGAATATTACTTTTGCACAGCACACCACTGCACAGAAGTTCAAGTTTTTGCCCCTTTTCGAGAAATTTTAAATTTTGCAGATGCTTATGAGTTCACTCATGCAGCGCTGCTGGAGGTCTGGACAAACACCAATCGTGAAGCAGACGCAATAAAATGTTGTAATTTAAAGAGTATTTATCCAATTAAAAGTTAGTTAAGTAAGTACTAAGCGAAATTCAATTGTACGTTGGAGCGATTCCAATCGAATTACTTTTAACCAAACTGTACGATTATTCCATACCTACTTATACTTAGAACTAATTAATAGAAACTGTATATATACCTCACATTTTACCAAATAAAATCAGTACGAAAGGAAACTCTGACGTATTCACATCTCCGAAGCCCAATTTGTTCAAGTACCGATTGCGGCGACATTTTGTTACTGGTACATGAACCGGTGGCATACACATTTATTTATTTCAATTAAAAATTATCTGCTAATTATGGAATAGGAATAATAATAAACTAATTATAAATGTACAAGAGAAGAAGGAAAGATACAATTTACACATTTTCTAAACTAAGGTAATGATAAATGTTAAATATAATTTTTTCAAGGGATAATTCGGGGGATAATAAATGGTACAAGTAATTATAATTATTGCATAAAATCCGGAAAGGTTCATGCTGGGAGTAATTAGATCTACATATGGATAATTGGATGGGGTGTAAAGTACGGGTTGGTCTGGAGGGAACCGAAAAATCTATTCGTCCCAAAAGCGTTTGGGAGTCCACAATCCCGAGAATGAGCTTATGCATGAATACCACCACATTGCAAATTCTGCGATGGTGTAAAGAGGGTAGGTTCAGTAGTTTTAGCCTAGATAGGTATGGTGGATCTGATAATCCTATTGGGCTTTGAGGTGGCTCAGAGGGGGCCCAGCTGAGGCCACCGGACGGGTCGCAGGTTGCGGATAGCGAACGACCTACCCCAGTGGGTAGGTCAGCTGCGAATAGGCGGGCTAAAGAGCATCAACTAAGTTGGCTCTGAGGGAGAGTACCGAAATAAGCAGTCCCGGACAGCCAGCGGGTGTTCGCGACGCAGCAACACTGACGATGCGCTTGTGGTGCCGCCTCTCATTAAGTAGCTCACACAATCCCATCCCTACACAACACCTAACCACATCCTAGCCCCAACACTCACCTCACACACTCACTCGACCCGTGCCAAGAGTCAGCCTGGCTGGGGGCCCGGTATAAAAACTAGCCCAGTCGTGAACGGAGAGCTCAGGGACTTGGCAGCCCCCTGTTCTAATTATGCCTTACCCGGGTAACGCAGAGCTCTGCCGGGGTGGACCGTTCCCCTTCTCTGCAGCTCGTGGGAACTTTATGGAGAAATTATTAAATATTGAAGAAAACAAAAACAAAAACGAGAGAGGCACTCCCCAAATGCCTGCAGGGAGAAATCCCAAGCGAGAGAAGGCAGCGGCCCAAAGGCCTGGCCCGATCCGCTCAGACGCAGGAAAGACCTGCACGGTGAAGGACGCGGGTATGAATCCGGGTGGGTCCCATCCCAAACCTGGGATGGGTGGAAAGCCAACACCCAAAACTGATACCATGGTAGGGCAGCTAAGCAATATTGCGGCTGCTCAACCTTCCGGTGAAGCGGCGGGTGATGACTTACCATCAACCAGCGTCCAAACCAAAAAATACAGCTATGCCGAAAAGAGGAGTGCTGGGCACATACTCCGTCGGCAGAACGCCAGCCAGGAAGTCAGTCCAACAGCAGACTGGCTGAAGAAAGTGGAATGGGCCTCGGCGGTGTTGCCCAACTTCAGTGTGGAGCCACAGAAGGTGGCCGCACAACCGAAGAGGCAGCGCTCTCAAGAGACGCCCGGACCTGCCGCGAAACGATCCAGGGTTCTACCAAATGTATCCATCGCGCAGATTGCCAAGGAGAGGACGCTGATAGGCGTTCTCGACAAAGGCAGCGCGGAGGGGAAAATACCCAGAAGCCAATGGAAGTGGTTGGAAGCGGCACTGGCCGACCGCTGCTTCGAGCTTCTCGAGAAGGATCACGGGCCACCCCCAGTCTGCAAAGACATGGGATGGTTCCAGGGGAGCATCAAATTGGTAGCCTGCGAGGATGAGCGCTCCGTAAAGCTATAAAAAGCTGCGGTGGCGCAAATCGGTGAGGTCTACGCCGGGGCGAAGCTCGTCGCTGTGGACTAGAGCGAGGTGCTCAGTAGACCAAGGGCCCGTATATGGGTACCGGCCACTTTCAAGGAGCCAGAGCGGATCCTCACGATGTTGCAGAGATGCAACCCCATACTGCCAACCTCAGACTGGAAGGTGGTTAAAGTGGAGGCATCAAAGGGCCCCACAAATCAGGCGGTTGTTATCCTGAACAAGGAATCGCTAGCCCCGATCGAGGCAGCCAGGGGAGAGCTTAACTTCGGGTTCAGCTCGGTGACCATGAAGGTCTATAAGTCGGATGCAGCGGCCGAGGCGCGTTCTGTCAACAACCCAGTTGAGCAGGACGTTGTCTCGGAGATCGAGGCACCCGAAGTAGACCCGGAACCGGAGCCGGCCCTGGAGAGCTACTCCTCGGAGACGGAGCTGTTGCTCGATTTTGAGGCGATGTGTCGGGACGATATCCTCGACGACTCGGACGCCGATATAACAGTGGTGGAGAATGACTCTAATGAAGTCTCTGAGGCTTCTGCAGATAAATCTCCACCACTGTAAAGCAGCATCCGCTGCCCTGATACTCCGCTTAGTCGCGAGCGGAGGGGACATAGTCCTAATCCAAGAGCCCTGGGTGGTAGGAGGCAGGGTCTGTGGATTAGCGACGAAGGACTACAAGCTGATTGTAGCCCAAACGGAAGGTAAAATTAGAACCTGCATATTAGCAAGAAAGCACCTAAATATCTTTCTGCTCCACAATTTTAGCAATGGCGACAACACGGCGGCTAGCCTAGAGCTACAAGGGACACGCCTGAACCTGGTGTCGTCCTACATGGCTCATGAGGAAAGCGATCCTCCCAGTGGCCTCGTTCGCAAGATGGCCAGCGACAGCGAGAGGTCGGATACAAGCCTACTAATAGGCTGCGATGCCAACGCTCATCACACCCAATGGCCAGCGGCGGATACAAATGTGTGGGGTGAGTGCGCGAAGCAGAGCTTGAATGAGAAATTTTCAAAAAAGAAATATAAAATCGGCGGGATGGGGTGGGTTTAGCCAAAACCGCCAAGAGGTTAGGAACGGCACTCAGACCGCCACAAACTGTGCGCGACACAAATAAAAGCTTGGAGGGTGGGTTTGGACCACTGAAATTCTGGCGACCACAGATACAATCGGATCCCAATTTCCTGATCGATAGATATGGTCACCATACGGAATAGCGTTTTTAGTAAACCTAACTGCAAAAACCAATTTGGGAGGTTTACGTTTGCGGGGGCAAAAATGGAGGAATTCTCCCCTAGCCCCAAAATACACTGGTTACACAAGTGAGCTTACATCGTCTTGTGGAAAATTTGGTGGCGGAAGCTTGCAATAAGGCCTGAGAATGCCGACAAACAAGACGGACAAACCAAGAGGGACAAACAGACATGGCTGGTGGTCTAAACATATTGATGCTGATCAAGAATATATATACTATGGGGCGGGACGTTTCCTTCTGTTTAACATACAACCGTTATCAGCGACAAAGCGCAATATGGGAAATTTACTCTTTAAGTACCCCTATACAAAAAGAAACAAGGAGAGCAAAAAGGGCCTCTTGGCAAAAATTTTGCTCCGAAATTGAGGACACGTCAGAAGCCGCAAGGCTACGCAAGATCCTGTCAAAAACATCCCCCTCGGTGGGATATCTCAAGAGAACTGATGGTACGTGGACAAACTCTAGCGAGGACTCCCTACACATTCTACTCGATACTCACTTTCCTGGGTGTACGACCATCGAGCCGGCAGACACCCCAAGTGAAGGCCCGGAAACCTCGATGGGGCACATCCTCACAAAACGGAATATTAGCTGGGCAGTAAACAGCTTTAAATCCTACAAATCGCCTGGCCCGGACCAAGTCATTCCGGCTCAGCTACAAAAAGCCGGGGACGTGGCCATCAACTGGCTGCAAAGTATCTTCAGGAAGATACTGACAGTGGGAAAAATCCCCCCGCGCTTGGCTAAACCTCACACACAACCCCAAAAGACTTCAGACCAATAAGTCTATCGTCCTTCCTTCTCAAAACCTTTGAAAGACTAGTCGGGCTGCAGCTGAGGACAACCATTAATCCTCAGTGGCTGTCAGGCGCTCAACATGCCTACCGAAAAGGGAAATCCACGGAAACGGCACTCCATGAAGTAATCTCGGCGGTAGAGAAATCTCTTCACGTCAAAGAATACTCCTTAATCGCTTTCCTAGACATTGAGGGAGCTTTTAACAACGTCATACCGGAAGCCATCACAGAGGCCCTGACTGACCTGGGAGTGGATCGTCCCTTGGTGATGCTCATAGATCAATTGCTCACATGCAGGACAGTGACATCATCAATGGGATCGTCCACTCAGTCAAGGTATGTCAACAGAGGCACCCCGCAAGGTGGTGTCCTGTCTCCCCTTCTATGGAACATAGCAGTCAATAAGATTTTGTGTGACCTGGAAGGGGAGGGCTGCAAGGTGGTAGCATACGCGGACGACGTTGCCATTATCTTCTCGGGAAAATTCCCTCAAACACTCTGCGAACTAATGACCGCGAAGCTCGCGCGACTGTCAGAATGGACAAAGTCGCGTGGACTGGGAATTAATCCCTCTAAAACGGAACTTGTGTTGTTTACAACCAAATACAAAATCCCGTCCCTCAACCCCCCCAATACTAAACGGATGCAGGCTCTCCTTCAGCGACAGTGCCAGTTACTTAGGGTTGGTAATTGATAAAAAGCTCAGCTGGAACCTGAGCATCAAAGACAGAGTGAAGAAGGCTACGATAGACCTCTACACTTGCAAGAAGGCCATTGGGCTAAAATGGGGCATGAACCCAAGAATAGTCCAATGGATCTACCTAGCAATAGTAAGACCAATACTGCTCTACGGAGTCGCAGTGTGGTGGACTGCCCTATCGAAGGGGACCATCACTAAACAACTAGGCAAGGTGCAGCGTACTGCAGCCCTAAGCATCAGTGGAGCTCTGAGCACAACACCAACGGATGCGCTAAATGCTATACTATGCCTGCAGAGCCTTGACCTTGCAGGTAAGGAGCAGGCAGAAATGGCAGCAATCCGTCTTAGAGACTCTGACCAATGGGTGTCACATCACACCGGCCATGCGTCCATCCTAAATGGAAACAAAATCGTCCCCTAAAAAACGGACTACTGCGTTCCGAGGGAGTATACAGATACCCCCTTTGAAACAATCATCCCTCACAGAAACAACTGGCTTGAGGGACCACCTGGTCCAAAGGGAGCCATTCGAATCTTTACTGATGGCTCAAAGCTGGACAACAAGGTCGGAGGAGGAATCTACTCCGAACAGCTGAACATAAGTTACTCCTTCAGGCTCCCGGATCACTGCAGTGTCTTCCAAGCGGAGGTCGTAGCGATCAAGGAAGCTTTGAGCTGTCTTCAGGAACTAACCCCTGCGGCAACTCACATAAATATCTATAGTGATAGCCAAGCTGCAATCAAATCACTGAATGCAATAACAACAAGCTCGGCTACCGTGGCAAACTGTCGCAAATCTCTTCATGAGATGGCTTATCAGTTCGTCATCAGCCTAATATGGGTCCCGGGCCACCAGGACATTGAAGGCAACTGTATAGCAGACGAGCTGGCCAGAGCTGGAAAAACAATCCCCCCTTTTCAATGATAAGGAGGATATTCGTATGCCAATGGCCACCTGCAAGCTCAAAATAAAAGAACATTTTAAGCAACTAATAAATGACAGATGGCAAACTGTGCCACTATGTCGCATAACTCGGCAAACATGGCCTAACATTAATAGGAAGCGCACCGATGAGCTCTGCAAACTCAGTAGGAGTAGGTGCAGCTCAATCACACGCTCCCTTACGGGACACTGGCTAATAGGCACACATGCAAACAGGCTGGGCGCCCCATACAACGACTTCTGTCGAAGCTGTAGAGACGAGGACGAGGAGGAGACTGTGGAACACCTGTTCTGCTCCTGCCCGGCTCTCAGTAGAAGGAGACTCCAATACTTGGGCGCTCCTTTTCTAAATGACATTTCGGACATGTCTACAAAAAGTCCCAGACGGATCGCAGGCTTCATAAGGGCATCCGGATGGGATAATGAATAAAATAGGGTCTCACTAGGGAGAAGGGAACGAAACATGCGGTATCACAATGGGCCGAAACCGGCCTAAGTGTGTCGGGTCTCTGACAACCCCGACAGCCGCCTCAACCTAACCTCAACCTAACCTAGGTATGGTGGAAGGAGACTGTTAGAGTCCCAGTTTAGATGTCTAAGGGCGAATATTAAAAATTGTTTTTGAACGGATTCAATAATAATTTGTTGCTCCTTAATTTGTTGCAGCGAACCAACGAGACGTACAGTGCTTTAGTTATATACGGATCGTCAAACTCTTTTGACCAACGCTTAATGAACGCTAGAACTCCCTTAGCTTTGTTAACGGTTGAAGCAATATGGCTATTAAAACATAGCTTGTGATCGAAAAGGACTCCTAAGTCATTTGATGTGGAGATTCGGTCCAGAACATGGTGTCCTAGAGAATAGGAGACAAAGTGTGGTGCACGGCGGTGAAAAGTCATAAGTTTGCACTTAGAATGGTTCAAGAAAAGTAGGTTATTTGAACACCAAATGCTTAATTTATCAAGGTCAAGTTGTAGGCGAGTATGCAAGTACCAGTCGGAAAAGGAAAAACAAATTTTAATGTCATCAGCATACATTAAAGTAACTGAGTGCAAAATAACTTGGGGCAGGTCGTTCACAAACAAATTGAAAAGAAGCGGACCTAAATGACTTCCTTAAGGAACTCCAGAGGATACTTTCACAACATTCGACAAGACATTGTTAAACAAAACACGCTGTGTGCGATTCGACAGGTGCGATGATATCCAATTTACAAGATTTGTGGGAAAACCTAATAAAGAGAGCTTATGGATCAGCAGGTTATGATTAACAGAATCAAAAGCTTTACTGAAATCTGTAAAAATGACGTCAGTCTGCAAGCCACTTTGAAATCCTCGGTTGATTAGAGACGAGAATTCTAAAAGGTTAGTAGATGTTGATCGATGTCTAAAAAAACCATGTTGCGTCGGGGATGTAATGCTAGAACATGCATGTTGCAATTGACGAGTGACAAGGTGCTCGAGCAACTTCGGAATGGCAGATAGTTTAGCAATACCACGATAGTTTTCTATATTAGATCTGGACCATTTCTTGTGAAGAGGAATAAGGTAGGATTCATTCCAGATCATGGGGAGGCGAGAACGCTTCAGGGTTAAATTCAATAAGAAGGTCAAGGGATGAAATAGGGCTTGAGCGCAATATTTTAAAATACAGCTCGGAACTTTATCTGGACCCGCAGAGAAACAGATGTCAATTGATGACAACCCTTCGAAGACTGTACTTTCATCAAGGAAGGGAAGAAACATGTTATTAACATGAGGTAGATGGTATGGATAAGGGGTGGAGGAGTCATAAGTATCCGAGGAGTACGTCCATTGAAAGAAGGTAAGAAGGGAACGCGTTAGACTTGCGTTTTGAGTTGACGAACGAAAATAATTTTTTGGGATTACTAATTTTTGCCACATTGGGAAATATATACGTTATAAAATTTCTTATTGACCGTAAGAAATTGAGAGCGAACCGAAGAATATTGGGCAAAGACAGACAAAGAGCCAGTTATCTGGTACTTTTTGTAGAGCCGAGATTTTTTATTTTTTAGGTAAGACAGATTCTTGGAAAACCACGGAGGTTTAGAGGAAACAAATACGGTGACTTCAGGGACGTAGGTATCGAGGCCAGAGTATAATGTTTCGTAAAACAGATTGACAGTAGGCTCTATATGTGATGAGGACTGAAGAAAGGACCAATCCACTTGCGAGAGATGCAGACAAAGATCGATAAAATTAGTTTTGCGAAAACATTTTATGCGACTTTTTGAAGGTAAAATGGTGTTAGCAATAGAGACTTCGAAAAATATAGATAAAGTAGGATGATGCGGATCTTCGGGAAAAGATATCGGATTGCCTCTTAAAACCGTTGTACGAGAGGCATCGCTGACAAAGATGAGATCTAACAGTCTATCTCTATTATTTCTGACAGAGTTAATTTGGGCAAGCGAGACGTCAGTTACCCCCTCGACGAAATCATGTTGACTTCCAGGTAGCAACATGTTTGAATCATCCTGTTGCCAAGATAGAGATGGGATGTTGAACTCACCCATAACTAGTATCTGATCAGCACAGCCTAAAGCAGAAACTACAGATCGAATTGCAGATAGGTGGTTCAAATAAACAACGGCATCAGTCCTGGGTGGGATATAAGAACAGGTCAAAAAGATATATGCTGTTCCAATACGGATTTTGACTGCAACGAATTCGATACCATGGATGTTGATGAATGGAAACAGCTCGGACGCAAATGCCGTTTTCACTGCTATAAGAACCCCACCAGCGAATGATGGACGATCCATTCTATAAGTGGTGAACTTGTGGACGAGAATTTCGTGATCGGAGACAGAGGAGTTAACCCAGGTTTCAGTTATGGCGATAGCGTCGAACTCAAAAGAGGCACTGTCCGTATGTATTTTAGGCAATTTACCTAAAAGACTGCGTACGTTCTGATATTGGATGGAGAAATGGGTCCTTAGTTTTTGAAATCTTAGGGAGAATAACTCGAGGATTCTGGGTAGAGTCTCTAGGCAGAAATTCATGCATAATAGTGTGCTCAGGCCATGCAGCCGGTTCCAAAGCTTTGGATAGAAGATAGTCGGGAAGAAGAATTTTGAAAGATGAGATATTACGCTTATGTGTAAAATTAAATTTAGTTATAATAAAATTACTGTCTGGACGTTGATATGCAATGACTGCACCATCAAGTGCCCCATGCGACACCAAGCCAAAGCCTGTTACGCGCGGAACCCAGCAGAACGCAGCCCTCCTCCCGCCCAACCGACCGAGGGGCGCTGCCGCATGACGCGCGGCGCGATTAACCGAACCGGTCGCGAGCATGCAGGAAAGATAGATGTTAGGCTAATATTCGAGGAAAATTAGAACTAAACACAACTAAAGTAGAGCAACTATAGCTAAGCAAGCAAAATTATCAAAGTCAAAAATTAAATTAACTACGGGAGAGGTAGGCTAGTATAAGAGATTTAAGAAGAGGAAGGGAGTGAGTCGAGGATATAATGTGATAGAGAGAATTATAATCCGAGCATAACACTCTAAAGGGCTCGTGCAAGGCATAATTCGATCTACACATTGGAAGGAACAAAGGAATATAGTTTCTAGTGGGTCTAATGGGAATCGTAAAGTTTACGCGGCTCAACAAGTCAGGGATGTCTACATCCCCCTTGATCAAGTTGTGCATAAAAATTACACCAAGCATTTTTCTACGACTAACTAAGGATGGAAGATTTATTAAAAGAAGTCTACTACGGTAGGATGGCAGTCTCACAGTTGCATCCCAGTTGAGGCCCCGTAGGGCAAATAATAAGATGTTTTTTATGTACTGATTCAATACGGTCCTGATGTATGTTGTACTGAGGGCACCATACACATGAGCCGTATTCTAAAATCGGACGAACAAGCGAGATATAGAGAGTCTTCGTTATATAGGGGTCATCAAATTCCTTTGACCACCTCTTTATAAACCCAAGCACACCCATGGCTTTATTTACCATGGTAGAAATGTGTTCAGAAAACTTTAAGTTGGGGTCTAGTTTAACACCAAGATCATCAACTAATGTAATTCTCTCAAGAGAACTACCGCAGAGGGTGTAAGGTGCCAGTAAGGGGCTGGAGCGATAAAAAGTCATTACTTTGCACTTCGAGGCATTAAGGTGTAACATATTTGCACAACACCATGACTGAAAGCTATTGAGATCAGATTGCAAGCGAGAGTGAAATGAGATGTCCTTATACTGGACACAGAGCTTAACATCATCCGCATACATAAGTATTCGAGAATTTGTTAAGACAGAAGGCAGGTCATTAATAAAGAGTGTGAAAAGTAAGGGGCCTAAATGGCTACCCTGTGGTACTCCAGAAGTAACCATGACAGGTAAAGATAAGGAGTTTTTGAAAAGGACCCTTTGAGACCTAGAACACAGGTAGCTAGAAATCCATCTCAACAGATTGGGCGGAAACCCTAGAAGGTCGAGCTTTTGTGCAAGAAGAGAGTGGTTTACAGAATCGAATGCCTTACTAAAGTCAGTGTAAATAACATCCGTCTTCAAGTTACCTTGGAATCCTTTAATGAAAAAGGAGGTGAACTCTAAAAGATTAGTGGTTGTTGATCGTCTCCATATAAATCCGTGCTGAGCTGGAGATATAAGTGATTTGCAAAGATGTTGCAAGTGCGGAGTTAAAATTTTCTCGAACATTTTAGGAATAGCGGGGGGAAAGCTAGAAGAATGGATGGAAAGATTGAATAATTTAAGCAAAGGTCCGCACAGAGACTCGGCACAGTACCTGAGTACACAGCCGGGAACTCCGTCAGGGCCCGGTGAAAATACCGGCTTAACTAATTGGAGTTCATGAAGTAAGGAGCCTTCATTTAACATAGGGCAGAAAATGCCATTCGACCTTGGTAAACTATATGGATACATAGTGCCTGGGTAGCTTTCCTGGGAATAGGTGGTTTGAAAAAATTGTGCAAAAAGATCGGCGATTGCCTGATCATTGTTTGCCGACATATTCAAAAATGATAGCAAGGATGGATGTGCGGACGTTCTGCGCTTACTGTTTACAAAGCTGTAGAACTGTTTAGGGTCCTGTGAAAAACGTATCCTGCATCGAAGTAGGTAGTTCCTATTGCATTGAGCATAAAGAACAGTGAAATTTGACCGAGCTATTAAGTAATTGGAAAGAGAAGAGGGAGAACCAACTTCTTGAGATTTTTTAAATAGTCTTGATTTTAGGTTCTTTAGACTGGATAACTCTTTGGTGAACCAAGGAGGTTTCGCAGATCTAGTCGGACATGAGAGTGGGACACACGTGTCAAAAATTGTGTCAAGTACATTGTAAAAAATGTTTGTGCCTTCAATGACGTCGGTGCACGAGTACAGAGCGGACCAATCAAAATCCCTAATTAAGTTATTGAGCTTCGTAAACTCGGCTTTACGAAAGCAGCGGACGCGTTCAGATAGCCTACCCGCACGATTATCCGGCGGCAATTGAAGATAAGAGCTTAGATGTAGTTTGACATCATCCGGTGTGGCTTAGGGAATAAGACGAGAGACAAAGATTGCTTTGCGGGGGACCCCCGCGCTGAGTGGAAAACCGGAAAAGCGAGCTGGTGGAGCTACTCCTAAAAGTCTCTGGGCGGGAACTGAGGAGCTAGTAGTGGCTGCCGATCCATAATCCTTCAATGTAACAGAGACCGGCAAATAATTTGCAACTGGAAGCTGGTTACTGTTAGGGATTCCATCACTGGCAACTGAGTCCGAAGTTAAATTGACAGGGGTATGGATTTTTGAGGCAACTACTATGTTGTTAGGCGTGAGAAAGGCAGGATCCTCCGATGGCGGATGGACATCCATCGGTGAAGGTTGGCCACTAGGAGTAGAAAATGAGTCCATCGGCTGTAGGTGAGAGGCTGGCGTTCCACTAGGTAAGACCAGCAGTAGGTTGTTGTTCGGGATTTTCCTCCTTGGTGACTCGCTCAAGAGTTTGAGGCCCAGAAATTGCGATTCCAACGTAAGGAACTTCTCGTTAAGAGCATTGAATTGCTTCCGAACATCTTGGAAACCATTCCTCGTTTGTCTCATTAAGGTGCGCATTTACGCAAAAACGGCTCGTTAATTGTATGGGTGCCGAGCCCTGATGTACATACATATATACAGGGCAGACGGCGCAGCGAAGTGACGAAAGCTAACGGCGAACTCCAATAAAGCAAAGCAGAGGCGCCGAGATATTAGTCCATAAACGAAGAGTGCAGGTGTCGTATGGTGAGAGTGAGAGCCAGAGTACAGCTAGCGTGAAATCCAGAGAGTGAGTAGGCAGTGCAACGGATTATGCGCGAGAACGGTGAGTGCCAAAGCAAAGCAAACAAAAGCAACCGATCGAATAGCATAACAATTGTCTAAACAAAAACAATGCAACGCTCCACTGTTAGATGTATGTATGTATGTTTGTTCGGCAGCCACAGAAAAATTATAAGCTAATAAATCAATTTAATACACTGAGTATACACAAGTTTTATAAAATATGAAGATGTGTGTAACTCCGGTACTTAAGACCAAATCGTGTAAATTAAATGAATTACAGTTTATAAGTTTATTTTTTTTTTGATTAGGCGAAAAATGCGAGAGCGATGCAGAAACACGACCGGCTTGCTTGAGGCGTTAAGGCGTCCTCTATTTCAGCATACGATTGTCATATTGACAATCACCAGAACCAAGTGAATCTACATCAACAGATTCATTTGATTCGTTTATTTGGTGACCCCGACGTGATCAAGTGAATCTACATCAACAGATTTATTTGATTCGTTCGTTTGGTGACCCCGACGTGATCAAGTGAATCTACATCAACAGATTTATTTGATTCGTTCATTTGGTGACCCCGACGTGATCAAGTGAATCTACATCAACAGATTTATTTGATTCGTTCATTTGGTGATCCCCGACTTTTGGACATTTAACCGTTCATCTGGAGTATTGTTCCCGATTTGAAACTTAGATTTATTTGGAAAATCCTACATAATTGGTCAACTTGGCGACCAACTTACATACATATGTACATCATCAATCACAGTTGTGATTTCTCATTACCTTCTGTGAAGGAAAACTAGCTGGATTTATTTAAATCTACCCAAACCGATACCGGTTGGATTAAAAAAAAAATATTTCACATTGTCATTAAAAAATTTGTTAGACTACTTTGACCACCTTTTTTGGTTGTGAGTAGAGGCATAACCTGTCATAACGACAAACAAATTACCTCCATCGGGTCAAAGTAGTACGACAAATAATACAAAATGGCATCATCAAGCATCAATGTTATGCTGGACAAACAATTGTCTTCCTTGGAAATGCAGATAGATTCTGGATCTGTTACCTCTATGGAAAGAGAGTCTGAAATAGAGCCCATGATCCGAGAACAAAGGGTGCTGCTTGAAAGTCTACAGCGCATCATGAACAGAATGACAACTGAGACGCTACGTTACATTTATGAAAGAATATGAGGCTCTTGGTCATATGAAGGAAATGCAGACAAAAGAAATAGCAAGATCACGTTATTTTATCCCACATCATTGTGTCGTAAAGCCTGACAGCTCTACAACTAAATTGAGTGTGGTTTTTGATGCGTCTGCAGTTACCTCGTCCGGAAAATCGCTCAACGACCTGATGCATAAAGGTCCAACTGTGCAAAATTCAATATTTACAATATTGCTTAGGTTCAGGATGCACAGATATGTATTTACTGCGGACATCGAAAAAATGTACATATCTGATCTGTCAGATCGGAATCAATCCCGAGGACCAGTACTCTCAGACAATAGTATGGCGCAATGATCCATCAGAAGATCTACGATACTAAAGACTAAAAACAGTGACTTATGGAACAAAAGCGGCTCCATATTTAGCCACAAAATGTCTACAATATCTCGCCCAAAGAGAAAGAAAGGAATACCCGTTTGGAGCTGCTGCTCTGGAAAATGACTTTTATGTGGATGATTGCTTAACAGGAGCAGATTCCTTACCAGAGGCCCTCCAGAGACAACAAGAACTTAACAAACTACTGCATAAATCAGGGTTTAACTTAAGAAAATGGTGCACGAACAACGTTCATGTACTTCAAGGAATTCCAACGGAAGACATCACTTCAAGCGTACAATTGGACGATACTGCTTATGAAGAGTACAGCATTAAAACCCTGGGAATCACTTGGATGACTAAATCTGACCAGTTTTGTGGAAGAACAGAAATTGCCACCAAGGATGTAATATCTAGAAGAGATGTCGTATCAGAGATCTTTAGGATTTTCGATCCACTTTGACTCTTCTCACCGGTGGTAATAAAGGCAAAGATCTTCATGTAACATCTCACAAAGGAAGGATTTGACTACAAACAAGCGCTTCCAGTTCATCTCCAGGAGGAATGGAAAAGGTACAGGGAGGAGTTAAAAATATTAAACACCATAAAAATACCACGTCATATATTCCAAGGAAAATTTCCGATAGCATCAGAAATACACACTTTTGTTGACGCATCGGAGAAAGCTTTTGGAGCTTCCATATATATATTCGAGCACTGCATAAGGATAAACGAGTAACAATTCAATTGCTATGTGCCAAATCACATTTAGCTCCTATAAATGCGTTAACATTACCTCGTCTGGATCTAAAGGCGGCTGTAAAGGCGACAATTGACAGCAATGGTATTTGTGATCTGATTCAAGGATTGTTTTGTCATGGATTAATTGTACAACATCCATACGAGACAAACAAAGCTACAATACACGAATTAACGATACAAAGGCATTGGATGCATGTTTCATCGTTCGTTCGTTCTCTTTCGTAGTGACCAGACGTGTTTTTGTTTTGCGCTCCGTATTTTCCTTTCTATTTTGAATAAACAACCGGGTTTTTTATACCCGGTACTCGAAGAGTAAATAGGGTATATTGTATTTGTGCGGATAACGGTTGTATGTAACGCACAGAAGGAAACGTTTCCGACCCCATAAAGTATATATATTCTTGATCAGCATCAATAGCCGAGTCGATTGAGCCATGTCTGTCTGTCCGTCCGTCCGTCTGTCCGTCTGTCCGTCTTGTTTGTCGGCTAGTTCTCAGAGACTATAAGAGCTAGAGCCACCAAATTTTGGCACCAGACTGCTGTATGCTCACACTGAAACCAGTGTATTTCAAAAATGAGCCCCGCCCCCTTCCGCCCACGCAAAAGGGCGAAAACCTCCTAAATCTACAATTTTGAAGATAACAGAAAACTAAAAACGCCATTCCGTAGGGAATGACTATATCTATCAGATCACCAAATTGGGATCCGATTGGATCATTATTATAGCCACAATGGAGAAATTAATTTTCAGTGGCCAAACCCACCCCGTCCCGCAGCATTCACACTCTGCTTCGCGCTGTTTATGGCCTGGCCCCTGACACGTCACTGCCTCTGCCTCTGCCTCTGCCGCTGCCTCTGCCGCGACTCTGCAGTGTGTGTTTCTAGGGGAGGGTGGCGAGCTAAAGGAGCGTGTTGGCGTGAGTAGTGTTGTTGATGTAGATGACAGATGAAGAAAAAATGTAAAATTTGACAAATAACCGCTAAAGTGCAGATGTAGTACTGAGTGCCGGGTATAAAAGTTGTGACGCGTAAGAAGCGTCTCACACGTCCCTTCTCGTTCTTTTTTGTAAGTACGCCCTCACTATTAGCCGCTCTCTCTTGTAGTTGCGCTTCTGCCTTCCACTCTCTAGCTCGAATAACTGTTCTCCCTCTCTCGCTCTCAATACTTTCTGTGCAGTAGCGCGCGCTAGCTGTCGCTGCGTTTCTTCTTTCTCTACTCTCTGCGCTCATCTGTTTTCGATCCCGCTTTAAGCACTGCATATTTGCATTTGTCGGCACACTGGTTTCACTGCTATTTGTTTTTTGAGAAAATAATTTTTATATATTTCATTTATTTATTTCGTTTTTTTATATCTATATTTAATATAAATAATAGAAATAATGGAATACGTGGTTGTGTGTTCCGCTAAGGCTTGCAAGAAGCAGATCACCCACGACCAGCCGAACATCCCATGCTGGCTCTGCGATAATGTAGTGCACGCAAAATGTATTGGGTTTTCAGGCCTCGTGGGTGACGCAATTTCAAAGCGTAATGGTCTGCATTACAGTTGCGAGGCATGTCGGTCTGTCGAGAATGACATGGTCACATTTATGAGGCAGACGCGAAAGGGCTTTAAGGAGCTGACCGTGGGCTTTAAGAAGCAGTACGATCGGCTTCTAGCCATGGAGTCTCAATTCAGCGGTTTTAAACTGCTGAATGAGTCTCCTAGGCGCAAAAAAGTCACTCCTCGTGATCTGCAAGTGCCTGTCCCTCGATCGCTCGCTGCTGATCAACTGTCTCCGTCCACTCCGATAGTGCAGCAGCTTATTTCGTTTGCCACTCCAATGGCAACGACAGCTGCTGGTGATCAAATTTCGGCTACCGAATCGATCATCTCGGAGAACATGCAGCCAGTTAGCACTGTAGCGTCCGTGTCTGTCGAGTCCGTTCCAAAGCCCATCCCATCTATTTCGATCCCACCAGTTAATAAACGTCCCGGACCACCGGATATTGCCGTCACAGGTATCAGACCTGTGGTGCCAAAACCTCTGGTGGGAGTCCCACCAAAGCGGCAAGTTTTTGTCTCTCGGCTTGCCCCTGACCTCACATCTAATGATGTAACTGCTTTTTTGCTTGTGAAAGAGTTTAAGGCTAAGAATAAAAATAGGCCCCCCATAACTCTTCCTAGTAGTGAGGCCAGTGCTCCTTACTCCTCTGATCACTCCTCCTCTGATCCATCCACCTCTTCCCGCTGCAATTCCTCGCAGTCAAAAAACTAATTTCCCTCTTTGTAGCCTATCAAAATGCTCGCGGCTTACGTTGTAAGCTGAGCACTCTTTTTATGGATAGCTTCACATCACCCATGTTATTGTGTTTACCGAAACCTGGTTAAAGCCGGATATTCTTAGTTCCGAAGTTTTGGCAGATCGGTACACAATTTATAGGAATGATCGTTCGTCTCGACGTGGAGGAGGGGTTCTGATTGCAGTAGACTCTTACTTCACGTCGGAACTTTTCATAGTCCAGGTTTCACAAGACCTGGAATCCCTCTGTGTCAGACTGATTCTTCCAGGCCAGTCTATTTATGTCACTTGCTCGTAGATTCCACCTACTTCGGATGTATTAATATTCGAGCAGGACTTGTCCGCCTTAAAAACTGTTTCTTCCTCGCTATCTGATAAAGACCATTTAATAGTTCTTGGGGATTTCAACCTGCCAGGTACTGTTTGGTCTTCGGTTAACGAGTCAAATAACCTTGTGCCCATGTCACGACATGATTTTATTGATGGCTTATTAGACCTGTCCCTGTGTCAAGTCAACCATGTAAAAACTCCTTGGGTCGATTGTTTGATCTGTGCATTGTCTCGGATCCGACCGTAGCGTTGTTAACACGAGCACTCCCGCTCACTATTCCTGAAGACTGCTATCATCCTACTTTCGAAGTGTCGGTAGATATTGGATCTACTGTATCGGATCGTGCTGGTAGGCTATCTGAACGCGTCCGCTGCTTTCGTAAAGCCGAGTTTACGAAGCTCAATAACTTAATTAGGGATTTTGATTGGTCCGCTCTGTACTCGTGCACTGACGTCATTGAAGGCACAAACATTTTTTACAATGTACTTGACACAATTTTTGACACGTGTGTCCCAATCTCATGTCCGACTATATCTGCGAAACCTCCTTGGTTTACCAAAGAGTTATCCAGTCTAAAGAACCTAAAATCAAGACTATTTAAAAAATCTCAAGAAGTTGGTTCTCCCTCTTCTCTTTCTAATTACTTAATAGCTCGGTCAAATTTCTCTGTTCTTAATGCTCAATGCTATAGGAACTACCTACTTCGATGCAGGATACGTTTTTCACAGGACCCTAAACAGTTCTACAGCTTTGTAAACAGTAAGCGTAGAACGTCCGCACATCCATCCTTGCTATCATTTTTGAATATGTCGGCAAACAATGATCAGGCAATCGCCGATCTTTTTGCACAATTTTTCCAAACCACCTATTCCCAGGATAGTTCCCCAGGCACTATGTATCCATATAGTTTACCAAGGTCGAATGGCATTTTCTGCCCTATGTTAAATGAAGGCTCCTTACTTCATGAACTTAAATTAGTTAAGCCGGTATTTTCACCGGGCCCTGACGGAGTTCCCGGCTGTGTACTCAGGTACTGTGCCGAGTCTCTGTGCGGACTTTTGCTTAAATTATTCAATCTATCCATCCATTCTTCTAGCTTTCCCCCCATCTAGAAGGAATCCTTTATAATTCCTCTCCATAGGAAAGGTAGCAAGTCTGACGCTAAAAACTATAGAGGTATATCTAAGTTATCCGCTATTCCTAACATGTTCGAGAAAATTTTAACTCCGCACTTGCAACATCTTTGCAAATCACTTATATCTCCAGCTCAGCACGGATTTATACGGCGACGATCAACAACCACTGATCTTTTAGAGTTCACCTCCTTTGTCATTAAAATATTCCAAGGTAACTTGCAGACGGATGTTATTTACACTGACTTCAGTAAGGCATTCGATTCTGTAAACCACTCTCTTCTTGCACAAAAGCTCGACCTTCTAGGGTTTCCGCCCAATCTGTTGAGATGGATTTCTAGCTACCTGTGTTCTAGGTCTCAAAGGGTCCTTTTCAAAAACTCCTTATCTTTACCTGTCATGGTTACTTCTGAGTACCACAGGGTAGCCATTTAGGCCCCTTTACTTTTTCACACTCTTTATTAATGACCTGCCTTCTGTCTTAACAAATTCTCGAATACTTATGTATGCGGATGATGTTAAGCTCTGTGTCCAGTATAAGGACATCTCATTTCACTCTCGCTTGCAATCTGATCTCAATAGCTTTCAGTCATGGTGTTGTGCAAATATGTTACACCTTAATGCCTCGAAGTGCAAAGTAATGACTTTTTATCGCTCTTGAGAGAATTACATTAGTTGATGATCTTGGTGTTAAACTAGACCCCAACTTAAAGTTTTCTGAACACATTTCTACCATGGTAAATAAAGCCATGGGTGTGCTTGGGTTTATAAAGAGGTGGTCAAAGGAATTTGATGACCCCTATATAACGAAGACTCTCTATATCTCGCTTGTTCGTCCGATTTTTAGAATACGGCTCATGTGTATGGTGCCCTCAGTACAACATACATCAGGACCGTATTGAATCAGTACAGAAAAACTTCTTATTATTTGCCCTACGGGGCCTCAACTGGGATGCAACTGTGAGACTGCCATCCTACCGTAGTAGACTTCTTTTAATAAATCTTCCATCCTTAGTTAGTCGTAGAAAAATGCTTGGTGTATTGTTTTTTATGCACAACTTGATCAAGGGGATGTAGACAGCCCTGACTTGTTGAGCCGCGTAAACTTTACGATTCCCATTAGACCCACTAGAAACTATATTCCTTTGTTCCTTCCAATGTGTAGATCGAATTATGCCTTGCACGAGCCCTTTAGAGTGTTATGCTCGGATTATAATTCTCTCTATCACATTATATCCTCGACTCACTCCCTTCCTCTTCTTAAATCTCTTATACTAGCCTACCTCTCCCGTAGTTAATTTAATTTTTGACTTTGATAATTTTGCTTGCTTAGCTATAGTTGCTCTAGTTTAGTTGTGTTTAGTTCTAATTTTCCTCGAATATTAGCCTAACATCTATCTTTCCTGCATGCTCGCGACCGGTTCGGTTAATCGCGCCGCGCGTCATGCGGCAGCGCCCCTCGGTCGGTTGGGCGGGAGGAGGGCTGCGTTCTGCTGGGTTCCGCGCGTAACAGGCTTTGGCTTGGTGTCGCATGGGGCACTTGATGGTGCAGTCATTGCATATCAACGTCCAGACAATAATGCAGCAGATGCATTGTCTAGAGGAATGACGTCGACTTAATTCGCGAAAAATAGTATGTGGTTTCATGGCCCACTATTTCTTCATGGCCCACCATCTACATGGCCACCAGCATTTGTGGCTACAAAAGAGGAAAATATGAGTGCAAATTCATACAACAAACTAATAAGAATAATTGCTTGCATGATGCGTTTCCGAAGAAGGAAAACGTACACAAGCAATCTTATCCAATTCAATGAGATGAAAGAAGCTCAGAAAATTTTCATTCGTAACATACAACAGAATGACTTCAAAGAGGACATATGTACGTTACTTAACAAGACAGAAGGAAACGCAAAAGGGAAAATCGATTAACTCGCTTACCCCGTTTATGGATCAGGATCTTGCGAGTGGGTGGTCGACTGGAAGCGGCAAATATTTCATTTGACGCCAAACACCCAATGCTCCTACCTTACAACGATCCAATTGTCAAGTTGATCCTTGCTAAAATACACAAGGACAACATGCATTGTGGCCCCCAGGCATTGCTGACAGCATCACGACAACAATTTTGGATACTTAAAGGAAAAAACATGGCCAGAAGCATTGTGCAGAACTGTGTGAAATGCACAAGAGCCAAGCCCAAACTGCTAGAGCAGATCATGGGAAATCTGGCACCTCTTCGAGTCACCCAAGCAAGGCCATTCCTCAATTCTGGAGTTGATTACTGTGGACCATTTAAAATCCACTATAAAATACGAGGAAAGAAGCCTAATATAGCTTACATAGCCATATTCTGTTGTTTCGCGACTAAAGCAGTACATTTAGAGCTAGTCAGCGATCTCACCACAGAAGCATTTTTAGCGGCACTCCGACGGTTCACCTCTCGTCGAGGAAAATGTCAAGTACTCCATTGCGACAATGCTACGAATTTCGTAGGAGCCAGGAACAAACTTCAAGAATTAGAAGAGGCCATATTCTCAGAAAAGGCAAAGGAACAACTCGAGCAGATACGAGATCACTTAAAGCCGGGACAAGTTCTCCCAGTAACTCCCGAAAATATGCTAATGGTGTATGGTGTATCAGATGATGAAAGCTGAAGGCACGATTATAGATGATCATGCAATCATCAGAGTTACGCTTCCATTAGTTTCAGCTTACGAACTGAAAATGGGATAAGTATGTTCGAAGTCAAGACACCATATGTACATCGCAATCAACAGTCACCGAGACGAATTCGTTGAACTGTCAGAGAGTGATCTAAAAAATTGCCATCCAAGAGCAAACAATGATTTTGTATGCTATAATAAACAAACAATGTTCTCAGTTGAAACAAGTTGCGAATTACAAATGTTCCATAACAAAACGGATCCATCATGCAACTTAATCAAAACAAAAAAATCGTTTATATGGTTGAGTATGCATGGTAAAAATCAATGGATATTTTTAACAAAATCATCATTGAAATTATCAGCAGTATGTGCAGATGGAATATCGGATATCAAACTACAAAATTCAGGATTATTGATCGCAAAACCTGGATGCATCATTCGAAATTACATCGCAGCCAATGCAACAGCCTACCACATCAGCGAATGGAGGCAACACATCAAGTCAGCCGTTTGCAATCAACATTAATGATGGTTGAACATACCATGGTCAACGGCCGGGAGGATGTACGATTTAGATTTAAACATCAAACAGTATGATTAGACTTAAATTTATGTTTGTTATTAGGTATTAAGAATTCTCAGCAACCTAAATAAATATTCTCAAACTAACCCAATAAATATGAGATATGCACCGCTGACCTAAATAAATATTCAACAGACAGCTGGATGCACGTGCATGCACATAATCTTGTTATATTGATAACACAGTCATAAATTACATTCGAGATGATCTGCTTTTGTAAAATGTCACACCATCTGCATGATAATCGTTTTACGACAGTCATAAAAATATTCCATACCTACTTATACTTAGAACTAATTAATAGAAACTGTATATACATATACCTTACATTTTACCGAATAAAATCAGTACGAAAGGAAACTCTGACGAATTCACATATCCGAAGCCCAATTTGTTCAAGTGCCGATTGCGGCGACATTTTGTTACTGGTACATGAACCGTTGGCATACACATTTTATGTACATATATTTCAGCATACGATTGACAATCACCAGAACCAAGTGAATCTACATCAACAGATTTATTTGATTCGTTCACAAACAATCATTCAATCAGTCAATCAAATATATTTTGTAAAAGTTCTAAAATGTTTTAAAGGATATTTTATCATAATTAATCTTTTGAATACCTTTTGTATACCCGGTACTCGAAGAGAAAATAGGTTATATTGTATTTGTGGGGAATAACGGTTGTATGTAACGCACAGAAGGAAACGTTTCCGACCCCATAAAGTATATATATTCTTGATCAGCATCAATAGACGAGTCGATAGAGCCATGTCTGTCTGTCCGTCTGTCCGTCCGTCCGTCCTGATGAGCGCCTAGTACTCAGAGACTATAAGAGCTAGAGCCACCAAATTTTGCATCCAGACTTCTGTATGCTCACACCGTTACAAGTGTATTTCAAAAATGAGCCACGCCCCCTTCCGCCCCCGCAAAAAGGCGAAAACCTCCCTAATCTACAATTTTGAAGATAAAAGAAAACTTCCGTAGGGAATGACCATATCTATCAGATCACCAAATTGGGATACGATTGGATCATTATTAAAGCCACAATGAAGAAATTAATTTGCAGAGGCCAAACCCACCCCGTCCCGCAGCTTATATTTGTTTTTTACACATTCTCTTATTCACACTCTGCTTCGCGCAGTTTATGGCCTCTGCCCCTGACACGTCTCTGCCCCTGCCCCGTCTCACACGCACCCTTCTTGTTAGTTTTCTTTTATCTTTAAAATTGTAGCTTTCGGAGGTTTCGAACTTTTGCTTGGGCGGTAGGGGGCGGGGCAAATTTTTTAAAAACATTTGTAACAGTGTGAGCATTCAGAAGTCTGGATGCTAAATTAGGTGGCTCTAGCTTTTGTGGTCTCTGAGTACTAGGCGCTCATCAGGACGGACAGACAGACATGGCTCAATCGACTCGGCTATTGATGCTAATCAAGAATATATATACTTTGTGGGGTCGGAAACGTTTCCTTCTCTGCGTTACATATGTACATGCACTTTGTGCACAAATACAATATACCCTAATTACTCTTCGAGTACCGGGTATACAAAATTTCAACGTTCCCCTTGGAAGGGCTCAGTGTGCAGAGCCTATTATCAATTAAATACAAGTTGTTTCAGTTATAATAGTCTTTTCCGATGTTAACTATCGTATTTTTATTTGTCCATTTCGATTAATTTAAAAAGAATTCTAGAATCTAGATCTCAACTGGAAAAATGTTTCCCATATGATCTAGAGTTGGTGTTTGGAGTATGCTGAGTTTTTTAGTTCGTTGGCTGGTCAAAGCAGATTACTATGGGTTCCTAGCGGTATTTAGCTTACAAATTAATTTTGCTTAGAAAAAGACATATTCGCCGTAATAAAATATACATTTTGCTTGGAGTTAAGATGTACATTTATATCTTCTAACTATTATCTCTCTGTATTCTTGTTGCTTATGCTTGACCAACATCATCATTCTATGCTTCTTCATTCGTATTTTTCAGCTTGTTCTGCAATGATGTAGCAAATTAATCTCGTACTTTCTAAAGAAACATTTAGGTTGCACATACTTAGTTATTTGCAATATGAATGAGAAAGCGTTCTCAAGGTTAGGGAACTCTTCAATGCGTGCTCATTGAGATAAAGTTTTGTTGAATGTGATACATCACATATGTATGTATTTATAAACATTTTCTTCGGTTCTTTATGTCGTATTAAACTAGCAAAACGTTAAAAAACTAACTTATCTGTCTCCTTTACGCTCAACATAAGATACTTCCGTTACATCTACTAAGGCTTAGAAAAAACTCTTAAGTGTATGAAAAAAATAGTCAGAAGGGGAAAACAATTCTTGGCGATATATGTATTTTCTAATGAAAGGGAGCTAACCGAACAATTTCCGCCATGGGAGCTGTCACGCGGTGAGCTATAGCCGGATTCGTTACGGTTATTGGGAGTTCTAGTGAGGTGGGTACGCCACTAGTGTTTGTGACACCGATGACGGCCAAACTGTCATCCAGGTTAACCTCGCCCAGGGGAGAGACGCATCTCAGCTGCACAGCGCTCGGATTCTCCAGCGTCGACATTATAGGCGTCTGGTTGAGAAGTGCATTCGTTTCGTTGGTGCGAGCCATGATGGGTGGTGTGAGGTGTGCAGCATCTAGCGGTAGCACGTGTGAGACAAACACGACGCCGTCAGAATCCTCGTCGCCAACGTCTATGAGGCCAGTGCCGGCAGAGCTTCGTGTCTCTATGTGTAGCAAAGCCACACTAGTGTTGGCTGCGTTTACATAATCGATGTCGTTGACCACTTGGCATTCAGCAAGTGCTTCGGCCAGCAGGTCCGTGCCGGGGACTGTAATTGCCGATGTTCCACAGACTTCCTCCTCGTCTAAGGTCATATCTTCCACATTGACCAGCTGCAAGTCGCGCTCCTGAAGGTATGCCTGGGCTGCTTGAAGTATATCGCGCGCATGAAGCACGGCCCTGACACTGCTGGCGCCAGTCTCAGCGACATTTAGCTCGATGCAAGAATCTGGCTGTTCTGCAATGGTAAAAAGGACTGAAGGGTCCAGTTCAAGGCGATGCCCGTGGACATTTAGCTGCAATACGTTAGACTGTAATTGGTCCTCGTGCAGCGACAACTCCTCGTCTTCATTGATGGTGCCACCAAAGCTGGCCAAAGGCATAACCCCTTCGGCCACTTGGCTTAGGGGCGTCATGATACCCAATATTTCCACCTGTTTTTGTTCGTATGTGGTCTCCTCCGCCTGACTATTAACGACCTGCATAGACGACGTCACTGAAACTTGCGGCTCGGGTGCGTCGAACTGTTCATAACTGTTCTGCTCAAAATCTGTGCTCATCTCTGTCTCCATATCCGCTGGCTCCACTACCTGAGCCACAGCCTGGCCACCACGGAAGTCAATGTCCGCAAAAACAGCTGACATTGGATGGCCATCTGCAAGACGTGGCGGCTCCAGCAACGCCTCTCGCGGCACCGGCACGAGGTGGTTCTTCTCGCTATCCAGGTACAACACCACGTTGTTCAACGGCATGAAGTTGTTGTTGACCAGCGAACAGAGCATAAATGTATGGTTGTAGCCCGGTATGGGACGAGTCATGACAGCGCAGATGCGCCCTGCGCACAATTGGGGCTGCAATGACCAAAAATAAAATGTTTAACCATTCACTATTGAGGAGAAATAAATATTCAGATGACCTTAAAATATTCTAAAGGTATAGTCGACCTTCCGACAATTCAAAAAACTAACATAATAAAAGCCGGTAGTGACGTGAATATCGGTACCATGATACTCCTTACTTAGTTTTTATGTATGTATATACATACATACATATGTATGTATGTACATACATACATACATATGTACATACATATGTTTGTAACACACAGAAGGAAACGTTTCCGACCCCATATAGTATATATGTACATATGTACATACATACATTCTTGATCAGCATCAATAGCCGAGTCGATATTGCCATGTCTTTCTATCCGTCCGTCTTGTTGAGCGCTTGGATCTCAGAGACTAAAAGCTAGAACCACTAAATTTTGCATCCAGATGGCTGTATGCTCACACTGTTACAAGTGTATTTAAAAAATTAGACCTTCCCCCTTCCAAACAAAGGGCGAAAAACTGCGGTATCAACAATTTTGAAGATAAAAGAAAACTAAAAACACCATTCCGTAGGGAAGAGCCTTATCTATCAGATCAACAAACTGGGATCAGATTGGATCACTATTATAGCCAGAATGAAGAAATTAATATGCAGTGGCTAAACCCTTCTCGATTATTTATTTGCACATTATCTCTCACTCGGCTTCGTGTAGTGTGCGGCTCTAGGCGAGGGGGGCGAGTTAAAAGGGCGTGTTTGCGTGTTTTTGCGAAGTGATGATGTATGTATATGTATTTAGATTCTTATGACAGATGTAGAAAAAATTTAAAATTTCAAATGTAAGATTGGGAAAAAAAACCATAAGGTACATTGAGTGCCGGGTATAAAAGTTTTGACGCGTAAGAAGCGTCCCTTATCGTTTTTTTTCTATGGCAGAATTTTTTTTTAATAATTTTTAAAATATGGTATCCGTCTGGCAATCGATATTTTTTTACGAAGTTTTGACTCACGAAAAACTTGGTCGAGCTTTTATCTCTGGAATGTTTTGGTTTATCTACGTTTCCTCCAAGGTTACGAAACGGTGCAAAAATGTATTAAAATTTTACCGCACAAAAAACAAAATTTTTGCATTTCAAAGCTTACTACACAAAGGTCTACGCGTCACAACTTTTATACCCGGTACTTAGTGCTACATCTGTACCTTAGCGGTTTTTTGTCAAATTTTTCATTTTTTCTTCATCTGTCATCTACATCTACAACACTTCTCACGCCAACACGCTCCGTAAGCTCGCCCCCCTTCACGAGAGCCGCACACTGCAGAGTCACGGCAGAGGCAGAGGCCGCACACTGCAGAGTCACGGCAGAGGCAGAGGCCGCACACTGCAGAAGCAGAGTGTGAATGAGAGAATGTGCAAAAAACAAAAAAAAACTGCGGGACGGGGTGGGCGCAGCCACTGCAAATTAATTTCTTCATTCTGGCAATCGGATCTGATAGATATGGTCCTTCCCTACGGAATAGCGTTTTTAGTTTTCTCGTATCTTCAAACTTGTGAATACCGAAGATTTTTCGCGGTTTACGGGGCGGAAGGCGGCGCGGAAATACACTTGTATAAGTGTGATAACACAGCAGTCCGGATGCAAGCGCTGGTTGCTCTATCTCTAATAGTCTCTGAAAACTAGCCGACAAACCATACGGACGGTCAGTCAGAAATGGCTATATCGTCTCGGCTATTGATGCTGATCAAGAAAATAAATATTTTATAGGGTCGGAAACGTTTCCTTTTGTGCGTTACATACATTCACTTTTTGCACAATGTACACTATTTACTCTTCGAGTCCCCCAAAAGGGCGAAAACTGCCGTATCAACAATTTTAAAGATAAAAAAAAAAACTAGAAAGAAAAAGCTGTGCCATAGAAAAAAAAAATTGTCATCAGACTATTTCTAAGCCCCATAACTTTCATAAGTTTGTTTCGTTCCTTGAAACTGTCGAGTAGTGTTATGCGATGGAGCGTATACTTTAAGGATTGGATAACACTTCCATCTGGGTGTTACACATACATACATATCTAAGATAAAATCTAATATATCCCTAAATTCTTTCTTAAAAAAATAAAATCTTGCTAATTTTGTTGTTATAATACATTTCAGGTACCATGAAATATGTTCGCTATCTTCGTTACTCAATCGTGCTAGGAGGAGAGAGAAATACCACTGGACCACTGTACAGAAGAGATAGGCAGAGAGCGACGGACGCCCTCCTTTTCTACAACCAAGAAACACTTTAAAAGTATTTACAGAACTTCAAATCCGCTATTATCAAACAAATTTCATTTTCTCGGAACGACGAGCCCAACGAGCCGCAGTATAACGAGAAATATGTGGTGGCCTGGCGAAGTTACCTTGTCTCAGAAAATTCGATTCGTCAAGACCAGTCGGCCGCCCTTTGCAGTTGTTGCCTTTTTCAACGAGAAAACATAGCGAATGATATCGATTATAATCTATAATTATAGGTAACGGCTCTGCGTTTTTTTTTTTATCAGCGAGCAAGTCACTTCAAACAGACTGATTTATCCATTTAAATGCTCCGCCAATGAGGAGTTCATCCAACGGAGTACCGTTAAAAATTTTGAGAGTTGATAAAGAATCTAATATGTAAAGTAATTATATTTTTACCAATATAACGCATTTCTAATTTATTTTTCTATTTTATTCGATTAGTATTTTCTATCAGCCCATTGCTGAGAAAGTTTAAGACGTTTTTGCCAATTTTGACGGGGCAAAGTCACTTTTGAATTTTTAATACAAATTTGGAAAAAGTGAATTTCGTGTGCCAATACAATTTTGTTTGTAATTTGAATCTCAATCTGCCACTGAATCCAAGGCTAAGCTTGATAAATACTATGGGGACTCTGCACTATATGTTTCAATGTTAAACGAGGAGGGACGTGTGAGACGCTTCTTACTTAAACCACTAAGGTACAGTTAGTTTTACATTTTGAATTTTCGCTTTTTTTCCACATATGTAAGTATGTACATAAATATGTATGTCATCTGTATCTACATAAGATCTCACGCCAACTCGCCCTTTTAGCTCGCCCCCATCCACCAGATCCGCACACTGCACGAAGCAGAGTGTGGAATGAGAGAATGAGCAAAAAATATGCAAATCTGCTGAAAGGGATGGGGGAAGCCACTGCAAATGAATTTCTTCATTCTGGCTATAATAGTTATTCAATATAATCCCAATTCGGTGATCTGATAGATATGGTCATTCATTACCGAATCGCAGACATGGCTATATAGACTCGGCTATTGATGCTGAACAAGAATATATGTATATACTTTATGAGGTCGGAATCGTTTCCTTCTGTGCGTTACAAACATCCACTTCTGTGCACAAATACAATATAGCCTATTCACTGTTTGAGCACCGGGTAAAAAATAACATCAGACCATTTGTAAGCCCCATATCTATCAGAAAAATTTGGCTTGGTTCCTTCAGGATAGTGTTATTGGCGATGATCCGAAACCAGTTGTTCCAACACTCGGAACTGCTAGAAATGGTTGCGTAGGTGACGGTACAAAGTCGAAAATGCTTGATTTGTTCTGTTACTCAGGGTTGACAGGCTCAGAAGCAAACAAACAAAAAATGCCTACCTGCTTTGCTGGCAACGACTCCGCATGAAATTGATCTTGGAACACGAGCACCGTCTCAACCTGCACCCTGGTGATTTCTCCTCTTTGTTTTTTTCGGCAAAGATTCTGGATATTTGGCGCACGTTACCGAATAAGCAAAATCTCACTTATGTATGTAACAGAATACACTACTGGCCAAAAAAGAAGTACATAGGAACAGAACCAATTGTTTATGAAATATCCCGAATGTTTTTGAATTGCATGGCTGCCAATTGTTTATATTATTAAAGATTACAGCTTTGCTAATCATTTAAATCCCAAATTAAAATAGGGAAGCATCTTTATTACATTCTAAGCTTAAATTTGTTATGGATGGGCTATTTGGCCTGGTCAAAAAAAAGTAAACGAGATGCATTTTTAAATTTTTAAGGATATGATCAGGATTTGATAAAAGGTTTGCTGGACTCCTTGCATATTAAGTACATGAGAGTTCCTTCATTCTCCATTAAACAAAGAAATGTCTAGGGAGAGCGTCCTAGTTAATTCAAATTGCCTTCAAATCAACAGTGCTTACTAAAATCCGAGACCGGAAGAAGAATCCTTCACAAACAACGGTCCGTCGTAGACATCAATATTCATATTTACCGGGTCGTATAGTCGGAAAAATTCCCTTGCTCCGAGTAAACAAATTTTTAGATAATTACATGTTGAATTACATGTTGCATGGTCTGGATCAGTTGGTTCTTAAAAGTGGAATAATATCTTATGGAGTGACGATACAAAAGTAAATCCTATTGGTAATGACTCCAGGGGACACTTACGACTTACGAAGGCAAACAATTTGACGTCCGGCAAAAAAAAAAAAGTTTATGAATGGAGTCGGTTGTGTAATGGTCTGGAGCTGTTTTTCGTGGAATTGAGCAAAAGCAGTGAAAACTTCGAACTATAACCAAATTCGGGTTTTAAAACCTATTGACTGACATTATAAAACTATTTTCTAAGGAAACCATGCATTTGAAATGGGACTTTCAAAAGGACTACAGACCAAAGGACAACTTAAGACTGATCAATGGAAGGATTACACAAAACAAGGTGAACGCTATGAGTTAGCCAAGTCTTAGCCAAGTTTTCTTACTCAAATCGAGATTAGAACCTGTGCGTAGAACCTTGAACCTTGAAACGTCGAATTGGTTTAAATGCGTTTCGATAATTTTCAAGAATTGTGTGAATTTGGCCAAAACAGTTGATATGAGATTCGAGTGAACACTTGCGCAATCTTTTTGTTGACATGCTAAAAATAATCACCAAAGTCATACCAAATAACGAGAAGGGACGTGTGAGACGCTTCTTACGCGTCACAACTTTTATACCCGATTAAACCCTTCTCGATTATTTATTTGCACATTATCTCTCACTCGGCTTCGTGTAGTGTGCGGCTCTAGGCGAGGGGGGCGAGTTAAAAGGGCGTGTTTGCGTGTTTTTGCGAAGTGATGTATGTATATGTATTTAGATTCTTATGACAGATGTAGAAAAAATTTAAAATTTCAAATGTAAGATTGGGAAAAAAAACCATAAGGTACATTGAGTGCCGGGTATAAAAGTTTTGACGCGTAAGAAGCGTCCCTTATCGTTTTTTTTCTATGGCAGAATTTTTTTTTAATAATTTTTAAAATATGGTATCCGTCTGGCAATCGATATTTTTTTACGAAGTTTTGACTCACGAAAAACTTGGTCGAGCTTTTATCTCTGGAATGTTTTGGTTTATCTACGTTTCCTCCAAGGTTACGAAACGGTGCAAAAATGTATTAAAATTTTACCGCACAAAAAACAAAATTTTTGCATTTCAAAGCTTACTACACAAAGGTCTACGCGTCACAACTTTTATACCCGGTACTTAGTGCTACATCTGTACCTTAGCGGTTTTTGTCAAATTTTTTTTTTTTTCTTCATCTGTCATCTACATCTACAACACTTCTCACGCCAACACGCTCCGTAAGCTCGCCCCCCTTCACGAGAGCCGCACACTGCAGAGTCACGGCAGAGGCAGAGGCCGCACACTGCAGAGTCACGGCAGAGGCAGAGGCCGCACACTGCAGAAGCAGAGTGTGAATGAGAGAATGTGCAAAAAACAAAAAAAAACTGCGGGACGGGGTGGGCGCAGCCACTGCAAATTAATTTCTTCATTCTGGCAATCGGATCTGATAGATATGGTCCTTCCCTACGGAATAGCGTTTTTAGTTTTCTCGTATCTTCAAACTTGTGAATACCGAAGATTTTTCGCGGTTTACGGGGCGGAAGGCGGCGCGGAAATACACTTGTATAAGTGTGATAACACAGCAGTCCGGATGCAAGCGCTGGTTGCTCTATCTCTAATAGTCTCTGAAAACTAGCCGACAAACCATACGGACGGTCAGTCAGAAATGGCTATATCGTCTCGGCTATTGATGCTGATCAAGAAAATAAATATTTTATAGGGTCGGAAACGTTTCCTTTTGTGCGTTACATACATTCACTTTTTGCACAATGTACACTATTTACTCTTCGAGTCCCCCAAAAGGGCGAAAAACTGCCGTATCAACAATTTTAAAGATAAAAAAAAAAACTAGAAAGAAAAAAAGCTGTGCCATAGAAAAAAAAATTGTCATCAGACTATTTCTAAGCCCCATAACTTTCATAAGTTTGTTTCGTTCCTTGAAACTGTCGAGTAGTGTTATGCGATGGAGCGTATACTTTAAGGATTGGATAACACTTCCATCTGGGTGTTACACATACATACATATCTAAGATAAAATCTAATATATCCCTAAATTCTTTAAAAAAAAAATAAAATCTTGCTAATTTTGTTGTTATAATACATTTCAGGTACCATGAAATATGTTCGCTATCTTCGTTACTCAATCGTGCTAGGAGGAGAGAGAAATACCACTGGACCACTGTACAGAAGAGATAGGCAGAGAGCGACGGACGCCCTCCTTTTCTACAACCAAGAAACACTTTAAAAGTATTTACAGAACTTCAAATCCGCTATTATCAAACAAATTTCATTTTCTCGGAACGACGAGCCCAACGAGCCGCAGTATAACGAGAAATATGTGGTGGCCTGGCGAAGTTACCTTGTCTCAGAAAATTCGATTCGTCAAGACCAGTCGGCCGCCCTTTGCAGTTGTTGCCTTTTTCAACGAGAAAACATAGCGAATGATATCGATTATAATCTATAATTATAGGTAACGGCTCTGTATTTTTTTTTTATCAGCGAGCAAGTCACTTCAAACAGACTGATTTATCCATTTAAATGCTCCGCCAATGAGGAGTTCATCCAACGGAGTACCGTTAAAAATTGTGAGAGTTGATAAAGAATCTAATATGTAAAGTAATCGGCCTTACCAATATAACGCATTTCTAATGTTTACATATTTTATTCGATTAGTATTTTCTATCAGCCCATTGCTGAGAAAGTTTAAGACGTTTTTGCCAATTTTGACGGGGCAAAGTCACTTTTGAATTTTTAATACAAATTTGGAAAAAGTGAATTTCGTGTGCCAATACAATTTTGTTTGTAATTTGAATCTCAATCTGCCACTGAATCCAAGGCTAAGCTTGATAAATACTATGGGGACTCTGCACTATATGTTTCAATGTTAAACGAGGAGGGACGTGTGAGACGCTTCTTACTTAAACCACTAAGGTACAGTTAGTTTTACATTTTGAATTTTAAGTTTTTTCCACATATGTAAGTATGTACATAAATATGTATGTCATCTGTATCTACATAAGATCTCACGCCAACTCGCCCTTTTAGCTCGCCCCCATCCACCAGATCCGCACACTGCACGAAGCAGAGTGTGGAATGAGAGAATGAGCAAAAAATATGCAAATCTGCTGAAAGGGATGGGGGAAGCCACTGCAAATGAATTTCTTCATTCTGGCTATAATAGTTATTCAATATAATCCCAATTCGGTGATCTGATAGATATGGTCATTCATTACCGAATCGCAGACATGGCTATATAGACTCGGCTATTGATGCTGAACAAGAATATATGTATATACTTTATGAGGTCGGAATCGTTTCCTTCTGTGCGTTACAAACATCCACTTCTGTGCACAAATACAATATAGCCTATTCACTGTTTGAGCACCGGGTAAAAAATAACATCAGACCATTTGTAAGCCCCATATCTATCAGAAAAATTTGGCTTGGTTCCTTCAGGATAGTGTTATTGGCGATGATCCGAAACCAGTTGTTCCAACACTCGGAACTGCTAGAAATGGTTGCGTAGGTGACGGTACAAAGTTGAAAATGCTTGATTTGTTCTGTTACTCAGGGTTGACAGGCTCAGAAGCAAACAAACAAAAAATGCCTACCTGCTTTGCTGGCAACGACTCCGCATGAAATTGATCTTGGAACACGAGCACCGTCTCAACCTGCACCCTGGTGATTTCTCCTCTTTGTTTTTATTCGGCAAAGATTCTGGATATTTGGCGCACGTTACCGAATAAGCAAAATCTCACTTATGTATGTAACAGAATACACTACTGGCCAAAAAAGAAGTACATAGGAACAGAACCAATTGTTTATGAAATATCCCGAATGCTTTGCTAATCATTTAAATCCCAAATTAAAATAGGGAAGCATCTTTATTACATTCTAAGCTTAAATTTGTTATGGATGGGCTATTTGGCCTGGTCAAAAAAGTAAACGAGATGCATTTTTAAATTTTTAAGGATATGATCAGGATTTGATAAAAGGTTTGCTGGACTCCTTGCATATTAAGTACATGAGAGTTCCTTCATTCTCCATTAAACAAAGAAATGTCTAGGGAGAGCGTCCTAGTTAATTCAAATTGCCTTCAAATCAACAGTGCTTACTAAAATCCGAGACCGGAAGAAGAATCCTTCACAAACAACGGTCCGTCGTAGACATCAATATTCATATTTACCGGGTCGTATAGTCGGAAAAATTCCCTTGCTCCGAGTAAACAAATTTTTAGATAATTACATGTTGAATTACATGTTGCATGGTCTGGATCAGTTGGTTCTTAAAAGTGGAATAATATCTTATGGAGTGACGATACAAAAGTAAATCCTATTGGTAATGACTCCAGGGGACACTTACGACTTACGAAGGCAAACAATTTGACGTCCGGCAAAAAAAAGTTTATGAATGGAGTCGGTTGTGTAATGGTCTGGAGCTGTTTTTCGTGGAATTGAGCAAAAGCAGTGAAAACTTCGAACTATAACCAAATTCGGGTTTTAAAACCTATTGACTGACATTATAAAACTATTTTCTAAGGAAACCATGCATTTGAAATGGGACTTTCAAAAGGACTACAGACCAAAGGACAACTTAAGACTGATCAATGGAAGGATTACACAAAACAAGGTGAACGCTATGAGTTAGCCAAGTCTTAGCCAAGTTTTCTTACTCAAATCGAGATTAGAACCTGTGCGTAGAACCTTGAACCTTGAAACGTCGAATTGGTTTAAATGCGTTTCGATAATTTTCAAGAATTGTGTGAATTTGGCTAAAACAGTTGATATGAGATTCGAGTGAACACTTGCGCAATCTTTTTGGTGACATGCTAAAAATAATCACCAAAGTCATACCAAATAACGAGAAGGGACGTGTGAGACGCTTCTTACGCGTCACAACTTTTATACCCGGCACTCAGTACCACATCTGTACATTAGCGGTTTTTTGTCAAATTTTAAATTTATTCTTCATCTGTCATCTACATCTACAACACTTCTCACACCAACACGCTCCTTTAGCTCGCACGCCTTCCCTGAATGAGAGAATGTGCAAAAAACATACATATATAAGCTGGGTTTAGCCAATGGAAAATAATTTCTTCATTGTGGCTATAATAATGATCCAATCGGATCCCAATTTATTGATCTGATAGATATGGTCATTCCCTACGGAATGGCGTTTTTAATTTTATGTTTTCTTCAAAATTGTAGATTTCGGAGGTTTTCGCCCTTTTGCGGGGGCGGAAGGCTCATTTTTGAAATACACTTGTAACAGTGTGAGCATACAGAAGTATGGATGCAAAATTTGGTGGCTCTAACTTTTATGGTCTCTGAGATCCAGGCGCTCAACAAGACGGACAGACGGACGGACAGTCGGACAGACGGACGGACAGACAGACATGGCTCAATCGACTCGGCTATTGATGCAAGAAGAATATATATACTTTATGGGGTCGGAGACGTTTCCTTCTGTTCGTTACATACATTCACTTTGTGCACAAATACAATATACCCTATTTACTCTTCGAGTACCAGGTATAATGATGGCTATACCGTATACCAGGGCTCGGCACCCATACAGTGCAGTGCCCTTGTGTGTGTAGTTAAAACACAAAGATGCCTGGGCATCTGGGCGAAACGAAGCTGCAATTATTTCGTGTTGAAACTTTCAAGGGAAACACAAATTTTAATCAAAACAATAAAAAACGAGAAGGGAGGTGTGAGACGCTTCTTACGCGTCACAACTTTTATACCCGGCACTCAGTACTACATCTGTACATTAGCGGTTATTTGTCAAATTTTAAATTTTTTCTTCATCTGTCATCTACATCAACAACACTGCTCACGCCAACACGCTCCTTTAGCTCGCCACCCTCCCCTATAGACACACACAGCAGAGTCGCGGCAGAGGCATAGGCAGAGGCAGAGACGTGTCAGGGGGAGAGGCCATAAAAGTTGTGACACGTCTTTTCTCGTTTGAATACTGGATGACAAGAGTCGAAAACCACGCAAGAGGAGGAGCTACATATGCCTTTCCTTGTCACGTCGGTAATACACTTGAACTTGACACGGACTTCGACAATTAAACTTTCCTGACTGTGCTGAGTAGCGTCATATCCTTAAAAGGCAAGTTTACCTAAATATACCGTGACAGCCGCCCCAATAGCATAAGTAGGTGCAAACCGATCACCAGTGTCGTAGCAGCACACCGACCTTATTACTCGTACCCTGCATGCTGACATCTAATGGGTATTCTTGCTATGGGAATCGACTGTTCGAATTTTTAAACTGCATTGTAAGCGAGTCAACGAAAACTCAACGCTTGCATTTGAGCAGATATCTGCCATACTTGCTAAAGTCTGCTCAGTGGGTAACTGGTAAACAACTGATCCACATCAGATACTGAGGACAACTATTTGTCGCTCACTTCTTAATTGGACGACCACTAACCACCATACCGGAGGCTGACCTGGATCGCATACGTGGCCGGGATGTTGAGGAACGCCTCCGATATTATCTAATTTTCATATTTATTTATAAGTTCATCTCTAAGAAAGGAACCACCAGCGAAAAAAACAAGAAAATAAGAGTTCGAAATTATAAGAGAAATAATGTAAGAGAATATCTGTATAAATTCCCTTCATTTCTTCACAGCATCAATGTATGCCAAGAACGTGACTCGATTCCAAAACAATCTCACACGAACATACATATACTGGGCAGAGTCTGAGACAAAACTGTAATATGAACTACCAAGGCCTGCAGCCTTGTCCAGGCGGTAGTCTTCGCCAATAATAGCCTATCACTTATCATCACTCTAAAACAGGGCTCGGCACGCATTGTTAGCATTGGTGCCAACCACTGTAATACTCGTAGATGTGTCGTACAAGATCATAGAGGTTGGAAAACCAACCGTTAATCTGTGACACTTACATTTTCTAGACTCTCGTGCTGTTCCTTCGTATCACATGACGTCTCAACGGTATCGTGGCGGATGACGCTCCCTACGTTGTCGCTCCCTACATTGCGAAAGCGTCGACGCTGCCGCCGCTGCCCAAATGGCAAGAGCGGCATGGGCAACGAGCTCGAGCGACGGCGTTGCTGGTCACGCAGCTCTTCCAACTGGTGGTGGGCTTTGGCAACGTCTTCGTCGCAAAAGTTCTGGGCATAGCTCAGGTCCCCGCTCTTGGATATGGTGGAGGCTGTTGATGAATTTACCTGCGAAGAGCTGGCCGGATGGCGAGCAAGAAGTGACAACACTGGAGTTACTGCCAAAACCGCTGAGGATATCTGTCTCTGTGGCTCAGGTAACGAGCTCACCGATTCTACAAGGCTCATTTCGATTCGAGAGTCCAGCGTGGATGGCTTCTCTACTTCCGACTCTTCCGCCTCCATAACTGTCTGAGGAAGCTTTTGTTCTAGTTGACCAGCTACATCTACCTGAGGTGTTCTTAATTCCATGTCTAGAGATACTGGCTTTGGTAGCAGATTTCTATCTGAATCAAAAGACATATCCCCTGTAGATTTTACTTCTTGGCTCCAGCGTTCCCGCGCCCTGCGGCACTTTTCGGCACTCCGTCCGCTGACCAGATCAGCCTCGTATTGTCGAAGTAGTTCTTGCTCCCTCTTTTTCAAAAGCAGCTCCCGTTTTTGGGGCACAAAGGACACTGTGGGTGCCATTGCTGAGGCAACCAGTTTCGTCTCTTGCTCAGACCCTGGCTCTTGGAATGTCTCAGAGTCTAGTCCCTGTTCTTGCTCTGGATCGAGCTCCAGATTCGGCTGCTCTGGTTCAGGTTCAAGCTTCAGCTCAGATTCGGGCTTTTGCTCTGGGCCAGGCTCTTGTGGTTCAACCCCGTGGACTTCGTCCAGCACTTTCACGCTAATATGATTGGCCGCCAGCTCGGACTTAGCTCCATGAGGTACGTCTTTTTCAACTTCTTCCGAATCCTGCTCATCTATGTATCTTAAATGTTCCTCCTCGACGGCTACCTCGTCGTTTGACTTCTCGCGCCGGCTATCATTGCTGTCTGACGAATGTAGGCTGCCAAAGGGAAGGCGATCGTAAAGATTGGGCAGCCGTATGTCCTCCAGAATTAAAACACCCCCTCGCTGCACAGGCTGAGTGGCATCCACAATGGCTGCATTGAGAACTGATCCCGACGCGGCTCTTTGAAGCTCCTGTGCCTCCTCCGCTGAGATCACAGCGATATTTGAGGCAATCGAGCAACTCGTGCTGGAGCTGAAAAGGGGGGAAGCAATTCTACTTGTCTTTGAAATTGAACTGGAATTTGAGATATTATTGCTGTTGCTGCTACAGATGTTGCTAAGTTCCTTGGCCGTTGGTTTGGACTTTAGCTTTAATCGAGCCTTTAGCTTAGACAGTCGCTGCTGTTTACGGGATAAATCTCTTCTGGGTTGACTGTTTAAACGATTACATTTTTTGCTGCTGTTTCTACTGCTAATTTTACTGCTTCTGCTGCTCTTGCTCGCGCTGCTTGTGAGGCTGTGCCCGCCATTAGGTAATTGGGGAGAGACTCCTCCCCCGCTGATCAAGTGAAGAGATGCGCCGCTGCTGCCGGCATCCTCTTCCTCGTCACTAGGTAGTGTGAATACCGACATTGGAGGACTTTCATCTTTCGTCACTGCCTCCATCGATTTGTTGCGCGACTTAAAAATGCGCTTCTGCCGTTCCTTGATTGGTAAGCTCAGCCGATCGGCAGTAAGCTCCGTTTCATCTGGTTCAGGCTCAGCGTATGGATGCAAAATTTCCTGATCGTCGATTGGTTTAAAATATCGATTACTCTCATCAGTGGCTGCGGCAGCCGACAATTGTAATTCATCGTCGAAGCCCTTGAATACAACGTCATTGCAAATATTGACTTTAGATCTAGTTCGTGCTGTCGACGCTTGTCCCAGCTGCAGAATATTCCCGGCTTCCTTTGACAACGCTGTCGACACGGGCCAATCTTCTATATCAACAGTGCCTTTGCCATTAGCGCCATGGAGGTGAGTGCGAAGTCTGTAGCTCAACTTATTTTTCTCATCCTGTTGCTGCAGATCCTCCTCCTCTTCAAAGTCAAAGCAGGAGGAGGAATTATGGGCCTTGCATTTGTCATTTTCATTACCTCTGTCGCACGTTAGAACCAGATCCTTAACAAAAACGACACTCTCGTTAGAGCTAGCATCGCTGTCCTGAATGACGATTGGTTCGTCTGCCGTTTCCAGCTTGCTGTCACCGTCGAACTCCAAGAGCACCACGTCCCTCCGGTCCTTCTTTGGTATGTTTCGTATTCGTTTCTTTAAATGGATGCTTCTATTCTGTTCCGGTTCTATTTCCCTGTTCTGAACTTTATCAATCGTTTCCTTGTGATCAATTAAGACATCTAAGGGCTCCTCACATTCATCGTCGCCCCACTCGGCCATCAGACTTAGTTGAAGCTCGAAAGAGGCCGTGACTTGCGACTGAGAATAACTTACATTTGGTGTCTGCGCCGGTGCTGGTGTGGGTGTTATTGGTAATGGCGATGGAGAATTTTCAGCGAGAACTGCATTCTTTCGTAGAGAAGCACCATACTGAAATACATCATATGTGTATTTGGAATAACTAGCTACGTTTTCAGATTTTTTTTCTTCTCTGACTACTAGAGAAGAATTCGGTGAATTGGTTTTCGAGGCTGCTCTCTTTCTTGGTTTCTTTTTTGGTGAGCCACATTCAAGTGAGATTTGTTCTGATCCTTGATCTATAACGGTTGTTTTCTTTAAGGTCTGCTTTGCCTGACTGGCCTGCTTGGGTACGAACATAGCCTGCTCAGCGATAGTCGTTTCCAAGGAGCGGCGACTTTCAGTGGCAATACCACGCGGAGGCAGTTTCAAAGCTAGCGATTGCGGTCTCTCTTCGGTTAGAGAAAAGCCATGCTGATGACGGGTCATGGAGCGTGTAAGACGCCGCTGCTTTGCCGGAGGCTGTTCAGGAGCAGGCATTGTGGCGCGCAACCTGTTCAAGCGCTGACTGCGCGGGTCCCGTCGGTTCTGTCTGCTTTGACGCGGGGACTGAACCTGAGGCGAAGACGCCCTGGAGTTGTTGTTGCTATGAGCCATGGGCTGTACCACACGCTCAATGCTTTCCATAGTGTTCTGGGCTATAGAAGCCACTCTGCGCTGGGCCTCATCGCCGAGTGAGGCGTCCACCACAATCGAGACGTGGCGCGAGTGGCAACGGAAGTGGTTGCTGCTGTCCTCACTGCGCCTTCCAAAAAGTTGGGGAGAATCGAAATCATTAGTGGTGTTGGCGCGTCTGGCTGCTCTTATCTGCCTGTTGGGGCTGTTACTGCTGGCGTTCTGGCTGATGTTGCTGCTAGTGCTATATTTGCTGGACGACTCCAGGTGCCCACGTCGGTGAATGAGGAGAACATTCATACTGCTGGTACGGAAACTGCACATGCTGCACTCGTAGCTGGCCTCGGTAAAGCGCTCTGGCACTGCTTCAGCTGCTCGCGCAATATCCATAATACGAAAAGTGGACTCCTGCATGGGAAAAGCGTAAGAAATTATTTTAAGAAACACCCAACCGACTTACTTGCTTAGGCGCCGATGAAAGCCCGTTGCAGCTGCGGGTGCTGCTGATCTGGCTGTTGCTGCTGCTCGAGAGGAGCGCCTTGATCAGACTATCTGGTCGTGAAGCGGCGTGCGCATTTAACCGTTGATGATGGTTACGAGACTCTGCGATTGCTACATCATCATTAAACTTGACCCTCATTTCCGTGCTTATTGCTTCGGCTTTTCCTACAAAAGAATTGAGGCAGAATAAAAATATATATGTATATATATATCTCACTTTTTTTCGAGATACTCGTGATGCTAGATCAGCTGAAGTTAAATACAGATCAGATATATAAATCAGATACGCAGTTTACAGATTTTTCATTTTGATCACGAAGAAAACAATTCGAGCCGATCTAGTTATTTGCGGATATCCTTAAAAGTATTTTCAAAAGTGAGCTTACAGTTTTATACCTGGTACTCCAAGAGTTTAAAGGATATATTAGATTTGTGGTGAAAGCAATGTGCGACGGAAACGTTTCCGACGCTATAAAGTATTTAAATATATTCTTGATCAGCATCAATAGATGGATGGATGGATATGGATATGCGGACGTAAATCTGTTTAGGGTCCTGTGAAAAACGTATACTGCATCGAAGAAGGTAGTTTGTACAGCATTAAGATCAGTGAAATTTGACCGAGCTATTAAGTAACTAGAAAGAGAAGAAGGAAACCCAACTTCTTGAGATTTTTTAAACAGTATTGATTTTAGATTGTTTAGACTGGATAGCCTTTTGGTGAACCAAGGAAGCTTCCCAGATCTAGTCGGACAAGAGAGTGGGACACACGAATCAAAAATTGTGTCAAGTACATTTTAAACGAGTAGGAAAGTGTGAGACGCTTTTTCTTGCGTCACAACTTTTATACCCAGTACTAAGTGAGTATATCTGGACCTTATTGATTTTTTTCGAGAGAACGTGCAAAAAATAAAACGAGAAGGGACGTGTGAGACGCTTCTTACGCGTCACAACTTTTATACCCGGCACTCAGTACTACATCTGCACTTTAGCGGTTATTTGTCAAATTTTACATTTTTTCTTCATCTGTCATCTACATCTACAGCACTTCTCACGCCAACTCGCTCCTTTAGCTCGCCACCCTCGCCTAGGGCCAAACACTGCAGAGTCACGGCAGAGACGCGGCAGAGGACGAGGCAGAGGTACGGCAGAGGCAGAGGCCGCACACTGCAGAAGCAGAGTGTGAATGAGAGAATGTGCAAAAAACAAATATAAGCTGCGGGACGGAGTGGGTTTGGCCACTGCAAATTAATCTCTTCATTGTGGCTATAATAATGATCCAATCGGATCCCAATTTGGTGATCTGATAGATATGGTCATTCCCTACGGAAGTTTTTAGTTTTCTTTTATCTTCAAAATTGTAGATTTGGGAGGTTTTCGCCCTTTTGCGGGGGCGGGGCTCATTTTTGAAATACACTTGTAACAGTGTGAGCATACAGAAGTCTGGATGCAAAATTTGGTGGCTCCAGCTCTTATAGTCTCTGAGTACTAGGCGCTCATCAGGACGGACAGACGGACAGACAGACATGGCTCTATCGACTCGGCTATTGATGCCGATCAAGAATATATACTTCTGTGCGTTACATACATCCGTTATTCGCAAAATTACAATATACTCTATTTACTCTTCGAGTACCGGGTATAAAAAGTTGCTCGACGAGGTGGGGTTAGCCACTGTAAACTAATTGCTTCATTTTGGCTATAATAATGATCCAATTCGGTGATCTGATAGATATGGTCAGCATACAGCAGTCTGGAGGAACAATTTGTTGGCTGTAGCGCGTATAGTCTCCGAGAACTAGCCGACAAACAAGACTATATAGACTCGGCTATTGATTCTGGTCAAGAATATATATACTTTATGGGGTTGGCACTTTTGTGCACAAATACAATATACCTTATTTACTCTTCGAGTACCGGGTATAAAACAAATATTCTCAAAACAAATAGGAATCAGATCAGTGGTTCAAAAAGTGCTTAAAGCGGAATCGGAAAGAAATGAGCGGAGAGAGGAGAGAAGATCAGTGGCAACGACAGCTAAACAGAGAGCGTGCCCTAATGCACTGAAAGTCTTGAGAGCGAGAGAGGAAGAACACTTTTTTTCTAGTGATAGGCAGCAAACGCAACTACAAGAGAGCGGCTAAGTGTGAGGGCGTACATACGGAAAGAAACAACACATAAGTACACGACTAACCGACGCACACATGAATATGAATATATTTAAATTTTACACAAATAACTCTTGCCGACACGATTCTCCCTCAAGGAATAAACGGAATTTTTTTGTATGGCATAACTTGTTTTTAAGAATTAAAAAAAACAAATTTTGTAAGTGTTTTCACATAACTTAAATATCTTACATCTGTTTTTAATGAACTTTGTCATTCCAGAAAGCTGTATAAAAAGCAAAAAAAAAGTGTACCGAAACATTTTGTTATTTTAGCCTACTGTCTGGGGAGTATTAAGCTTTAAAATGCAAAGATCTTGATTTCTGTGAGGTATTTTTAAAGAAATTTCGACTTTAAAAACTTATGAAAAGTCGAACAAATTATACCCTGGGATCTTTATTTTGTTCTGTATACATATGTACATGTGGGCTGGGTTTTGCCAATTGCGATCCCTAGAAAAAACACCAAAACGAGCAAGGGCGAATTCGCGTCAACCGATCGGCGGACAACCGATCGGCGAGAGAACGCTGAGAGGGGAGTTTCTATCCAACCTCCGACGTAAAAGGTTGTGTGCGAGGCCAGACGACGAACGACGCAGAAATCTAATTCTTGTACCGTTATACCATACTTAGTCACTTATTAACCTTTACTTATAAACAATAAACATAAGTCCCCACATTTTGGAGGCTCGTCCGTGATTTGAAGAAGGCCCCACATTTTTGGAGGCTCGTCCGGGATTGAAGTAAGATTTGAAGAAGGCCCCACATTTTTTGAGGCTCGTACGTGTGTTAAGGAACATTGTGTGAAGAATAAGTAAAAACTATAAGTGACTGTACGACGACGACGCCGGTGCAAGAAACGTTATCTCTGAAAACGACGCGGATATTAACAAGTTTAAAAAAGCAGAGTAAACTAAATAGACTATTTTTTTTATCTCAGCAAAATGACGAGTTTAAACGAGTGAATTCCGAAAAGCCTACGAGGAGCAACGAAATCCAGCATTTGTGCGTTACACAAATTTGTGTATGAGAGAGAAGGAGACAGAGGTAACCGTGGACGGCTGCGCGAATTTAGTGGATTCGAATACGACGTAAACGACGCCAGATTTTTAGCGAAGCGCACATAAATACATACAAGCGGAGCTGACGGACCGTGATCTTGTTTCAGTATGTGTGATATTGAGCATAAATCACAATGCAGAAAATATGATGCTACACATGGTAGAATTACTAATAGGTAACGTCGTCAGCTGAGTGGAGGACCATAAGTTTATTCACCACGCTCTCTCAGCTCTCAGAGAGGCAAGCTATATCTCTCTAGCAGATAGCAAACGTTTTACGTTCTGCACTCTTCGTTTTTATTGTTTCTGATGACAGCAAAGAAAAGATGTTCGATAATAAATGAAACGAAATAGTTCAAAACAAATAATAACATTTTTATGGGTATGTTATAATAAAAAAATCTTAAGATATTTTTTTTGACCAATTAGTCTTTGTTTCTGCTTTTGAATTTTAATTCTTCTATTTAAATTTTTAATACGGAATTTTATCCGCATTTTAAAAAGGAATTCTTTTGGTTTTGTGTCTAATTCTAATTTCATTGTCTTCCGCTTACGCCTTCATTCCTAAACAATGAATAGCATAACTTGTTTTTAAGAATTAAAAAAAACAAATTTTGTAAGTGTTTTCACATAACTTAAATATCTTACATCTGTTTTTAATGAACTTTGTCATTCCAGAAAGCTGTATAAAAAGCAAAAAAAAAGTGTACCGAAACATTTTGTTATTTTAGCCTACTGTCTGGGGAGTATTAAGCTTTAAAATGCAAAGATCTTGATTTCTGTGAGGTATTTTTAAAGAAATTTGGACTTTAAAAACTTATGAAAAGTCGAACAAATTATCCCCTGGGATCTTTATTTTGTTCTGTATACATACATGTGGGCTGGGTTTTGCCAATTGCGATCCCTAGAAAAAACACCAAAACGAGCAAGGGCGAATTCGCGTCAACCGATCGGCGGACAACCGATCGGCGAGAGAACGCTGAGAGGGGAGTTTCTATCCAACCTCCGACGTAAAAGGTTGTGTGCGAGGCCAGACGACGAACGACGCAGAAATCTAATTCTTGTACCGTTATACCATACTTAGTCACTTATTAACCTTTACTTATAAACAATAAACATAAGTCCCCACATTTTTGGAGGCTCGTCCGTGATTTGAAGAAGGCCCCACATTTTTGGAGGCTCGTCCGGGATTGAAGTAAGATTTGAAGAAGGCCCCACATTTTTTTGAGGCTCGTACGTGTGTTAAGGAACATTGTGTGAAGAATAAGTAAAAACTATAAGTGACTGTACGACGACGACGCCGGTGCAAGAAACGTTATCTCTGAAAACGACGCGGATATTAACAAGTTTAAAAAAGCAGAGTAAACTAAATAGACTATTTTTTTTATCTCAGCAAAATGACGAGTTTAAACGAGTGAATTCCGAAAAGCCTACGAGGAGCAACGAAATCCAGCATTTGTGCGTTACACAAATTTGTGTATGAGAGAGAAGGAGACAGAGGTAACCGTGGACGGCTGCGCGAATTTAGTGGATTCGAATACGACGTAAACGACGCCAGATTTTTAGCGAAGCGCACATAAATACATACAAGCGGAGCTGACGGACCGTGATCTTGTTTCAGTATGTGTGATATTGAGCATAAATCACAATGCAGAAAATATGATGCTACACATGGTAGAATTACTAATAGGTAACGTCGTCAGCTGAGTGGAGGACCATAAGCTTATTCACCACGCTCTCTCAGCTCTCAGAGAGGCAAGCTATCTCTCTCTAGCAGATAGCAAACGTTTTACGTTCTGCACTCTTCGTTTTTATTGTTTCTGATGACAGCAAAGAAAAGATGTTCGATAATAAATGAAACGAAATAGTTCAAAACAAATAATAACATTTTTATGGGTATGTTATAATAAAATCTTAAGATATTTTTTTTGACCAATTAGTCTTTGTTTCTGCTTTTGAATTTTAATTCTTCTATTTAAATTTTTAATACGGAATTTTATCCGCATTTTAAAAAGGAATTCTTTGGTTTTTGTGTCTAATTCTAATTTCATTGTCTTCCGCTTACGCCTTCATTCCTAAACAATGAATAGCATAACTTGTTTTTAAGAATTAAAAAAACAAATTTTGTAAGTGTTTTCACATAACTTAAATATCTTACATCTGTTTTTAATGAACTTTGTCATTCCAGAAAGCTGTATAAAAAAAAAAAAAAAAGTGTACCGAAACATTTTGTTATTTTAGCCTACTGTCTGGGGAGTATTAAGCTTTAAAATGCAAAGATCTTGATTTCTGTGAGGTATTTTTAAAGAAATTTCGACTTTAAAACTTATGAAAAGTCGAACAAATTATACCCTGGGATCTTTTATTTTGTTCTGTATACATATGTACATGTGGGCTGGGTTTTGCCAATTGCGATCCCTAGAAAAAAACACCAAAACGAGCAAGGGCGAATTCGCGTCAACCGATCGGCGGACAACCGATCGGCGAGAGAACGCTGAGAGGGGAGTTTCTATCCAACCTCCGACGTAAAAGGTTGTGTGCGAGGCCAGACGACGAACGACGCAGAAATCTAATTCTTGTACCGTTATACCATACTTAGTCACTTATTAACCTTTACTTATAAACAATAAACATAAGTCCCCACATTTTTGGAGGCTCGTCCGTGATTTGAAGAAGGCCCCACATTTTTGGAGGCTCGTCCGGGATTGAAGTAAGATTTGAAGAAGGCCCCACATTTTTGAGGCTCGTACGTGTGTTAAGGAACATTGTGTGAAGAATAAGTAAAAAACTATAAGTGACTGTACGACGACGACGCCGGTGCAAGAAACGTTATCTCTGAAAACGACGCGGATATTAACAAGTTTAAAAAAGCAGAGTAAACTAAATAGACTATTTTTTTTATCTCAGCAAAATGACGTGTTTAAACGAGTGAATTCCGAAAAGCCTACGAGGAGCAACGAAATCCAGCATTTGTGCGTTACACAAATTTGTGTATGAGAGAGAAGGAGACAGAGGTAACCGTGGACGGCTGCGCGAATTTAGTGGATTCGAATACGACGTAAACGACGCCAGATTTTTAGCGAAGCGCACATAAATACATACAAGCGGAGCTGACGGACCGTGATCTTGTTTCAGTATGTGTGATATTGAGCATAAATCACAATGCAGAAAATATGATGCTACACATGGTAGAATTACTAATAGGTAACGTCGTCAGCTGAGTGGAGGACCATAAGTTTATTCACCACGCTCTCTCAGCTCTCAGAGAGGCAAGCTATCTCTCTCTAGCAGATAGCAAACGTTTTACGTTCTGCACTCTTCGTTTTTATTGTTTCTGATGACAGCAAAGAAAAGATGTTCGATAATAAATGAAACGAAATAGTTCAAAACAAATAATAACATTTTTATGGGTATGTTATAATAAAATCTTAAGATATTTTTTTTGACCAATTAGTCTTTGTTTCTGCTTTTGAATTTTAATTCTTCTATTTAAATTTTTAATACGGAATTTTATCCGCATTTTAAAAAGGAATTCTTTGGTTTTTGTGTCTAATTCTAATTTCATTGTCTTCCGCTTACGCCTTCATTCCTAAACAATGAATAGCATAACTTGTTTTTAAGAATTAAAAAAAACAAATTTTGTAAGTGTTTTCACATAACTTAAATATCTTACATCTGTTTTTAATGAACTTTGTCATTCCAGAAAGCTGTATAAAAAGCAAAAAAAAAGTGTACCGAAACATTTTGTTATTTTAGCCTACTGTCTGGGAAGTATTAAGCTTTAAAATGCAAAGATCTTGATTTCTGTGAGGTATTTTTAAAGAAATTTCGACTTTAAAAACTTATGAAAAGTCGAACAAATTATACCCTGGGATCTTTATTTTGTTCTGTATACATATGTACATGTGGGCTGGGTTTTGCCAATTGCGATCCCTAGAAAAAACACCAAAACGAGCAAGGGCGAATTCGCGTCAACCGATCGGCGGACAACCGATCGGCGAGAGAACGCTGAGAGGGGAGTTTCTATCCAACCTCCGACGTAAAAGGTTGTGTGCGAGGCCAGACGACGAACGACGCAGAAATCTAATTCTTGTACCGTTATACCATACTTAGTCACTTATTAACCTTTACTTATAAACAATAAACATAAGTCCCCACATTTTTGGAGGCTCGTCCGTGATTTGAAGAAGGCCCCACATTTTTGGAGGCTCGTCCGGGATTGAAGTAAGATTTGAAGAAGGCCCCACATTTTTTGAGGCTCGTACGTGTGTTAAGGAACATTGTGTGAAGAATAAGTAAAAAACTATAAGTGACTGTACGACGACGACGCCGGTGCAAGAAACGTTATCTCTGAAAACGACGCGGATATTAACAAGTTTAAAAAAGCAGAGTAAACTAAATAGACTATTTTTTTTATCTCAGCAAAATGACGTGTTTAAACGAGTGAATTCCGAAAAGCCTACGAGGAGCAACGAAATCCAGCATTTGTGCGTTACACAAATTTGTGTATGAGAGAGAAGGAGACAGAGGTAACCGTGGACGGCTGCGCGAATTTAGTGGATTCGAATACGACGTAAACGACGCCAGATTTTTAGCGAAGCGCACATAAATACTTACAAGCGGAGCTGACGGACCGTGATCTTGTTTCAGTATGTGTGATATTGAGCATAAATCACAATGCAGAAAATATGATGCCACACATGGTAGAATTACTAATAGGTAACGTCGTCAGCTGAGTGGAGGACCATAAGCTTATTCACCACGCTCTCTCAGCTCTCAGAGAGGCAAGCTATCTCTCTCTAGCAGATAGCAAACGTTTTACGTTCTGCACTCTTCGTTTTTATTGTTTCTGATGACAGCAAAGAAAAGATGTTCGATAATAAATGAAACGAAATAGTTCAAAACAAATAATAACATTTTTATGGGTATGTTATAATAAAATCTTAAGATATTTTTTTTGACCAATTAGTCTTTGTTTCTGCTTTTGAATTTTAATTCTTCTATTTAAATTTTTAATACGGAATTTTATCCGCATTTTAAAAGGAATTCTTTGGTTTTTTTGTGTCTAATTCTAATTTCATTGTCTTCCGCTTACGCCTTCATTCCTAAACAATGAATAGCATAACTTGTTTTTAAGAATTAAAAAAACAAATTTTGTAAGTGTTTTCACATAACTTAAATATCTTACATCTGTTTTTAATGAACTTTGTCATTCCAGAAAGCTGTATAAAAAGCAAAAAAAAAGTGTACCGAAACATTTTGTTATTTTAGCCTACTGTCTGGGGAGTATTAAGCTTTAAAATGCAAAGATCTTGATTTCTGTGAGGTATTTTTAAAGAAATTTCGACTTTAAAAACTTATGAAAAGTCGAACAAATTATACCCTGGGATCTTTATTTTGTTCTGTATACATATGTACATGTGGGCTGGGTTTTGCCAATTGCGATCCCTAGAAAAAACACCAAAACGAGCAAGGGCGAATTCGCGTCAACCGATCGGCGGACAACCGATCGGCGAGAGAACGCTGAGAGGGGAGTTTCTATCCAACCTCCGACGTAAAAGGTTGTGTGCGAGGCCAGACGACGAACGACGCAGAAATCTAATTCTTGTACCGTTATACCATACTTAGTCACTTATTAACCTTTACTTATAAACAATAAACATAAGTCCCCACATTTTTGGAGGCTCGTCCGTGATTTGAAGAAGGCCCCACATTTTTGGAGGCTCGTCCGGGATTGAAGTAAGATTTGAAGAAGGCCCCACATTTTTTGAGGCTCGTACGTGTGTTAAGGAACATTGTGTGAAGAATAAGTAAAAACTATAAGTGACTGTACGACGACGACGCCGGTGCAAGAAACGTTATCTCTGAAAACGACGCGGATATTAACAAGTTTAAAAAAGCAGAGTAAACTAAATAGACTATTTTTTTTATCTCAGCAAAATGACGTGTTTAAACGAGTGAATTCCGAAAAGCCTACGAGGAACAACGAAATCCAGCATTTGTGCGTTACACAAATTTGTGTATGAGAGAGAAGGAGACAGAGGTAACCGTGGACGGCTGCGCGAATTTAGTGGATTCGAATACGACGTAAACGACGCCAGATTTTTAGCGAAGCGCACATAAATACTTACAAGCGGAGCTGACGGACCGTGATCTTGTTTCAGTATGTGTGATATTGAGCATAAATCACAATGCAGAAAATATGATGCCACACATGGTAGAATTACTAATAGGTAACGTCGTCAGCTGAGTGGAGGACCATAAGCTTATTCACCACGCTCTCTCAGCTCTCAGAGAGGCAAGCTATCTCTCTCTAGCAGATAGCAAACGTTTTACGTTCTGCACTCTTCGTTTTTATTGTTTCTGATGACAGCAAAGAAAAAGATGTTCGATAATAAATGAAACGAAATAGTTCAAAACAAATAATAACATTTTTATGGGTATGTTATAATAAAATCTTAAGATATTTTTTTTTTTTTTTTAGTCTTTGTTTCTGCTTTTGAATTTTAATTCTTCTATTTAAATTTTTAATACGGAATTTTATCCGCATTTTAAAAAGGAATTCTTTTGTTTTTTGTGTCTAATTCTAATTTCATTGTCTTCCGCTTACGCCTTCATTCCTAAACAATGAATAGCATAACTTGTTTTTAAGAATTAAAAAAAACAAATTTTGTAAGTGTTTTCACATAACTTAAATATCTTACATCTGTTTTTAATGAACTTTTTCATTCCAGAAAGCTGTATAAAAAAAAAAAAAAGTGTACCGAAACATTTTGTTATTTTAGCCTACTGTCTGGGGAGTATTAAGCTTTAAAATGCAAAGATCTTGATTTCTGTGAGGTATTTTTAAAGAAATTTCGACTTTAAAACTTATGAAAAGTCGAACAAATTATACCCTGGGATCTTTATTTTTTGTTCTGTATACATATGTACATGTGGGCTGGGTTTTGCCAATTGCGATCCCTAGAAAAACACCAAAACGAGCAAGGGCGAATTCGCGTCAACCGATCGGCGGACAACCGATCGGCGAGAGAACGCTGAGAGGGGAGTTTCTATCCAACCTCCGACGTAAAAGGTTGTGTGCGAGGCCAGACGACGAACGACGCAGAAATCTAATTCTTGTACCGTTATACCATACTTAGTCACTTATTAACCTTTACTTATAAACAATAAACATAAGTCCCCACATTTTTGGAGGCTCGTCCGTGATTTGAAGAAGGCCCCACATTTTTGGAGGCTCGTCCGGGATTGAAGTAAGATTTGAAGAAGGCCCCACATTTTTTGAGGCTCGTACGTGTGTTAAGGAACATTGTGTGAAGAATAAGTAAAAAACTATAAGTGACTGTACGACGACGACGCCGGTGCAAGAAACGTTATCTCTGAAAACGACGCGGATATTAACAAGTTTAAAAAAGCAGAGTAAACTAAATAGACTATTTTTTTTATCTCAGCAAAATGACGAGTTTAAACGAGTGAATTCCGAAAAGCCTACGAGGAGCAACGAAATCCAGCATTTGTGCGTTACACAAATTTGTGTATGAGAGAGAAGGAGACAGAGGTAACCGTGGACGGCTGCGCGAATTTAGTGGATTCGAATACGACGTAAACGACGCCAGATTTTTAGCGAAGCGCACATAAATACATACAAGCGGAGCTGACGGACCGTGATCTTGTTTCAGTATGTGTGATATTGAGCATAAATCACAATGCAGAAAATATGATGCTACACATGGTAGAATTACTAATAGGTAACGTCGTCAGCTGAGTGGAGGACCATAAGCTTATTCACCACGCTCTCTCAGCTCTCAGAGAGGCAAGCTATCTCTCTCTAGCAGATAGCAAACGTTTTACGTTCTGCACTCTTCGTTTTATTGTTTCTGATGACAGCAAAGAAAAGATGTTCGATAATAAATGAAACGAAATAGTTCAAAACAAATAATAACATTTTTATGGGTATGTTATAATAAAATCTTAAGATATTTTTTTTGACCAATTAGTCTTTGTTTCTGCTTTTGAATTTTAATTCTTCTATTTAAATTTTTAATACGGAATTTTATCCGCATTTTAAAAAGGAATTCTTTGGTTTTTGTGTCTAATTCTAATTTCATTGTCTTCCGCTTACGCCTTCATTCCTAAACAATGAATAGCATAACTTGTTTTTAAGAATTAAAAAAAACAAATTTTGTAAGTGTTTTCACATAACTTAAATATCTTACATCTGTTTTTAATGAACTTTTTCATTCCAGAAAGCTGTATAAAAAGCAAAAAAAAAGTGTACCGAAACATTTTGTTATTTTAGCCTACTGTCTGGGGAGTATTAAGCTTTAAAATGCAAAGATCTTGATTTCTGTGAGGTATTTTTAAAGAAATTTCGACTTTAAAAACTTATGAAAAGTCGAACAAATTATACCCTGGGATCTTTATTTTGTTCTGTATACATATGTACATGTGGGCTGGGTTTTGCCAATTGCGATCCCTAGAAAAAACACCAAAACGAGCAAGGGCGAATTCGCGTCAACCGATCGGCGGACAACCGATCGGCGAGAGAACGCTGAGAGGGAGTTTCTATCCAACCTCCGACGTAAAAGGTTGTGTGCGAGGCCAGACGACGAACGACGCAGAAATCTAATTCTTGTACCGTTATACCATACTTAGTCACTTATTAACCTTTACTTATAAACAATAAACATAAGTCCCCACATTTTTGGAGGCTCGTCCGTGATTTGAAGAAGGCCCCACATTTTGGAGGCTCGTCCGGGATTGAAGTAAGATTTGAAGAAGGCCCCATTTTTTTTTGAGGCTCGTACGTGTGTTAAGGAACATTGTGTGAAGAATAAGTAAAAAACTATAAGTGACTGTACGACGACGACGCCGGTGCAAGAAACGTTATCTCTGAAAACGACGCGGATATTAACAAGTTTAAAAAAGCAGAGTAAACTAAATAGACTATTTTTTTTATCTCAGCAAAATGACGAGTTTAAACGAGTGAATTCCGAAAAGCCTACGAGGAGCAACGAAATCCAGCATTTGTGCGTTACACAAATTTGTGTATGAGAGAGAAGGAGACAGAGGTAACCGTGGACGGCTGCGCGAATTTAGTGGATTCGAATACGACGTAAACGACGCCAGATTTTTAGCGAAGCGCACATAAATACATACAAGCGGAGCTGACGGACCGTGATCTTGTTTCAGTATGTGTGATATTGAGCATAAATCACAATGCAGAAAATATGATGCTACACATGGTAGAATTACTAATAGGTAACGTCGTCAGCTGAGTGGAGGACCATAAGCTTATTCACCACGCTCTCTCAGCTCTCAGAGAGGCAAGCTATCTCTCTCTAGCAGATAGCAAACGTTTTACGTTCTGCACTCTTCGTTTTTATTGTTTCTGATGACAGCAAAGAAAAGATGTTCGATAATAAATGAAACGAAATAGTTCAAAACAAATAATAACATTTTTATGGGTATGTTATAATAAAATCTTAAGATATTTTTTTTGACCAATTAGTCTTTGTTTCTGCTTTTGAATTTTAATTCTTCTATTTAAATTTTTAATACGGAATTTTATCCGCATTTTAAAAAGGAATTCTTTGGTTTTTGTGTCTAATTCTAATTTCATTGTCTTCCGCTTACGCCTTCATTCCTAAACAATGAAGAAAAAGAAGAAGAAGACAATGCAAAAATTCGTGCACCACACAACCTCTTTCGTCGACGTTTGGCAAACAACTGACAAGATTTATGGGCCTCGAATGAGAAGCACTGTGGTGAATCCGTCACCTATTAGTAATTTCACCATGCACCAGCCGATGACGTACACACACACGCACACATATTGAATTTTCTACTCCTGCACGCATGCACACACCCATGGTAGAATTACTAATAGGTAACGTCGTCAGCTGAGTGGAGGACCATAAGCTTATTCACCACGCTCTCTCAGCTCTCAAAGAGGCAAGCTATCTCTCTCTAGCAGATAGAAAACGTTTTACGTTCTGCACTCTTCGTTTTTATTGTTTCTGCTGACAGAAAAGAAAAGATGTTCGATAATAAATGAAACGAAATAGTTCAAAACAAATAATAACATTTTAATAGGTATGTTATAATAAAATCTTAAGATCTCTTGGAACTAAAATACTTCCATGCAAAGTTTTGGATCGGCATAGAAAACAATATTTTGGGGACATGTTCATTTCTAAAAATAAAAAAATACACATCCAAAATAAAAAAGTACTTGCATGTACAGTACTTAATTTCATTGTCTTCATTCGTAAACAATGAAGAAAAAGAAGAAGACAATGAAAAAAATTCGTGCGCTACACAACCTCTTTCGTCGACGTTTGGCAAACAACTGACAGAGTTTGAAGAGCAGGCTGAGTTCATGCGCTGGACTAATTTACAGAAACTTATTTTTGCGAAGAAGTCTTTGAAGGGCATTGCCAAATTATTTGTTTTAAGCGAAAAACATTTGAACTCATGGGAAACATTGAAGTTTGCGCTGTTGAATGAGTTTCAGTCGAAGGTAAATAGCAAACAGATACACATGCAACTCAACGAGAGTAAACGACGACCGAAAGAGAATGTTCTAGAATATTTTTATCGCATGAGAGATATTGCTGCAAGAGGAAATGTCGAAGACGACGCACTTATGCAATACGTGATTGACGGAGTCGACGAGATGACATTAAATAAATCTATTTTATATGGTGCGAAAAAGATGTCTGATTTTAAGGACAAATTAAAAGATTATGAGAAAATAAACGAGAAAATAAAAAAGAGTGAGAAGACGGGAAGAGATAAGAAGATGTCGGTTGGACAAAATTATACCCAAACTGACGTCGTGTGTTACAACTGCGGAGAGAAGGGTCATGTGTCTAGCAGTTGCTCGAGCAAAGAGGAGGGAAGAAAGTGCTTCAATTGCAATCAGTTTGGGCACATTTCAAAGAATTGCAAGGAGAAAACTGAGAAGGCAAACGAAGAAAAACAAAACTTGCGTGTAGTTTTGAATAAAGCGGAATTAACATCCAAAGAAGTTTCGATTAAAAATAAGAAATGTATGGCACTATTTGACACTGGCAGTAAATTCAATATTTTGCGCGAAGACTTTTACGACGAACTGTGTATGCCAAAATTAAAGAACTGCAGAGTGCGCTTGGTCGGTTTCGGAAGTGAAAGCAAGGCTGACAATATCAAGACGATTGGTCAAGTGGAGCATAGCATACATATTGACGACGAAGAATATGTTTTGACATTTTATGTTGTTGCTGCAAAGTTCATGGATATTAAGTTGATAATCGGGGAAGAGCTTTGTTTGCACGGAGAAGTATCATTTAATCGCCATGGAGTAAAAGTTAATAAAATGCCAAATGAAAATAACGAAGGTGCGTATGACGAATCGTCCATAATGAAAATCGACGTAGCGGTGAACAATTCTGAACTGAACATAAACGAAGCGATTAACGAGATTACACGAAATGAAGTTCGCGAAATAGTAACGTATAAACCGCAAAAATCAAAAACAACCAACATTCAAACGCCAATTTTCTCGCGGCCGCGGCGGTTTGCTATGACTGAAACACGTATCATAGAAGACCAGGTTGATGAATGGCTGCAGAATGAGGAGTACAACGAAGTCGAGCATCGCGCAGGATCCCGAATGCGTCACGTATACGTACTTTCACGATATCCCATTATGTCCATAAGCGACGGAAGCATTTTAGCTGGCATAGAACAGGCGCAAAAACAAGACGAACACTTGGAGACGATCATGAAGCTTATCAACGACGACAGCCAACCATGCGAAGACTACTTTATAAAGTCAGGAATCCTCTATAAATTAGTCAAAAATGTGGAACTGATGGTGATTCCAAAGGATATGCAGAAAACTATCATCGGCAAGGCTCACGATAGAGGACACTTTCCTATCAAGAAGACGAAAGAGTTAATCTGCAAGGAGTATTACATACCAAATTTAGACAGCAAAATCAAGAAGTACATCGATTGTTGCATTCCTTGCATATTAGTGAATCGCAAGCGTGGTAAACAAGAAGGTCTTTTGCACCCCTTGCAAAAATATGACGTGCCGCTGCAGACCTATCACATCGACTTTTTGGGTCCCCTGGAGTCAACCAGCAAGAGCTACAAACACATACTTGTTGTTATCGACGCTTTCACGAAGTTTTGCTGGCTATACCCTACAAAGTCTACTACATCTAACTAGGTCATATTAAAGTTACGCAGGCAAAGCGTGACGTTTGGCAACCCTGCTTGTATCATTTCAGATAGAGGTTCGGCGTTTACCGCACAAAATTTCCTACAGTACTGCGAAGACGAAAATATTAAACTGGTGAAGACGACTACTGGACTGCCACTGGAAAACGGGCAGGTGGAAAGACTTAACTCAGTGATCATCACCGTGCTAGCCAAGCTCAGTGTAGACGATCCATCCAAATGGTTTAAGCACGTAGATCGAGTCCAGCGACGAACGACGCAGAAATCTAATTCTTGTACCGTTATACCATACTTAGTCACTTATTAACCTTTACTTATAAACAATAAACATAAACCCCCACATACATACATAGGTGCATTCATTCGGCGTCGTTTTGGTTTTGGTTTACGATTTGGAGGGTTGCGCGCCCAACTGCTAGAGTATTTCTTGCAATACTCGAAGAATACTTTAAAAAAATCCAAAGTGATGTCGGTTTATAACGGAAAATACGGGGTTTTAGTATTGATCGAGCATTTTTAGCTCAGCAGTCTCTCCATAGATTTTGATGAGCAATACCATAAACGACGCTCAATTAATGCACCTGTACATAAAAAAAATAGAGTACACAACATATAATTATTCGACTTTTCCCGAATTTTTAACATCAAAATTTCGTGAAAAATACCACACAAAAATTAACATTTCAAAGCTTAATATTACCAGACGGTAAGCTAAAACTGCAAAGTGTTTCGGTCCCATTTTTAGCTGCATCAATCAGCTTATTAGATAAACAAAGTTCCTTACAACCAGATCTAAAATACTAAAGTTTTGTGAAAAATCATGTCGGGTACTATTAATCTACACACCCATAGCATTTTAAATGTCACCCAATAAACTATCCCATAAATAAACCCATCCCACATTTAATCACGAAAAATAGTGCTTTATATTTCCACAACGACAAAGATTTCCCCATATTCCAATAAGCATACTTAGCAATTATTAATCCAACCCATTTAACAAAAGATATTTAGTCCAGTACAAAACTTATCGATCTTAAAAATTATGCCGATTTTAAAAAAACAAAAAATCAAAGAACGTTATGTTATGGACATCTATTTGACAGGCAATCAAAAATTCCTGTCTTGTATAGACATATACTCAAAGTTCGCCACTGATTCGTCGTCGTGATTGGCTAGAAGCAAAAAGAGCCATCATGAAAATCTTTAACGAAATGGGTAAACCCCAAGAAATTAAAGCATATAAAGATTCAGCTTTTATGTGCGCTGCCGGGAACTCCGTCAGGGCCCGGTGAAAATACCGGCTTAACTAATTGGAATTCATGAAGTAAGGAGCTTTCATTAAACAAAGGGCAGAAATTGCCATTCGACCTTGGTAAATTATATGGATACACATGACCTGGGTAGCTTTCCTGGGAATAGGTTGTTTGAAAAAATGTTGCAAAAAGAACGGCGATTGCCTAATCATTGTTTGCCGACATATTCAAAAATGATGGCGAGGATGGATGTGCGGACGTTCTACGCTTACTGTTTACAAAGCTGTAAAACTGTTTGGGGTCCTGTTAAAAACGTATCCTGCATCGAAGGAGGTAGTTCCTATAGCATTGAGCATTAAGAACAGTGAAATTTGACCGAGCTATTAAGTAATTATAAAGAGAAGAGGAAGAACCAACTTCTTGAGATTTTTTAAATAGTGATTTTAGGTTTTTTATACTGGATAACTCTTTGGTGAACCAAGGAGGCTTCGCAGATCTAGTCGGGAGCGGGACACACGAGTCAAAAATTGTCAAGTACATTGTAAAAAATGTTTGTGCCTTCAATAACGTCAGTGCCCGAGTACAGAGCAGACCAATCAAAATCCCTAATTTAGTTATTGAGCTTCGTAAACTCGGCTTTACGAAGCAACGGACGCGTTCAGAAAGCCTACCAGCACGATCCGATACAGTAGGTCCAATATTTTCCGACTTTTCGAAAGTAGGATGATAGCAGTCTTCAGGTATAGTGAGCGGAAGTGCTCTTGTTAACAACACTACGGTCGGATCCGAGACAATGCACAGATCAGGCAATCGACCTAAGGAGTTTTTTACATGGTTGACTTGACACAGGGACAGGTCTAATAAGCCATCAATAAAATCATGTCGTGACATGGGCACAAGGTTATTAGACTCGTTAACCGAAGACCAAACAGTACCTGGCAGGTTGAAATACCCAAGAACTATTAAATGGTCTTTATTAGATAGCGAGTAAGAAACAGTTTTTAAGGCGGACAAGTGCTGCTCGTATATTAATACATCCGAAGTAGGTGGAATATACGAGCAAGTGACATAAATCTAAGGGCCGGGAAGAATCAGTCTGACACAGAGGAATTCCAGGTCTTGTGAAACCTGGACTATGAAAAGTTCCGACGTGAAGTAAGAGTCTACTGCAATCAGAACCCCTCCTCCACGTCGAGACGAACGATCATTCCTATAAATTGTGTACCGATCTGCCAAAACTTCGGAACTATTAATGTCCGGCTTTAACCAGGTTTCGGTAAACACAATAACATGGGATGAAAATGTAAAACTGTCCATAAAAAGAGTGCTCAGCTTACTACATAAGACGCGAGCATTTTGATAGGCTACATAGAGGGAAATTAGTTTTTTGGCTGCGAGGAATTGCAGTGGGAAGAGGTGGATGGAGCAAAGGAGAAAGGAGCACTGGCCTCACTACTAGGAAGAGTTATGGGGGGCCTATTTTTCTTCTTAGCCTTAAACTCTTTCATTACCAGGTGCTCGGCCAAAATTTGGAAGAGCAAATGGTCTCGAATTGAGTTGGAGATACGCTAATCTTGAAAGAAGCTGGCATAAGAGAAATTCAACTTTTCCACCTTTAAGCCATCGGTTTTTATTTGGCTTTGTATAAAAGCAGTTACATCATTAGATGTGAGGTCAGGGGCAAGCCGAGAGACAAACACTTGCCGCTTTGGTGGGACTCCCACCAGAGGTTTTGGCACCACAGATCTGGTACCTGTGACGGCAATATCCGGTGGTCCGGGACGTTTATTAACTGGTGTGATCGAAATAGATGGGATATGATGTGGCTTTGGAACGGACTCGACAGACACGGACGCTACAGTACTAACTGGCTGCATGTTCTCCGAGATGATCGATTCGGTAGCCGAAACTTGATCACCAGCAGCTGTCGTTGCCCTTGGAGTGGCAAACGGAATTAGCTGCTGCACTATCGGAGTTGACGGAGACAGTTGATCAGCAGCGAGCGGTCGAGGTACAGGCACTTGCAGATCACGAGGAGTGACTTTTTTGCGCCTAGGAGACTCATTCAGCAGTTTAAAACCGCTGAATTGAGACTCCATGGCTAGAAGCCGATCGTACTGCTTCTTAAAGCCCACGGTCAGCTCCTTAAAGCCCTTTCGCGTCTGCCTCATAAATGTGACCATGTCATTCTCGACAGACCAACATGCCTCGCAACTGTAATGCAGACCATTACGCTTTGAAATTGCGTTACCCAAGAGGCCTGAAAACCCACTACATTTTGCGTGCACTACGTTATCGCAGAGCCAGCATTGGATGTTCGGCTGGTCGTAGGTGATCTGCTTCTTGCAAGTCTTAGCGGAACACACAACCACGTAGTCCATTATTTCTATTATTTATATTAAATATATAAATAAAAAATAAATAAAAATTATTTTCTCAAAACAAATAGCAATGGGACCAGTGTGCCAACAAGCGGGATCGAGAAACAGTTAAGCGGAGAGAGGACAGAAGAACAAGTCCAGCGACAGCTAAGCAGAGAGCGTGCGCTACTGCACAGAAACTTTAGAAAGCGAGAGAGGAAGAACAGTTAACTCGAGCGAGAACTACGCAACTACAAGAGTGAGCGGCTAATAGTGAGGGCGTACTTACAAAAAGAAAGAGAAGGGACGTGTGAGGCGCTTCTTACGCGTCACAACTTTTATACCCGGCACTCAGTACTACATCTGCACCTTAGCGGTTATTTGTCAAATTGTACATTTTTTCTTCATCTGTCATCTAAATCAACAACACTACTCACGCCAACAAGTTCCTTTAGCTCGCCACCCTCCCCTAGAGCAACACACTGCAAAGTCAGTGCAGAGACGCGGCAGAGAAGCGGCAGAGGCAGAGACGTGTCAGAGGCGCAGGCCTCTGACACTGCGCGAAGCAGAGTGTGAATGAGAGAATGTGCAAAAAACAAACATAAGCTGCGGGACGGGGTGGGTTTAGCCACTGCAAATTAATTTCTTCATAGTGGCCATAATAATGATCAAATCGGATCCCAATTTGGTGATCTGATAGATATGGTCCTTCCCTACGGAATGGTGTTTTATCTTCAAAATTGTAGCTTTGGGAGGTTTTCGACCTTTTGCGGGAGCGGAAGGGGGCGGGGCTCATTTTTAAATACACTTGTAATAGTGTGACCATACAGAAGTCTGGATGCAAACTTTGGTGGCTCTAGCTTTTATGGTCTCTGTGTACTAGGCGCTCATCAGGACGGACAGACGGACAGACGGACGGACGGACAGACAGACATGGCTCTACCGACTCGTCTATTGATGCTAGAATATATATACTTTATGGGGTCGGAAACGTTTCCTTCTGTGCGTTACATACAACCGTTATTCCCCACAAATACAATATACGCTATTTACACTTCGAGTACCGGGTATAAAAAGCACAAACACACGACTAATCGACGCACAAAATAAAGAGATTAAACAAAAACAAAAACACGTCTGGTCACTACCAAAGAGAAGGAACATTACGAACATTATATACATATATGTAGATATTGTCAGCATACGGCATTCTGGAGGAAAAATTTGTTGGCTGTAGCTCGTATAGTCTCCGAGAACTCCGAGCACAAGACTATATAGACTCAGCTATTGATGCTGATCTAGAATGTATATAATTTATGGGGTTGGCACTTTTGTGAACAAATAAAATATACCTTATTTACTCTTCGAGTACCGGGTATAAACAAATATTCTCAAAACAAATAGGAATCAGATCAGTAGTTCAAAAAAGTGCTTAAAGCGGGATTGGAAAAAAATGAGCGGAGAGAGGAGAGAAGAACAGTTGCAGCGACAGTTGCACTGAAAGTCTTGAGAGCGAGAGAGGAAGAACACTTTTTTTCTAGTGATAGGCAGCAAACGCAACTACAATAGAGCGGCTAAGTGTGAGGGCGTACTTACGGAAAGAAAAAACACATAAGTGCACGACTAACCGACGCACACATGAATATGAATATATTTAAATTTTACACAAATAACTCTAGCCGACACGATTCTCCCTCAAGGAATAAACGGAATTTTGTTGTATAGCATAACTTGTTTTTAAGAATTAAAAAAAACAAATTTTGTAAGTGTTTTCACATAACTTAAATATCTTACATCTGTTTTTAATGAAATTTGTCATTCTAAAAAGCTTTTTCATTCAAGAAAGCTGTATAAAAAGCATACAAAAAGTGTACCGAAACATTTTGTTGTTTTAGCTTACTTTCTGGGAAATATTAAGCTTTACAATGCAAAGATCTTGATTTTTGTGAGGTATTTTTAAAGAAATTTCGACTTGAAAAACTTATGAAAAGTCGAACAAATTATACCCTGGGATCCTTATTTTGTTCTGTATACATACATATGTATGTACATACATACATAGCTGCATTCATTCAACGTCGTTTTGGTTTTGGTTTACGATTTGGAGGGTTGCGCGCCCAACTGCTGGAGTATTTCTTGCAATACTCGAAGAATACTTTAAAATAATACAAAAATTTAACGGAAAATACGGGGTTTTAGTATTGATCGAGCATTTTTAGCTCAGCAGTCTCTCCATAGATTTTGATGAGCAATACCTTAAACGACGCTCAATTAATGCACCTGTACATAAAAAAGTAGAGGACACAACATATATGTAATTATTCGACTTTTCGACTTAATTTTAATCAGCTTATTAGATAAACAAAGTTCCTTTCAACCAGATCAAAACACTTACGTTATTTGAAAAATCATGTCGGGTAGTGTTATTTTACAAACCCATAGCATTTTAAATGCCACCCAATAAACTATCCCATGAATAAACCCATCTCACATTTAATCACGAAAAATAGTGCTTTATATTTCCACAACGACAAAGATTTCCCCATATTCCTATTAGCATACTTAGAAATTATTAATCCAACGCATTTGACAAAAGAAATTAAGTCCAGTACAAAACTTATCGATCTAAAAAATTATGCCGATTTTAAAGAAACCATATTACAAAGTTATAAAGAGCTATTACATCCAGGAAGCGGGAAAACAATCAATTTGTTCAATGGAAACTACTATAACCCGGATTACCAAAAATTAATCCAAACCACCATGAATGAATGCCCGACACGTAATATTGCCAAAACGGAGCATGGAAATACTAAGTTAGCATTTGAAATAACACCTGAGATACAAAAAATCAGAGAACGTTATGTTATGGACTTCTATTTGACAAGCAATCAAAAATTCCTGTCTTGTATAGACATATACTCAAAGTTCGCCACTGATTCGTCGTCGTGATTGGCTAGAAGCAAAAAGAGCCATCATGAAAATCTTTAACGAAATGGGTAAACCCCAAGAAATTAAAGCATATAAAGATTCAGCTTTTATGTGCGCTGCATTGCAAGCATTACTGAATTCGGAAAATGTGAAAATAAAAACGAGAAGGGACGTGTGAGACGCTTCTTACGCGTCACAACTTTTATCCCCGGCACTCAGTACTACATCTGCACCTTAGCGGTATTTTGTCAAATTTTACATTTTTTTACATTCTTACATTCTTTTACATTCTTCATCTGTCATCTACATCTACAACATTTCTCACACCAACACGCTCCTTTAGCTCGCCCTTCTTCCCTAGACCCACACAGACTGCAGACTCGCGGCGGAGGCAGAGGCAGCGGCCGCGAACTGCGCGAAGCAGAGTGTGAATGAGAGAATGTGCAAAAAACAAATATAAGCTGCGGGACAGGGTGGGTTTAGCCACTGCAAATTAATTTCTCCATTGTGGCTATAATAATGCTCTTATCGGATCCCAATTTAATGATCTGATAGATATGGACATTCCCTACGGAATGGCGGTTTTAGTTTTGTAGATTTTTGTAGATTTGGGAGGTTTTCGCCCTTTTGCGGAGGCGGAAGTGGGCGTGGCTCATTTTTGAAATACACTGGTTTCAGTGTGAGCAAACAGCAGTCTGGAGCCAAAATTTGGTGGCTCTAGCTCTTATAGTCTCTGAGAACTAGCCGACAAACAAGACGGACAGACGGACAGACGGACAGACAGACAGACAGACATAGACTCGGCTATTGATGCTGATCAAGAATATACATACTTTATGGGGTCGGAAACGTTTCCTTCTGTGAGTTACATACATTCACTTTGTGCACAAATACAATATACCCTATTTACTCTTCGAGTACCGGGTATAAAAAGAACCTGTTGGAGGGTTGCGAGCCCCACTGCCAGAGTATTTCTGGCTTAAACCTCGAAAAATACTGAAAAAAGACTGCAATTAAAAAAATCCAGGTATGGAAAAATGCGGGTTTTACGGCCTTTTCGACTTTTCCTGATTTTTTAAAGTCAAAGTTGCTTAAATACAAAAAAACAAAACAAAAATTGCATTTCGAAGCTTAATATTTTTCAAAAGGTAAGCTTAAACCATTAAGTTGTTGGGTGCACTTAATAGATGCATTCATCAGTTTTATAGAATGGCGAAGTTTATGAGAACTAGATGTAAGAAACTTTAGTTGTGTGAAAAAAGAAGCACTGCCTCTAAAAATAACGGTTACAAAAAAATACCAGATTTTAAAAATTCTTTTAAAAAAGTTCTGCTATAGAAAAAAAATCATAGTTTTTAAAAAATGTAAGCCCTCAATCTATAAGAAAAAGTCGCTTTGGTTCGAAGCAGAAAAAGAAAGTTGGATTTTGTCGAGTAGTGTAATTGATTGGGTCTCTGAAGTATTTGGCTATCACCACGCGTCCCGATATTCTCCATTCTGTGACGAAACCGGCGCAACAGAATGCTGACCCCCACATTGAACATGAAGTCTCTGCCAAGCGTGTGCTACGATACCTGAGAGGTACAGCCACTAACCATACAGTCCTGTACTGTACAGTACAGTACAGTACTATACTGTATGGTTAGTGACACTAGGCAGAGGGTGGAATGAGAGAATGAGCAAAAAATAAACAGCGAAAGGAAGCGGGTCGCAATTTTGAAATACACTTATAACAGTTTGATTTCACATGAGTCTTCACACAAGCTTTGGTGAATCTATAGCTCTAATTAAAGCCCTAAATGTTTAAAGAAAAGTTGATTTGGTTCCTTGAGGAAAAATCGTGTCGGGTAGTGTCGGTATTTTAAGCTCTATATAAATTTTTTTTAGAATTTCTCCAAATTTTGTATCCTTAAGCTTATAGAATTTGTCGAGGTACTCAAAATATTCATTTTTTGTGAGATGACTTCATCGTTGGACTCCAATCTTTGCCGCCGAGATATTTCTTAAGGTGGGGAAACACGAAATAGTCACTAGGAACTAAATCCAGAGAAAAGGGTAGTTGAGGGAGCAATTCGTATCATTATTTTGTACCATGGAAACTGTACATGGCTGCCCTGTCGCATTGTCCCGCTAAAAAAACGTTGTTTCTTGTCAAACTGTGGACGTTTATCTTTAAAATTCTTGATTGTATTACTATTCTTAAGGTAGTCAATACGGATAATACCGCATGCATTTTAAAAAGCTGTCTATATGGTTTTATTGGCTGAAAACCCCATTTTGGTCGACTTTGGTTCAGAATTACCCTGGTTGGCCTACGTTTCCGCCACGGTTACGTTGCATTCAAATTGGTGCTAAAATGAATCGTATTGTGGCTAAACCACAGCAAAAACTCCTTCGCAATTGTGACATGATTTCGTTTGTGGTCGATTTTGAGCAAACCATCTTTCGGAAAGCTTTTTCATACGAAACTGATTATTCGAAATTAAAACCACTTAGCGATTTGGTTGCCTATAACTTCTTTCAATATCAATCTCCGATCGGCCCGGTACTCGAAGAGTAAATAGGGGACAATGTATTTGGGGTGAAACGTGGTTGTATGTAACGCACAGAAGGAAACGTTTCTGACCCCAGAAAACATATATATTCTTGATCATCATCAATAGCCGAGTCGATATAGCCATCTGTCTGTCCGTCTGTCTGTCCTTTTTGAAGAGCGCCTAGTACACAAAGACCATAAGAACTAGAGCAATCAAATGTGGCATCCAGATGGCTATCACACTGTTACTAGTGTATCTCAAAATTTCGCCACGCCCCTTCCGCCCCGCAAAGGTCGAGAATCTGCGGTATCCAAAACTTTGAAGATATCCCCACCCCAGCTTTGCCTATTTTTTGCTCAATCTCGCTTTCCAAACTCTGCTTCGTGCAGTGTGCGGATCTGGTGGAGGGGGGCAGCTAAAAGGGCGTGTTGGCGTGAGAACTTATGTAGATGCAGATATGTAGAAAAAATTTAAAATTCAAAACGTAAAATTTGGAAAAGACCACTAAGGTACATATGTACGTACTACTGAGTATAAAAGTTGTGACGAGTAAGAAGCGTCTCACACGTCCACTCGCACGGTTCAGATTACAAAAAAAAATTGTATTTGCACACGAAATTCACATTTTCTAATTTTGTATTAAAAATCCAAAAGTGACTTTGGCCCGTCAAAATTGGCAAAACCATCTTAGACTTTCTCAGTAATGAGCTGATAGATTATACTAATCGAATAAAATATTTACACATTAGAAATGCGTTTTATTGGTAAGGCCGATTACTTTATATATACCATTCTTTAACCACTCGTTCACCATTTTTGAGGGTACTTACTGATACCGCGTTGGATGAACTCCTCTTTTTTGGAGCATTCAAATGGATAAATCAGTCTGTTTGATGTGACTTGCTCGCTGAAAAAAAAAAATACAGAGCCGTGAACTATAATTATAGATTATAATCGAATACGGGCGGATATCGCTTACTATGTTTTCTCGTTGAAAAAGGCAACAACTGCAAAGGGCGGCCGACTGGTCTTGACGAATCGAATTTTCTGAGACAAGGTAACTTCGCCAGGCCACCAGATCTCTGTGTTGTGTATTTTTACCCATACCACATCGCTCTCGTTATACTGCGGCTCGTTGGGCTCCTCGTTCCGAGAAAATGGCATTTTTTTGATAATTTTTGATTTGAAGTTCTGTAAATACTTTTAAAGTGATTCTTGGTTGTATAAAAGGAGGGCGTGCGTCGCTCTTCTGCGTATCTCTTCTGTACAGTCTTCTAGTGGTAGATCTCTCTCCCACTAGCACGATTGAGTAACTGCTAAGATACTTCGTGGCACCTGCAATGTAATATAACAAACAAATTAGCAAGAGTTTATTTTAATACCCGGTACTCGAAGAGTAAATAGGGTATATTGTATTTGTGCGGAATAACGTTTGTTTGTAACGCACAGAAGGAAACGTTTCCGACCCCATAAAGTATATATATTCTTGATCAGCATCAATAGCCGAGTCGATGGATCCATGTCTGTCTGTCCGTCCGTCTTGTTGAGCGCCTGGATCTCAGAGACTATAAAAGCTAGAGCCACCAAATTTTGCATCCAGACTTCTGTATGCTCACACTGTTACAAGTGTATTTCAAAAATCTGCGGTATTCACAATTTTGAAGATACGAGAAAACTTAAAACGCCATTCCGTAGGGAAGGACCATATCTGTCAGATCATCGAATATTATGGCCAGAATGAAAAAATTAATTTGCAGTGGCTAAACCCACCCTGTCCCGCAGTTTTTTTTTGTTTTTTGCACATTTTCTCATTCACACTCTGCTTCTGCAGTGTGCGGCCTCGCCTCTGCCGTGCCCCTGCCGAGCCTTTGCAGTGTGTTGCTCTAGTGCAGGGGGGCGAGCTAAAGGAGCGTGTTGGCCTGAGAAGTCTTGTAGATGTAGATGACAGATGAAGAAAAAATGTACAATTTTATAAAAACCCGCTAAGGGTATAATAAGAAAAAGAGTGTTGGTTAATGTTTTTATACCCGGTACTCGAAGAGTAAATAGGGTATATTGTATTTGTGCGAATAACGGATGTATGTAACGCACAGAAGGAAACGTTTCCGACCACATAAAGTATATATATTCTTGATCAGCATCAATAGCCGAGTCTATGTCTGTCTCTCCGTCCGTCTTGTTGAGCGCCTGAGATTTTCCAGATGGTACACAAAAACCATAAGGTGTATGGATCCACTTTTAGCTGCAATCAGCTTTTCAGATGAAGTTTTTTAACAAGCAGAACCAAAATTCTTAAAAAAAAAAGATCTGCCATAGAAAAAAACCATAATTCATTAACAAAATATAATGCTCTATATCTATCAGAAAAAGTTGGTTTGGTTCATTAAGGAAAGAAAAATTGCTTCTGCCGAAACTCTCCAAGAACAGTGTGAAGAAAACTCGAAAGTTTTGTTGAAGCGTGGGAAGAAGCGTATGTCAAATGTTTAGACCGAATTGAACAGCGTATGGTAACGAGAAAAGTCAGATACTCAGTACACAAAAAAGTACATATAAACGAGAAGGGACGTGTGAGACGCTTCTTACGCGTCACAACTTTTATACCCGGCACTCAGTACTACATCTGCACCTACCTTAGCGGTGTTTTGTCAAATTTAACATTTTTTCTTCATCTGTCATCTACATCTACAACACTGCTCACACCAACACGCTCTTTTAGCTAGCTCCCCTCCCCTATGGACACACACTGCAGAGTCGCGGCAGAGGCAGAGGCAGCGGCAGCGGCAGAGATGTGTCAGGGGCAGAGGCCATAAACAGCGCGAAGCAGAGTGTGAATGCTGCGGGACGGGGTGGGTTTGGCCACTGAAAATTAATTTCTCCATTGTGGCTATAATAATGATCCAATCGGATCCCAATTTGGTGATCTGATAGATATGGTCATTCCCTACGGAATGGCGTTTTTAGTTTCCTGTTCAAAATCTTCAAAATTGTAGATTTGGGAGGTTTTCGCCCTTTTGCGGAGGCGGAAAGGGGCGTGGCTCATTTTTGAAATACACTGGTTTCAGTGTGAGCATACAGCAGTCTGGAGCCAAATTTCGTGGCTCTAGCTCTTATAGTCTCTGAGAACTAGCCGACAAACAGGACGGACAGACGGACAGACGGACAGACGGACGGACGGACAGACAGACATGGCTCAATCGACTCGGCTATTGATGCTGATCAAGAATATATATACTTTATGGGGTCGGAAACGTTTCCTTCTGTGCGTTACATACATTCACTTTGTGCACAAATACAATATACCCTATTTACTCTTCGAGTACCGGGTATAAAAAACAAATTTAAGCTGCGGGACGGGGTGGGTTTAGCCACGGCTGTGGCAGCGGCAGAGGAACGGCAGGGGCAGACGCCACACACTGCGCGAAGCAGAGTGTGAATGAGAGAATGTGCAAAAAACAAATATAAGCTGCGGGACGGGGTGGGTTTGGCCACTGCTAATTAATTTCTTCATTGTGGCTATAATAATGCTCCAATCGGATCCCAATTTGGTGATCTGATAGATATGGTCATTCCCTACGGAATGGCGTTTTTATCTTTTTTCTTTTATCTTCAAAATTGTAGCTTTGGGAGGTTTTCGCCATTTTGCGGGGGCGGAAGGGGGCGGGGCTGATTTTTGAAATACACTTGTAACAGTGTGAGCATATATAAGTCTGGATGCAAAATTTGGTGGCTCTAGCTTTTATAGTCTCTGAGATCCAGGCGCTCAACAAGACGGACGATAATAACGGACGGAAATAATTTAAATATTAAATTACAATGCTGTGGGAAAAATAGATATTAACGGCCTCGAATGTTTTCTTTGTTCAGTAGAAAAAATTGTGTTTGGGAAAAATATGAAAATAGTTTACCCGAAACAATCTGGTCTTTGATTAACCCTTCCTGCTCGTTCTTCAGAGAAAATGCCGCACCTAAAACGCAGAAAAGAAGACGTCGCATGGACGACCTCTTCGTAGCATTGAACAACGGATTAACGAATAACTCTTCAGGAGAATGGAAATATTTCAAGTACCGGGGCTAAGCCCCGTTTTTTCACATTCTCTCATTCACACTGCTTCTGCAGTGTGCGGCCTCTGACTCTGCCGTGACTCTGCAGTGTGCGGGGAGGGGCGCGAGCTAAAGGAGCGTGTTGGCGTGAGAAGTGTTGTAGATGTAGATGACAGATGAAGAAAAAATGTACAATTTTATAAAAACCGCTAAGGTACAGATGTAGTACTGAGTATCGGGTATAAAAGTTGTGACGCATAAGAAGCGTCTCACTCGTCCCTTCTCGTTTTTTTTTTTTTTGTCCAGTAGTGTATGCACTGTATGGTTGTGTCCTCTACTCTTTGTGGACAGTGCAAGGAAACGACTTTAGGAGCGAAAATAACTTCTGGTTGCCAGATGGTAGATGAATACGTATATTTTTGTTATCTGTTTAATAAATTCATATTTATTTGTTAGATACATCTTGATAATAGCGGACGTACAGATTAGATACACTAAAGACTAGATATATCGTACTATAGGCTAAACCATACGGATTAATAGTTTGATTGTTTCTGGATAAAACGAACCCATCAAATCAAGATGCGGAAAAATATGTTGTGAGATATAGTGGTATACCCTTTGTGGTGGTAGCTTATGTACAGGGCTCGTTATATGCACAGTAAATATATCAAAATATCAATACATCGATATTTTTCGAAAGAAAATTATATTTTTATCGTTCTATTTTTTTGCAAAAATATCAATATATTGATATTTTTTTAAATATTTTTTTATTGGTCCCAATTACTTTAAATGCCCACGCAAAACGACGTGTGCTCCGCAAAAGAATAGCAAAAGCATAGAAAAGCATTTTTCTGGAAAACCCGGAAAGTGCAATTTATGCAGCAGTAGTATTTTTTGAGAGAAATATGATCTCGAGGATTTTCATACAGTGAACAAGTCTGTGCGTGTTTTAAAAAAAACTGTATTAATGAAGGGGATTAAATATGTAAAGATGTAGAGATAAAAATGTTATAAAACAAATTAAAAATTAGAAAAGTGAAAAGAGAATTGAAGATGTTATAAACATATTTAAGGTTTCTGTTTTCTTTATGGGAACCTCATTTTTCGGCAGCGCGCGGAATCTAATTTCAGCAAAAACATACAACCAAAAATATATCACAATATTAAATATATTGATTTTTAGGGTTTGTTTTAATAGATTACTGTTTTTCTTTTTTTTAATTTTGCCAGCTCTAATTTTTACAAACATGTGTATAAAATTAATTTCATGTATGTAGGTCAGGCTAGGACATGTGCATAATTCACAATCAACTTATTCCATAGTATCTCTTTTAGACATAAACGGTTAGGTTTTGTATTATTATTTCCTTTTACCACGATCATAATTCATAATTCAATACTTGAATTGCTTAAAAAAATCAATAATATGGCTCAAAGAAAGTCAGATTTTTGTGCAGGCAACAAAATAAAAGGATAGCTTAAATGTATATACAATCTCTAATGAATATAAAAGACAGCTATCCATCTACAGACATGGATAGCAACACGGATAGTCCACTAGAGAAAACTGTCGATCAGCATCGATCCCGGTGCTCACAGGGAGGACGTGTTAACGCCTGTTAGTGTGCTGTGGGTATACGATGAAAAAGTAACTTGTGCATTGTTCCTGGGGTTGTGTGGGGAAAGGCGTTCAGCGATGAATGATTGATCCTAAAGTGTCTTTGATTTTGAGGGACGAAACCAGTACAGCCACCGTCGTCATTGGTTGGGTTGGGAATCAACGCGTCCGCCGTTACCATTCGTTGCCGTCGCCACATCATCGCCCACAATGAGCACCTTGCCAACGCCATCGGGCGCCACCAGCTCACCGCTCAGGCCATCGAGCCCGGGCTCACTGACATCGCCGGGAATCTTGGGCTTTGGACGATGCGTGTCTACCGCATCAATTGGCAGTTTAATGTGCTCTACTTTGCATCCGTAGGCCACGGGGGTGAGCTTGATGACGGTATGCAGGGGCACATAGAGGTAAGGCAGCTCATCGGCAGACTTATCCAGAAAGTAAGCGAAGAGGCAGCGTAGAACTGCCTGGTGAGAAACAACCAAGACATTCCCCTGCCGCTCCAGTTCCATGATGACGGGTTCCAAACGCGCCACTAGATCCTCATAGCTTTCTCCGCGCGGATAGCGATACGCAAACTTGTTGACATCACGCGCCTTGAACTCCTCGGGGAAGCGCTCTTTGATCTGCTCGTAGGTCATCTCCTCACAGTGGCCAGCATCGATCTCGTTGAGCGCTTTCCAGCGTTCTTGGGGTGCTTTCACATCGGCCACTGTTTGGATGGCTCGCTTCATCCATGAGGTCCACACACGCAGTCCATCGATATGCTGCTGCGAAATGAAAGAGGACAGGGCCCGGCCGTATTGATGACCCCGTGCGCTCAGATTTGAATCGCCACCAATGAGCCCGCTTAGGTTGTGCTCACTTTCCCCATGGCGCGTCAGATAGATGGTTCGCGGCGTTATGTGTATGTTCATCAGATAGTAGACGATGCGCGACTCCACGTGACCCTCGTTATTGTAGACTACCACCTTTTTCCCAGCGTTGTAGACCTTCATGAAGCTGAGATGTGATTCGGTGACCTCGTCGATTGGCTGATAGCGCTCCTCGTAATGCTCGATACGTTGCAGGAAGTCCCGCACCACCAGCTCGGTGTTCATGTTAAGGTAATCTGGTGAACTCACCTTTACCTCCAAAATGTTCTGTTCGATTATCTGCGGATCGTCACAGATCGACTCTACAAAGAAAAGACGGAAACCGTGCTGCTTAACCACAATATTGTAGATAAGCTGTCGCCGGTCCCGCGTCGAATTGGTAGCATCAAACACTGCAATGCTACCCTGGCCGCTCAGCAGCCACTCGCAAGAGTCGTGAAGCGCTTGGTTGGCACACCTATTCCTGATGGCCATCGCCTCCTCGTTGTCGGCGCGGAAAAACTCATGTGACTTGTAAGCTGTTGTAGCATGGCGACGGTACTCGCCCAGGTTAAACACGCGCGTCGCAATCCCTATCCAGTTTAGGTATCGCGCCAACTTCTTTGAGATAAAGGTCTTGCCCCTGGCAGGCAAGCCCACCATCGCTATAACGTGGGGTGTAGTGCAGTCAGCGATTGTCCGCTCCCCGCGGATGGGAAAAGGTTTCGTCATCACCGTCTCCGAGGTAGGTGGCAGGAGCTTGCGCAGCTCCTCGGACATCACCGACGGGCACACATGAAGCTCATTCTCTATCGCCAGGTCGGCGGTCTTTTTAAGTTGATTCAGTGAGGTGGTGCGCACGCGTAGCGAAGGCGAGGTGTTATAGGGCATGTCCATGATGCTGGTGGCCGTCACTGAGCGTACAAGCTTCTTGGTAACAGCGGATCGAATGATACCAGCCGTAACGCCTGGCTCCTGAGGCGGGGTTGATGGACAGTTGCAGTAGCTGCACAGATCCGAGTACGAAGAGGAGCGAGATGCACGGGAAGGTCGGGGGAGGAGGTTATTTTTCTTCTTTATGCAAAGAAATGGCAATGGCAATGTTCCTACTACGTCCTCGCCGTCTAACACGTCTTCGTTTCCGATTACGTCTTCCTTATCATGTTCTTGGTTACTTTCAAAACGTATATGGTTGCTGTTGCTTCCGCTGCTGATGTTCGTCTGACTTGCTAAAATTATTTGGTTAGAAGTTGTTTCTGTCAATGGTAGTTTCGGCTGTCGAAGATCCACAGGTGTTCCTGATGCTGATGTGGTTCCTGCTGCTCTTCGTTGTTGGCGTGGCGAAACATGAAATAAGTCGAGGATTTTTACATAAATGTTCAGTTGAATTTGCTGATGTTGTTCGTAAAAGCTTTCTGCAATGGTGCGAATGGAATGGAAGTGAAGTGGGAAGAGAACAAAACAGCATTACTCATAAACGTGTGAGCCTTTGTACATATGTACACACATACATATATGTACATACATACATATTGTTTCTGTTATAAGCACACAAGTAAATCCACGAGTATCATGAAGGGCAGAAAGAAAAAATCGATGATTTTAAATTAACATGAGCCCACATGAGCACATTTATAAAAAAAGCATTTGCATGCATAAGTACACATGTACTTATTTAACAATGCATGTGCGTATGCATGGATACTATTTAACTTGTTTGAACTTGGAAACTAAAGCGAGCACTCCAACAAAACAAAAAAAAAGGCAAATGAGAGTGAAACTGAAAGCACAACATAGGCGTATTTACGCTCACGCAAATGCTGCAAAGAGCAAACCAACCCACACAAAAAACTGAGTTGGCGAACGATGCCGTTTCTAGGCTGCTATCGATATATAGATGTATCGGTAATAGACAATCGAGTAGACGATATCTACTCTTCCCGGTCACTATTAGCAAAAACAAAAAATTTCTGCCAAACTTTATATAAAAAAAACTGAGGCAAACATTTTTGGAACGACTATTTGTTTCTTGAGTATCCAGCAACGTTAATAAAATCCACAGATTCTTATCGATATATCGATACAAAGTGCGTGTGTGGACTGAGATAACAGCTGGTAGACCATGAAGAAACTATAAAGGAGGGCTCGTCGGTTGCAGAGTTACTCGCTGGTATTCCTAATTCTCAGTGCTCGTTTGCTTGTCGACAAAATGTTGCCCTCAAACTTACAACGAGAGCCCGTTCACTCGCACTTTTCACTCGCTTAACTTCCTTATTTTTGCCGACGAGCCCTCCTTTATAGTTTCTTTATGGACCATGATGAGACCCATGAAGCAACTATAAAGCATAAAGCAACAACAAAGGAGGTCTCGTCGGCTTTGTAGAGGGAAACGTACCAATGCTGTCAATAAGTGCGAGTGAGAGGGCGTGCAGAGAGAGAGAGAGAGAGAGAGAGCAACTTTACAATAATAAGAGTAAAAGCTGCTCATACTTGCGTCCCACCGCAGTCATGGCTGTGAGCTGTAAGTGTGACTGAAACGACAATGGACAACAAATTTGTCCGCGCACAACCTTCCGCGTCAACAAGCAGACAAGCACTGAACGTAGGGGGAAATTACCCGAGGAACGCTGCCGACGACGAGACCTCCTTTATAGTTTCTTCATGGATGCGACCATGAAGTCGCTTGTTGATGCGAAAGGTTGCGTGCGGACGAATTTTTTCGTTCTTTTTTTAACCCTATTAACCCCCCATATTTAGCATATGCGCTCTGAAAATAATTCTCGATTTTGAAAAAAAAATTTGATTTTTTTTTTTATTAAGAGCCTAAACAAAAAAAAATATACTAAAAAAATAAAATAACGACTACTTTCAAGTAGTAGCTTATTGAAAAATAAAATGAAAAGAAATAAACGAGTTTACGTGTTCTTTTCATGGGCAACTGTATCCCCATGCCATCATGGGGTTAATCCATCACACGATAATTTCGTTTCGTTTCATTCACACTTACTGCGCAAAGCCTTTCACTCGCATTCACAAGCGTGAAAAACGAGCCCGATGGCACCTCCTTATATAATTTCTTCATGGCACTAGCCATACAGTACATACATAGATTCTTTATATATAGTACAAGCGAAACTTCACCGCTCATTGTGAGTGGTGAAGTCCCAGAGCACGATGGTCCCAATGACCACTTTTGTTGTCCTAAATTAACAACTCGCGAACGAATCAAGATTTTTGGATTTAGTCTTTTCATATTAGTTAAGAATAGCAAGAGGAAGGTTTTTTGAAAAAATGGGCGTGGCAGCTCCTTTTTTTTTAAGGAAAATCGGTTTTTAAATTATTGTGCTCAAAATGTTAGAGGTTAAATGTGCATTGACACCTCTTTAACGTGGGGTGTGATTTTACACGAAGGGCTTTCCTTACGAATCACCTTTCTTTAATGATACAATAGTAAAAGAAATAATGACAAACAAAATTCCGAAAAAATAAATTTTATTTATTAAACCCGAAGAGTAAATAGGGTATATTGTATTTGTGGGGAATAACGGATGTTTGAAACGCACAGAAGGAAACGTTACCGACCCCATAGAGTCTACATATATGTATATTCTTGATAAGCATCAATAGCCGAGTCGATATAGCCATGTCTTGTCTGCCTGTCTGTCTGCCCGTCTGTCTGTACGTCTTGTTGAGCGCCTGGATCTCAGAGACCATAAAAGCTAGAGCCACCAAATTTTGCATCCAGACTTCTGTATGCTCACACTGTTACAAGTGTATTTCAAATTTACAAAAAATTAATCTTTTTTGGATCAAGTCTGGCTCATTTAAAACTGCAACCAGCTGAATTTCACTACGGTTAGTAAACTTGAGTTCCATGAAGCCTGTGTGGAAAAATTTCATCGAGGGAGCTTTTGCAACCGTTACTGCTTATGGAAGGGGTCAATATTAATTCATGGGGCACCAATACCTTGGGGGAAAGACTGTTTCTAGTGCTTTTAGTCATCATAAAGACTAAATATAGCAAACAAAAATTAACTTTTTCTGTTTACGTTGACCGTACGCCAATTATAGGGGTTCAAACTTGGGTGATGACGGTGTACGAATAATACATATGTGGTCTTACTGTACATACATACATACATACATATGTACATATGTTGTATATAAAATATATTCAATAATACAAAGAAATATCATTCATGTAAAGGACCTAGCAAACCAAAAACGTACCTTTTGCGGGAGTCCTGAAAAATGCTCACAAACGAGCTCGAATGCGAGCTAATCGTTTAGTTTATTTTCTGTTCATTTCAATAAAGTGCGCCATACTTTGTGTTGATTTTTTAAAATTTGTTTTCGGAGAAGTGTTCAGACAAAAACGAAAAGCGTAAAATATAAATCAAAATCAATAAGAGCTTCTGGCTCCAAGTGTTGTGCCAAATAAAGAATAATAATAGAGTGGCGAAGTAAGGTCTAGTAAATAACTTCTATATTTCGCCAATTTTTAATATATTTTTTAAGAGTCTACAGATGCATTTAAACAAGTGGACGGCACGGATACAAACACATGCTTGCAGTGCGTTTGAGTGCGTAAGCAGCACAAACATTGGTATTGGTACCACCCACTGTAATGCACGTGTACGTGAGCGGCAGCGCAGCAGCAGAGCAGCACAATAGACAGTGCTGTGCCGACCCCCACTTGCTCTTGAGAACGAGGACTTCGATCGCAAAAATATTTTCAATATGCACAAGAGAGAAAGGCGGAAACCGAAGCAATTGACTAGAAAAAGTTTAAATTTTGTTAAAACACCACCTTTATACATAAATAAATTAACATTACAATTTGAACATATGTACATATGTATGTGCATATTTTCTTATTGGAAAACGCAATGGGTAGGCAAAAAAACCCTCACAAAAAGAATTTCTTGAGAGATTTTTGTGATATATTTTCTGAATATTTTCGATTTGCACTTATTGATACGTGCTCGAAAATAATGATTTTTGATTCTATTCTTTGTCATAACCGAATTGCTAGAAAGATCAGAAAAGTCTCATAAAAAAAACCAAAAAAGTCTCGCAAAAGGATATTTGTGAGCTATCATAAATTATTGAATCACTGCCACAAACTGAACGACACAAGTATCATATTTCGATCACATGCGACTACGAATGTGAGCGTTTTATCGGGTTAACTCTCACATTTGACACGTATGCGATATAATTTGCGAACGTTTGGTTTTTTGGGGATATCCTAAATAATCCGACGAATCCAATGAGCATGAGGTGGCTCAAGGGGGCCTAGCTGAGGCCACCGGACGGGTCGCAGGTTGCGGATAGCGAACGGCCTACCTTGTTTAGGTAGGTCAGCTGCAAATAAGCGGAAATAAACAGCCCCGGACAGCCAGCGGGTGTTCGCGAAGTAGCAACACTGACGATGCGCTTGTGGTGCCGCCTCGTATAAGTAACTCACACACTTCCCCTCCCCACACAATACCACATACCCACATACCACCCACCCACCCCAAACCGGACCGGACTAAGGTGTCATTCGACCTGTGCCGAGAGTCAGTCTGGCTGGGGGCCCGGTATAAAAACTAACCCAGTCGTGAACGGAGAGCTCAGGGAAATGGCAGCCCCCTGTTCTAATGATGCCTTACCCGGGCAACGTGGATCTCTGCCTGGACTGACCGTTCCCCTTCTCTGCATCTCGTGGGATCAGAATGAATACAAATAAAAATGATAATAATAAGAAAAACAAAAAAAAAAAAGAATGAGAATGACTGTCCCCAAAAGTCTAAAGGGAACAATCCCAAGCAGGAAAAGGCAGCGGCCCAAAGGCCTGGCCTAACCCGCTGAATTGGAGGAAAGACCTGCTCGGTGGAAAGCGAGGGTGCGAGCCCCACTCCAATCCTGGAGTGGGTTGCACGGCACCCCCCAATACTGACGCCTTGAAGAGGCAGCTAAGCAATATTGCGGCGGCCCGACCTTCTGTCAAAGTAGAGGGGCTAAGTAGAGGGGGAGGCTGGGCCATCGACCAGAGCAGAAGCCAAACGCTTCACGGATGCCGAAAAGAGGAGTGCAGGGCACATACTCCGACTCCGACTCCGCACAGGAGCCAGCCCTTCGGACTGGCTGAAGAAAGTAAAGTAGGCCTCGGAAGTGCTTCCGAACTTTACTCTGGAACCGCATAAACCGCCCCAGCAACCAAAAAGGCAGCGCTCGCAAGAGACACCTGGACCAGCTGCAAAGCGATCCAGGATACTGCCAAACGTGTCGTTCGCGCAGATTGCCAAGGAGAGGACGCTGATAGGCGTCGTCGACAAAGGCAGCGCGGACGGAAGAATCCCGAGGAGCCAGTGGAAGTGGGTGGAAGCGGCATTGGCCGACCGCTGCTTCGAGCTCCTGGACAAGGACCCCGGCCCACCTCCAGTCTGCAAAGACATGGGATGGTTCCAGGGCAACACCAAAATCATAGCCTGCGAAGATGAGCGCTCCGTGCAGCTATATAAAGCAGCGGTAGCGCAAGTCGGTGAAGTTTACCCAGGCGCTAAACTAGCAGCAGTCGACTGGAGCGAAGTGCCCAGCAGACCGAGAGCGAGAATTTGGGTGCCGGCCTCCATTAAAGAGCCAGAACGCATCCTACTAATGTTGCAGCGATGCAACCCAAACCTTCCAACAGCGGACTGGAAGGTCGTTAAAGTTGAAGCGACGCAAGGCCCCACAAACCAAGCCTTGGTCGTGCTAAATAAGGAGTCGCTGGCCCCGATAGAGGCAGCCAAAAATGAGCTCAACTTTGGGTTCAGCTCGGTCATCGTAAAGGTGTACAAGTCGGACGCAGCGGCCGGGTCGCGTCCTGTCGACACCCCAGTCGAGCAGGATGTTGCCTCGGAGATCGAGGCACCCGACAACGAGCTTGAGTTGGCCCACGAGGGTGACTCCCTAGAGTCGGAGCTGATGCTGTAGTTCGAGGCAATGTGCCGGAACGAAAGCTCCGACGAGTCGGACGCCGACTATACAGTGGTGGAGATATGCAAGGATCCCTCTGAGGCTCCTTCAGATAAATCTCCACCACTGTAAAGCAGCAACTGCTGTCCTCCTACTCCGCTTGGAATCGAGCGGAGACGACGTAGTCCTAATCCAGGAGCCTTGGGTAGTTGGAGACAAGGTCTGTGGATTAGCGACGAAGGACTACAAGCTCATTGTACCACCAAAGGAAGGTAAAATTCGCACCTGCATTTTAGCTAGAAAGCACATAAATATCTTTCTGCTCCACAACTTTAGCGAATGCGACAACATAGCAGCTAGCCTAGAGCTGCAAGGGACACACCTCAGAGTGGTGTGGTTCTACATGGCTCACGACCAAAGTGACCCTCCCAGTGACCTCGTCCGCAAGATGGCCAGCGAGAGGTCAAACACAGGCCTACTGATAGGCTGCGACGCCAACGCTCACCATACCCAATGGGGAAGCTCGGACATAAATGTAAGGGGTGAGTCACTTTTCAGCTTCATCCTTATCTCGAATCTATTCCTATGTAATCAGGAAACAACCCTACCTTCTTTATAAAGAACCGACAGGAGGTCATAGACCTTACCCTAGTGTACCATAGCATACTGGGCTTAATTAAGGGCTGTAGAGTCCTAGAAGAGCACTCCTTCTCTGACCATAGGTACATAGAGACGATAATATCTCTCGAATGCCCAATATCTAATAGTTATATCAACCCCAGGAAAGCCAACTGGGAGATATACTCTAAAACCCTGGAAGAACTTCTTCCCCCAACAGCACCAACTTGCCCTGATAGAAAAGACGACCTTAACAGCCTTGTAAATAGATTCACGGAGGCAAAGTAGTGGAATATGCAGACAACGTTGTCCTAAAGTTCACGGGAAAATTTTCCCAGACACTCTGTGACCTCATGACCACAAAACTTGCGCGAGTGTCAGAATGGACAAGATCGTGCGGATTGGGTGTAAATGCCTCGAAAACGGAACTTGTACTATTCACTAACAAGTACACAACTCCGCCACTTAACCCCCCAACATTAAACAAATGTAGGTTAACCTTTAGCAACAGTGCCAGTTACCCTGGGTTGGTAATAGTAAGGAAGTTAAATTGGAACCTAAACACGAAAGAAAGAGTGAAGAAGGCCACTATGGCTCTATACACCTGCAAAAAAGCCATCGGACTAAAATGGGGCATGAACCCACGTATAGTCCAATGGAAATACCAAGCTGTTGCCAAAACAATACTGCTCTACGGAGTCACAGTATGCTGGCCGGCTCTGTCAAAAAAGACAACCACCGCTCAAATGGCAAAAGTCCAACGAACGGCCACTCTTTGCATCAGTGGCGCTCTCCGCACCACACCAAATGATGCACTAAATGCCATCCTATGCCTGCAGGGGATAGACCTTGCAGGGGAAGAACAGGCAGCAAGGGCAGCAATACGTCTGCGAGATTCGGACCTATGGACGTCACATCCATATGGTCACTCAGCGATCTTAAGGGACACTAATATAGTACCTCATAGGACTGATTATTGCGTTCCCAGAGAGTACACAGCCAACCCCTTCGAGGGTATAATCCCCCCCAGAGAGGAATGGCTCGAGGGCACACCTGGCCCAACGGGGTCCATAAACATCTTTACAGATGGATCCAAGCTAGACAACTAAGTTGGCGGAGGAATCTACTCCGGGCAACTAAATATGAGGCATTCCTTTCGCCTTCCAGACTACTGCAGTGTCTTCCAAGCGGAAGTCATTGCTGTAAATTAAGCCTAAGATGCCTTCAAGAGATCTCAGTCGCGGGTACTCACCTAAATATCTATAGTGACAGCCAGGCGGCACTGAAATCACTAAACGCGATTTCGTCGAATTCGACCTATGGGTACGACCAGCACTATGGGTAAAAAGCCCGAATTTTTGGCATTTATTTAATTTATTTTGGGTAAAATATTTGAATGCGACTTAACTTTTCTGATTCCCAAATACCCACATAGAACAAAACTGGTTTTAGAAGATTTTTACCTAGTACCATATGTTTTTTGAGATGCTTGGACTTGTGAAAAAGTGCGGGAAAAATTGAGCAACTTGCAGATGTAATTGTAGCTCGATTACAAAGTTTATATACAAGCAAAAATATGGAAATGACAGGTCGAGGTATTTAAATTAGTTGTTAATACATGTTTTTGTATAGTTGTGTGTTGTTTTTTAATTGTCCAATGTTATGTTCGTGTGTCTTTTTAGCTTGGTACTAACAATTGCACGTGTTTTCTGTGGAATATTACTTTTGCACAGCACTCTACTGCACAGAAGTTCAAGTTACTTGTTATTGACCAAATATTATAGAATCACGTGGTGTTAATGCTTTTTGCCCGTTTTTGCCCCTTTTCGAACAATTTTAAATTTTGGAGATGCCTATGAGTTAACTCATGCAGCCGCTGCTGGAGGTCTGGACCAACAACAATGGTGAAGCAGACGCAATAACATGTTGTAATTTAAAGAGTATTGACAAAAACTGACTAACTAAAGATGAAACTATTACAATTCAAACGAAAATTATCCAATTTATTGCATAGATAAACAAGTACTAAGCGAAATTTAATTGTATGTTGAAGCGATTCCAATCAAACTACTTTTAACCAAACAATCATTCAATCAGTCAATCAAATATATTTTTTAAAAGTTCTAAAATGTTTTAAAGAATCTTTGATCATAATTAATCGTTTGAATACCTTTTCTTATAATAAATACGACGTAAATGGGTTCCAATTTGTAGAGCCTAGAGCTCTTTTGGTTTGGTAAATGCCAAAAAAACTGGCTTTTTACCCATAGTGCACAGTGGCAAATTGTCGCAAATCTCTACATGAGATGGCAGGGCAATATGTTATTAGCCTAATATGGGTGTCGGGACACCAGGACATTGAAGGCAACTGCATAGTAGACGAGTTGGCCAGATCCGGCACTACACTCCCCCTTAATCAAGATAAGGAGGAAATACGTATGCCAATGGCCACTTGCAAGCTACAAATAAAAGAGTACTATACCCTGCAAACAAACAACAGATGGCAAATGGTCCCAAGATGTCGCATCACCCGACAAATGTGGCCTGACATCTCGAAAAAACGCACCGCTGAACTATGCAAACTAAGCAGACATAGATGCAGCGTAGTCATTCGCTCTCTCACAGGGCATCGGCTGATAGGCAACCACGCAAATAGGCTGGGTGCCCCCTATAACGACTTCTGTCGCAGCTCCAGAGACGAGAATGAGGAGGAAACAGTAGAACATCTGTTCTGCTCCTGTCCGGCTCTCAGTAGAAGGACACTAAGATATCTAGGCTCACCTTTTCTTAACGACATTTCAGAAATGGCTCCTATTAGCAAACTTTGCGAGAGCATCTGGATGGGCGCACTGCTGACACCGTGACAAACGGGAGGAGAAGAGGAATTAGATCCAAGCGGAATCACAACGGGCCGAAACCGGCATACGTAACCGCCTCAACCTAACCTAACCAAACACTTTTTTTGAAAAATTAAAAATTTTAAAAAATCGCAACAGTAATTTCTTTTTTTTTTTGGTCAAGAACAAAATGTGTTGTAGTGGTGCTATTATTTTTTTCGCAACTGTATGTAACCTTAGTGTGATACATATGTTATACAGTGGCGAGCATTTGTGGATACTTGGTTACCACTTTTCAGTGTTTAAACGCCTGTAAAATCTGTAAAAATGATTAAATTTTTCGGATTTTTTTTGTAATAGATTCTTTATTTATTTGACAATTAAACAAAACAATAATTAAAACAAAAAAAAACTGGCTTCATTAAAAGTTTTTATTTTTTGTTCAAAAAGTCAATGTATCCACTTTTGCACGTTTCCAATTTTTTCAGTTCATAAATTTTTCAAAATGTTTTGTGGAAAGACCCTTAGCATATATCACGCTCAGAATATGCTTGAGTATTTTTTCGACTTAATTTTGTCCTCGCCAGATATTATGTCCCACTTGGTTTGCATACGCGTCACTTTTATAACCGGCACTAAGTACTACATCTGCAAATTTTACATTTTTCTTCATCTGTCATCTACATCAACAACACTGCTCACGCCAACACGCTCCTTTAGCTCGCCACCCTCCCCGAGAGCAACACACTGCAGAGTCATGGCAGAGACGCGGCAGAGACAGAGACGTGTCAGAGGCAGAGGCCTCTGCCACTGCGCGAAGCAGAGTGTGAATGAGAGAATGTGCAAAAAAACAAATATAAGCTGCGGGACGGTGTGGGTTTTGCCACTGAAAATTAATTTCTTCATTGTGGCCTTAATAATGGTCCAATCGGATCCCAATTTGGTGATCTGATAGATATGGTCATTCCCTACGGAATTTTTTACGGAGTTTTTAGTTTTTAGTTTTCTTTTATCTTCAAAATTGTAGGATTGGGAGGTTTTCGCACTTTTGCGGGGGCGGGGCTCATTTTTGAAATACACTTGTAGCAGTGAGAGCATACAGAAGTATGGATGCACAATTTGGTGGCTCTAGCTTTTATGGTCTGTGAGATCCAGGTGCTCAACAAGACGGACGGACAGACGGAAGGACAGACAGACATGGCTCAATCGACTCGGCTATTGATGCTGATCAAGAATATACATACTTTATGGGGTCGGAAACGTTTCCTTCTGTGCGTTACATACATTCACTTTCTGCACAAATACAATATTTACTCTTCGAGTACCGGGTGTAATAAAGCCCAGTGGAAACATTATTCAAAATTTGTAAATGCAATCTTTTGTTTAATATGTAACCGCGGTGCAATACTGTAACACTTGGATTATTTCACATTTTCAATTACCGTATTTCTTCTGGACTATCAAATGTCTTCAAATTTTCAAAACACATTCTTAAATAAGTCACCATCAAAACAAGAACAAGTTCTTGAGACTGCGGCAAGAGAATAGAAGAGAAGATACTGACCGTTGAAGTGAGAAGCTTGAACTCGTGTTACAGTTTTGCTTGTCAGTGTACATTCATATGTATATACATATGTACATTTCTACATCTGTCATCTACATCTACATCACTTCTCACACCAACACACTCTCCGTGTGTTCCACTCCCTCCGAGCCGGACGGTGCATAAAGTAGAGAGTGCGGGCGATACAGTATGAGAAAGAATAAAAAAAGCTGCTGGAATGAATGAGTGCAAGTGAATTTCATCATTCTGGCTATAACAATAGCAATAACAATGAGCATACAGAAGTCTTGCAAAATTTGGTGGCACTAGCTCTTATAGTCTCTGAGAACTAGCCGACAAACAAGACGGACAGACAGACATGGCTCTATCGACTCGGCTATTGATGCTGATCAAGAATATATATACTTTATGGGGTCGTAAACGTTTCCTTCTGTGCGTTACATACATTCACTTTGTGCACAAATACAATATACCCTATTTACTCTTCGAGTACCGGGTATAAAAAAATGTTTTGTTTTATTATCCAGATTTTTAGGAGTCTTTCCTTTATAAAAAATGTGCCTAAAGTTTCATTAAAGTTAAAAATGTGAGCCGACAATTATTTTGCTGGTGCTATTTATTTTTTTCAGAGTGTAGATTCAGATGACATACGAAAAAAAATTTGGAAAAAACCACACTTGTGACGCGTAAGAAGCGTCTCACACGTCCCTTCTCGCTATTAAAGACTTTCAAGTTATTTAAGAAACTTAAGTAAAACTAGTCAAGTTTTGAAAAAAAAATTAGCACCACCTTTGAAATATGGATTTAAAATTAAAAAAATGACCAACAAGTAACGAATTTCTTTGTTAACACTTTTGAACTATTAATTCGAAATCTATATTTATCATTCAAGATTTAGGCGACGCAGGGCCCCACAAACCAAGCCGTGGTCGAGGCAGCCAAAGGAGAGCTCAACTTCGGGTTCAGCTCCGTCACCATAAAGGTGTACAAGTCGGATGCAGCGGACGGGGCGCGTCTTGTCGACAAACCAGTCGAGCAGGATGTTGCCTCGGAGATCGAAGCACCCGACAACGAGCTGGAGATGGCCCATGAAAGTGACTCCCTAGAGTCGGAGCTGATGCTCGAATTCGAGGCAATGTTCCGTAATGAGAGCTCCGGCGAGTCGGACGCCGACAATACAGTGGTGGAGATATGCAAGGATCCCTCTGAGGCTTCTTCAGATAAATCTCCACCAGCAAGCAGCAACGGCTGCCCTCTTACTCCGCTTGGAATCGTGCGGAGGCGACGTAATCCTAATCCAGGAGCCTTGGGTGGTTGGAGACAAGGTCTGTGGATTAGCGACGAAGGACTACAAGCTGATTGTACCACCAAGCCAGCTAGAGGTCAAACACAGGCCTACTGATAGGGTGCGACGCCAACGCCCACCATACCCAATGGGGAAGCTCGGACATAAATGTAAGGTGTGAGTCACTTTTCAGCTTCATCCTAAACTCGAATCTGGTCCTATGTAATCAGGGAAACGACCCTACCTTCATTATAAAGAACCGACAGGAGGTCATAGACCTTACCCTAGTGTCCCATAGCATACTGGGCTTAATTAAGGGCTGGAGAGTCCTAGAAGAGCACTCCTTCTCTGACCATAGGTACATAGAGACGATAATATCTCTCGAATGCCCAATAGCTGATAGATATATCAACCCCAGGAAAGCCAACTGGGAGACATACTCTAAAACCCTGGAAGAACTTCTTCCTCTTAACAGCACCAACTTGCCCTGATACACAAGACGACCTTAACAGTCTTGTAAATAGATTCACGGAGGCATGCAACAAAGCCTTCAAGGCTGCGTGTCCCTCAATAAAACCGAGAGGGAAAAAGAAACCCCCTTGGTGGACTAAGAACATTGATGTCCTACGTAAAAGCTGCAGGGCAAATTTTAATAGAGCCAAAAACAGCAACGAGGACGAACTATGGTCAAACTACAAGTCCAGTCTTGCCCTATGCAAAAAAGAAACTAGGAGAGCGAAAAGAGCCTCCTGGCAAAAATTCTGTACTGAGATCGAGGAGACGGCAGACGCCGCAAGGCTGCGCAAGATCCTCTCAAAAAAAATACCTCTGTAGGATACATCAAGAGTACAGATGGTACGTGGACCAACTCCAGCAAGGAGTCCCTACACATCCTGCTCGATACTCACTTCCCAGGGTGCACAACCACCGAACCACCTGAACGCCCCGGTGAATGCCCAACCATCTCGATGGCGCACCTCCTCACATAACGGAATATCTGCTGGGCGGTGAACAGCTTAAAACCGTTCAAATCGCCAGGGCCAGACAAGGTCATCCAGGCTCAACTTCAGAAGGCTGGGGACCAACCCATCCACTGGCTACAATGTATCTTCAAGAAGATACTAAAGGAAGGAAAGATCCCTAAGGCATGGCTCAAGGCAGAAATTGTCTTCATCCCGAAAGCGGGAAAAGCCTCCTACTCAACGGCAAAGGACTTCAGACCGATAAGTCTAACCTCCTTTCTCCTAAAAACATTCGAAAGAATAGTCGGACTACATCTGAGGACAATCATCAACCCTCAGATGTTGTCGGACTCACAACACGCATACCGGAAAGGTAAATCCACGGAAACGGCCCTACATGAAGTAATTTCAGGTGTAGAGAAAGCTCTACACCTTAAGGAATACTCCCTAGCGGCATTCCTTGATATTGAGAGAGCTTTCAACAACGTCGAGCCAGGAGCCATTACGGCGACCCTGACTGACCTGGGGGTGGACCGTGGGGGGGGCTGCAAAGTGGTAGCACATGCAGACGACGTTGTCCTAATGTTCACGTGGGAATTCCCCCAAACACTCTGTGATCTTATGACCACAAAACTTGCGCGACTGTCAGAATGGACAAGATCGTGCGGATTGGGTGTAAATGCCTCGAAAACGGAACTTGTACTATTTACTAACAAGTTCAAAAACCCGCCACTTAACCCCCCAACAAGTTAAATTGGAACCTAAACACGAAAGAAAGAGTGAAGAAGGCCACAATGGCCCTATACACCTGCAAAAAAGACATTGGATCTGCATAGCAGACGAGTTGGCCAGATCCGGCACTACACTCCCCCTTAACCAAGATAAGGAGGAAATACGTATGCCAATGGCCACTTGCAAGCTCAAAATAAAGGAGTACTATACCCTGCAAACAAACAACAGATGGCAAATGGTCCCAAGATGTCGCATCACTCGACAAACGTAGCCAGACATCTCCAAAAAAACGCCCCGCTGAACTATGTAAACTCAGCAGACATAGGTGCAGTGTAGTCATTCGCTCTTTCACAGGGCTCTCTCTCATTGGCTGATAGGCAACCACGCAAATAGGCTGGTTGCCCCCCATAACGACTTCTGTCGCATCTGTAGAGACGAGGATGAGGAGGAAACAGTAGAACATCTGTTCTGCTCCTGTCCGGCTCTCAGTAGAAGGACACTAAGATATCTAGGCTCACCTTTTCTTAACGACATTTCAGAAATGGCTCCTATTGGCCCCAGGAAGATAGCAAACGTTGTGAGAGCATCTGGATGGGAGCACTGCTGACACCGTGACAAACGGGAGGAGAAGAGGCATTAGATCCAAGCGGAATCACAACGGGCCGAAACCGGCCTAAGTGTGTCGAGATTGAAAAATTCCGACAACCGCCTCAACCTAACCTAACCTAACCTAAATAAGGGGATTTTTAGTATTGGGGGAAAACGTCTTCCGAAAGGTCATAGACTTATAAAGAGATGGGAATGTTTAGACAGAGCTTTAAAAAAATCGAAACATGCGAGCAGAACTAGAATACGTACGTAGAACATAAATTGTTATCCATCCTACTCTTACAATGTGTTTGGTTACTGTGCATACATAAGTACAAACGTAACAGACAGAGGGCATCATTACGGTCATCATCAAATACATATCCATACTCATGATCATTCTAATATTACACTGTTTCAAGAAGAAGTATAAACGCAAGTACATATGCGTAGTTGAACTAATACTAATACGATTTAACAAAAATAATTAAATTCAATTACACATTAATATAGTTTTGAGCTTATTACTGCAAGTATCAGATGAGATCAAATCGAAATTTGTATTGTAGTTACGGCAAAGGAAAAGGAAATATTACTGGGCATAGAACTTATTCTGACTGTATTTCAGCAACAAGCTGCGATCAAATCATTGTAGCTGTCATCATTACCGTTTTGTAGCCAATAAAATGAACCGCACTTTTTTTCGCTATTTGATCCTATTACTGGAACGCAATAAATGCTGAAGCAACAAGCTTTTGAGTGCATTGGAATGCGTCCTTTTGAGATGCAAATCCAGATTCCAGATAAATAGAATCTTAATACCCTGATTCAAAGGGTTGTGAAACGTGCACCACTAGTCCAATAGCTTCTACTGGATTTATTAGTTGCAAAACCAGTACTCGAAAAGTTTAGGTTTAATCAGATAAAATATTTAAAAATCAGACGGTCAGTCGGTACATAACCTGAGTAGAGGGTTGGTGGAAGCTGAAACTTCGCAACGTTTCCACGTTCATTGTAGGGTCTTTGAACTCTTTCAATACCGAACGAGAAGGGACGTGTGAGACACTTTTTACACGTCTCAACTTCTATAACCGGTACTCAGTCAGTGTACCTTTCCTTATTGTTATACCCGGTACTCGAATAGTAAATAGGGTATATTGTATATGTGGTTGTATGTAACGCACAGAACGTTTCCGATCCCATAAAGTATATATGTATATTCTTGATCAGCATCAATGGCCGAGTCTATGTCTGTCTGTCCGTCTGTCCGTCCTGATGAGCGCCTAGTACTCAGAGACTATAAGAGCTAGAGCCACAAAATTTTGCATTCAGACAAGTGTTACAATTGTATTTCAAAAATTAGCCCCGCCCCCTTCCGACCCCGCAAAAGGGCGAAAAACCTCCCAAACCTACAATTTTGAAGATAAAAGAAAACTAAAGAAAGAAAATAAAAGAAATTCCGTAGGGAATGACCATATCTATCAGATCACCAAATTGGCATCCGATTGGATCATTATTATGGCCACAATGAAGAAATTAATTTCCTGTGGCTAAACCCACCCCGTCCCGCAGCTTATATTTGTTTTTTGCACATTCTCTCATTCACAATCTGCTTCGCGCAGTGCCGCGTCGCTGCCTCTGCCGTGAGTCTGCAGTCTGCAGTCTACTTTAATTATTTAAGTTTGGGTTTTATTTTTTGAGCGAAAAAATATAACTCTAACTTTAACCATAATTTTTTTAGTTTTATTTTTTGTATTCACACATAATTATTATTTATAAGTATTATTAATAATTAATAGAAAGAAAGTAAAAATCCTAATGTGACTATTGGCGACGGTGACTTATATCAGATATCTAATGATTGAAGCATTAAACATGCATAAGTATAGCTGTGCTTTTATGAATTCTGTGGTTTCATGCAGGGCTATAGTATGTACATACATATGTACATACATATGTACTTATGTATTAGCAGTTACTTGAACAGATTAGGAGAGAACTGGAGACGCCGAGAAAAAATAATTCAACACAAAATAAATGGTAGTGAAGCTGACACAACGCCTAACGCGGAAACACTAAATCAATATAATGGAAAATCAAGCTCAAAAGTCTAGAAAACAACAGCTGCGACAGCGACTGCGACTGCAACGACGACGACCCAAAGCGATGCCTACGTTATCTGCATGAAATATGTACATACATACATATATTAAAATACTATCCCAGTTCAAGCGAGCAATTATATCCTAGCCCATGTCCGACTATGAGATGCCCTCTTATCAAATCAGATTTATTTCTTTATTTACTTTAGTCAACAGATAAATAACGAGGAGGATCTTGTGAGACGCGTCATAACTTTTATACCCGGTTATAACTCTGGTAGATATTGCCATTCTCTGCGGAATGGATGTAGACATTCTCTGTAGAATGGACATTCTCTCATTCACACTCTGCTTCTGGAGTGTGCGGCCTCTGCCTCTGCCGTGCCTCTGCAAATTTGCAGATTTTCGCCCTTTGTGGGGGTGGGCAAAATTTTGAGACAAACTTTATTCAATGTGATATCATATGAGTCTTCACACACAATTTTGTGACTTCAGCTCTTATAGTCTCTGAGCACAGGCGTCAAACAAGTCGGACAGACACACATAGATATTGATGCTGACCAAGAATATTTATAATTTATGGGGTCGGAAACGTTTCCTTCTGTTTGTTACACTTTTCGACCACAAAATTAATATACACATTTTACTCTTTGAGAACCGAGTATAATAAGTGAACTCATCCACAAATGTAATAACACATGTTCATATGTATGTACATACATATCTACATACATATATGTAGATAACATTATCCGACACGATTTGTCTACAAGTTGAGTGAGAGGAGTCCCTTTACCGATTCCAAGTGCAATTAAACGCTGTCCAGCCATCGGGAATGTAAATATGTACCACATGGGTGGAAATTTTGTAGAGCTGCAGATTTATAACAGATTAGTAGCGAATACAGCAAACGCGTGCGTCATCAGTCATCTCTATCTAAAGGTCGTTTTAGACACTGAGTCTGAATCGCGTAGAGCTTTCATGTGTATCGAATCACGCTTTGTTCACACGTTGAATCATTTGGCATGAATCGTGGAGCATAGCTGAGGGTAGAACGAGGGTAGAGACGTAGCTGAAAAGCTCCGAGCGCGTGACTTTGCGCAAATATCTAAATCGATTTGATATTCTGTGAATCATTGAGATCCTATGGTGCTTGTGGCAAATATTCGTTTTCGAGGGTTTTGGAACAAAAAACCTGATTTTCGAGGCGATATATTCAAACTCAGCCATCAAAAAAAGTTTAGGCAATACATTAATAGCAATTTCTAAATGTTTTGCATTGACACCTCTTTAACGTGGGGTGTGATTTTACACGAAGGGCTTTCCTTACGAATCACCTTTCTTTAATGATACAATAGTAAAAGAAATAATGACAAACAAAATTCCGAAAAAATAAATTGTATTTATTAAACCCGAAGAGTAAATAGGGTATATTGTATTTGTGGGGAATAACGGATGTTTGAAACGCACAGAAGGAAACATTTCCGTCTGTCCGTCTTGTTTGTCGGCTAGTTCTCAGAGAATATAAGAGATAGAGCAAGCAATTTTGCATCCAGCCTGCAAAATATAGTCGGAAACGCTTTCTTACTCAAATATACAAATGTATGTATGTACATATGTACATCGAGCACAAAACTAAAATACCCCTTTAACTCTTCGAGGGCCGGGTATAAAAATTACCAACAGAAATAATAATGACTCCCTTTATCGAAAAACTAAATCGCCAGGCCCGAAAGACTGATAAGAAGCCGTTCAAAAGGTCACATCAAATGATGTACAAATATTGTAGCGTGACAAAAGCACTGCTTCTTATCAGTACCACAACATGCATAAGTAAATATATTTTTAAGTCCAATAGAATGCATTCGAATTGAATTTATTTGAGTTAGTGAGACGTGCCGTGCATATGCCATACATACAGTTGTGTTCAATGAAATAGTAGTGCCGCGCCTCACAACTTTCAAAACTATTTTTGAGACCTTTCCAGTACTTCGAATTGAACAAGTGATACCTTTTTGAAGAGCCTGAAATGTTTAACCCAATTTTAAACCCATCCAGTGTACAACCACACTCCATCTTTTTTTTTTCATGATTTTTGATCCGTACCCATAAAATCTGTTGTTCAATGAAATATTAGTTTTAATACCCGGTACTCGAAGAGTAAATAGGGTATATTGTATTTGTGCACAAAGTGGATGTATGTAACGCACAGAAGGAAACGTTTCCGACCACATAAAGTATATATATCCTTAATCAGCATCAATAGGCGAGTCTATGTCTGTCTGTCCGTCTTGTTTGTCGGCTAGTTCTAAGAGACTATAAGAGCTAGAGCCACCAAATTTTGCATCCAGACTTCTGTATGCTCACACTGTTACAAGTGTATTTAAAAAAAAAACCCGTCCCCGGAAGAGGGGGAAAATCTTCCAAAGCTACAATTTTGAAGATAAAAGAAAACTAAAAACGCCATTCCGTAGGGAATGACCATATCAATTAGATAAATTGGGATCCGATTCGATCATTATTATATCCACAATGAAGAAATTAATTTCCAGTGGCTAAACCCACCCTGTCCAGCAGTTTTTGTTGTTTTTTAACATTCTCTCATTCACAATCTGCTTCTGCCGTGTGCGGCCTCTGCCTCCGCCGTGGATTTGCAGTGTGCGGATATAGGGGAGGGGGGCGAGCGAAAATAGCGTGTTGGCGTGAGAAGGTTTGTAGATGTTGATGACAGGTGTAGAACAAATTTCAAATGTCAAATGTAAAGTTCGTAAAAGAAACAATATGGGACAGGTACTTTGACTGAGTACCGGGTATAAAAGTTGTGACGCGTAAGATGCGTCTCACACGTCCCTTCTGGTTTTTTTTTTTTTTAGAAAATCGAAATAAAGAACGAATCTGGAATTAATGCATATGTTTCATGTTCTATATGTTTTTTGAAGTTTAATATGTAGTTTTGAATTAAATTTGTTTTCACTATGGCCTTACTCCCACCTGGCATGTGCACATAAGGTCCTGCCCAAGCTTAAATAAAATCTGAGACTATAATTCTTAAAACACTTGGCAAAAGTGTGAACTGATTGACGAAATTAAACGAATTGTAATTACGCATTTCACATTCTACAATAAGCTAGACATGGAAAAGTGTCAACCTTTTGGGATAAAGTTCCATTCCTAGCAAGCTTTCTTGCTTGCTTCAGATCATTGTCTTGTTGAAAGATCTTTTTCAGGGGCCTTTTGAATAGTAATATTACTGTATTGTATTAAAAAGTATGCGCTCACACATAACTTTATAAAATACGTCAATGCCAGGCTAGGAAGAGGAGGCTTACATGGGCTGGAGCTCAAAAGGGTCAACCCAACATGTACTTTTTTTCGAGAATTTGGGCAGTTATCAGATATCTGTGAAAGCCAAACATATTCTTTTGAGTCTTCTTTGCTATATAGTACAGCTTATACAGTACACTCATCAGTCAAAAGTATTTTTGGGCACTGTGACACGGCCCAGTCCACATTTTTCCACACATGAGTCGTGTACCCATGTGCTTTAATTATCAAACGCGTAGCTTCAAGGGACCTCATGAAACTAAATAATAAGTAATCAGTCGTGTATTAACCGTCAGAACACTTTCAGAGCGATATAAAATTGTTTTCATAACTTTTGAGGATATTGAAGACCTTGGTCTTGCTTGAAACCATCTTCGACCATCTACTAAAAGCCATTTTTTTCGAATAAAAATCATTTTTCAGGGTTCTTCTTTTGGTTGAAACGGTTAAATATAACATTAAGAGCACATTCAACTTAGTTTTGAATTCCCTTACATCTCTTGATTTTAGTTTTAGTCTAATTCTTAAGTCTCCCATATTGCACCGTTCAACGATCACTGCTACGCTCCAAGAAAAAAAGTACCGCTATATTCAAAAATGTCTTTCATCGAAATATTCAATATTTAAATTAAGCTTACTGATGGCAACTTTTTTGAATTGATTTGATTTGTTTTTTAATTTTTATAGCCGGTTCTCGAAGAGTAAACAGGGTATATTGTATTTGTGCGAATAACGGTTGTATGTAACGAACAGAAGGAAACGTTTCCGACCCCATAAAGTATATATATTCTTGATCATCATCAATAGCCGAGTCGATTGAGCCATTTCTGTCTGTCTGTCCGTCCGTCCGTCCGTCTGTCCGTCTGTCCGTCTTGTTTGTCGGCTAGTTCTCAGAGACTAGAAGAGCTAGAGCCACCAAATTTTGGCACCAGACTGCTGTATGCTCACACTGAAACCAGTGTATTTCAAAAATGAGCCCCGCCCCCTTCCGCCCACGCAAAAGGGCGAAAACCTCCCAAATCTAGAATTTTGAAGATAACAGAAAAAAAACGCCATTCCGTAGGGAATGACCATATCTATCAGATCACCAAATTGGGATCTGTTTGGATTATTATTATAGCCACAATAGAGAAATTAATTTTCAGTGGCCAAACCCACCCCGTCCCGCAGCTTATAGCATTCACACTCTGCTTCGCGCAGTTTATGGCCTCTGCCCCTGACACATCTCTGCCGCTGCCTCTGCCACGACTCTGCAGTGTGTGTCGAACGTGTGAGACGCTTCTTACGCGTCACAACTTTTATACCCGGTACTCAGTACTACATCTGTACCTTAACGGTTTTTTGTCAAATTTTACATTTTTTCTTCATCTGTCATCTACATCTACAGCACTTCTCACGCCAACTCGCTCCTTTAGCTCGCCACCCTCGCCTAGGGCCAAACACTGCAGAGTCACGGCAGAGACGCGGCAGAGGACGAGGCAGAGGTACGGCAGAGGCCGCACACTGCGCGAAGCAGAGTGTGAATGAGAGAATGTGCAAAAAACAAATATAAGCTGCGGGACGGGGTGGGTTTGGCCACTGCACATTAATTTTTTCATTGTGGCTATAATAATGATCCAATCGGATCTCAATTTAGTGATCTGATAGATATGGTCATTCCCTACGGAATGGCGTTTTTATACCCGGTACTCGAAGAGTAAATAGGGTATATTGTATTTGTGCGAATAACGGTTGTATGTAACGCACAGAAGGAAACGTTTCCGACCCCATAAAGTATATATATTCTTAATCAGCATCAATAGCCGAGTCTATGTCTGTCTGTCTGTCTGTCCGTCTTGTTTGTCGGCTAGTTCTCAGAGACTATAAGAGCTAGAGCCACCAAATTTTGGCTCCAGACTGCTATATGCTCACACTGAAACCAGCAACCAGAAACCAACAAAATTGTAGGGTTGGGAGGTTTTCGCCCTTTTGCGGGTCGGAAGGGGGCGGGGCTCATTTTTGAAATACACTTGTAACAGTGTGAGCATACAGAAATCTGGATGCCAAATTTTGTAGCTCTAGCTCTTATAGTCTCTAAGATCCAGGCTATCATAAGGACGGACGGAGAGACAGACATGGCCCAATCGACTCGGCTATTGATGCTATTGAGTACCGGGTATAAAAATCCAGCTACTACTATCGATCACTCGAATAGACTCAACTTGAATATTAGGCAAAATCTTTCAAAAGCTTTGTAATAAATATTTTTGTAAGATGTTTGAAGCTTAACTAATAATGTTTGTGGTAAACCTTTTTTGAAGTGATTGGTAAAGTCCTTCAAGACATTAAAATAAAAGGGATTTCACCAAGATAGTCTCACGAAATATAACGGTATATTGATAAAGAAGTGGATTATAGACTAAAATTTGCACATACTTTTGAAGGATGCCACATGCACTATGCATTATGTTTACCGTTTTACTATACAAGTAAGATATTATACGAAAATAGCATGCATCCGAAAAATAAACTTATATGTACATACATATGTATGTATGTACATACATACAAAGATACAATGCCAAATATTTTTTTCAGCTGCTTAATTCTGAAGTGGGAAGAGGCTGGGAATGCCTTCGTCAAAGCATGAAAAATATACACAAACGTGAATTTAATTTAACAAAGTAGATGCTAAACACGCGATTGCACAAAGTACATATTTACATATTTACATATATACATATACAGCTGCGGCGTTTAAAATAGCACCATGACACTACTCTTTCTTTGAGATATTTTGTTAAAACAATATTTCTAATGAAGGTTTTTAAAACTATTATGTCAACTTTGAGGCTTAATTCCACTTATCCGAGAGAATTGGTATGCTTTGAAGGCTTCAGTTGGAAATATTTGGAATTATTCCTGTATTTAGGCGGCAACCAAAAAAGCACTAATTTCATAAAAGCATAAAAAACTTCAAATTTATAAGAAATTTCGCTATTTTTTCATTACTATAGTTTACTTTAGTTGTATTCAAAGGTTAATAATTTGTTTTAAAGCCTTTGGCAGCAATAAAAAAAAGGCTGAGTCCTGTCATAAAATGTAACCTAAGTTTCGCGTCTTTCCTGAGGGATTCATCTCCACACATCTGGCAGGACCCCAACATTTCAAGCTTTTTCTTTGATTTCGTATTAGACACATATTCTTTAACTGTTACCCAAAGATTTTCCCTATGGTTCATTTCTGGGGACTGAGCAGGAGAAAACATTGCATAAAAGTCACTGTTTTAAAGAGCTCTCCTTAGAGCTCTCTATCTTGTCTGTTTTTGGTAATTTCCCTGATGGAAATACATTAATCAACTACATTTTATATTTCATATAAGGCAGCATTATTTTTTTATTACATAATAACATAGACATGTTAATTCATCATCGTTTCCAGCACGGGTACTAAACCACCTCCATAATACGAAAAGCATGCACATACCATGATTCTTGTCTCAGCATGATTATTAGATTTTAATGTCAGTTAAAGGGTTTTGTTTTTAATTTGGTAGTCGTTTTACAAAAGATCTAAAGTTTTTGCAACAAACAAACAAAATGTGGCTCTCTCCGGATCACAGGATCTATAACCAAATTTATTTTGGCCAACTCCAGTGTTTTTTCTACCTTGTATTCACTTTTCCCCATGGCTTCCTTGCTAAACCGGATTTTTTCTTACACTTCGAAAACTTAATTTATATTCTTTTAAGCTAAATCTAGCTTTGCTTATCTTTGGACATTTTTTAAGATCCATTTTAAGCTCTGTGGCCGGCTTTAAAGGACCCCTCTTGCACTCAGAAACCAGCAGTTTCAACCGAAATGTGTATATTGCCCCAATTCTTTCACGAGTTTCTTGTTGGATACATGTTTTAAAGCAATACGAATCATTTTAGATGAGCAACCTTCCTGTTTTCCTCACATAGGGATAGCAACTAAGATTTTTTAACTGTCTGTTTACAAACGACTTAATCTACCTATTATTATATCAATTAAAAACATTATATATTAAAAAGCTCGGAAAAGGAAAAGTTTATATAAAATACAAATTTTGACTATTTTTGTTGCCGTTCAATTTCTTCTTTTTCGAAAAATTGCCTAAATTATTGAGAGCCGCGAAAGTTGTAAGAGTAAGAACACTTCTCTCAGATAGGAGACATCTCAACCTACTTTATATTACTTCAAAGTTCAAAAAATGTTGTATAGAACAAAAATAAACAATTAAGACTGTTGTACCACGCGGTGCTATCATTTTCGCCGCAACTGTACATGTATGTACATATGTATGTATGCCAAAAAGCAGCAGTGAAAGTCGATAGAAAAATAAGCAAAAAGAACAGCTGAACTGCAGCGCAAGGTGGGATAAATGCGTGGGAAAATGGGAGTTTATGCAGTCTTGGGGTTGTCAGGGCCCCATACATACACAACAAGAGCGATTGACCCGTCATCTGATTCGGCGCTGATGCAGGACTGGCAGCTGTGCTGGAGATGCTGGCCAAGCGAGACGAGAAGCTCTCGCAGCTTTGAGCCATGGCGGCACAAGACTGTAAAAGCTTTTGATACTCTTTTAATGACTACCGGTTGTTTTATATTCCTTTTATTGGATAGTTACTACTGGTAAGACGTCAAGAACAAAAACAATAACAAAACTACGCGAGACCACAGACCACAGAACACACAAAAAAAACTTGATCGAAAGCAAGATCGAATTCACCGCTGCGGAATGCATTCAGTTCCGTTCCGCGTACACGTTGCTTGTCACTTGTCAAAATAGGAATGAGCAAAAGGCAAGGTAGAGAAGCAAACGGCACGCGCGCGATCGACGACGTCGCAGTCCGTTGTCGGTAACCGCAATCGTTTCTCTGGGCACAGATTATGAACAGTGTTACCAGTTCATATTTCTTTTGCCACAAGAAACAAAACAAAACAAAACAAGCTCAAAAGTAAGAAATTTTTATTTGCATCTGATACACCTTATAATAGAATGCTATGCTGGTGGAAATTTGTTTCCTTTTTTTAATTAGATATGTACCTAGACCTTCATACATACATATGTATAAATGTTGAGCATAGGAAAGAAAAAATTAAAGTTTGTAGACAGTACATAAATATTTACATATGTACAAATTTATTAGTGCATTCATACATACATATATGTATATGTATATTTAACATGTATATTTTTATACCCGGTACTCGAAGAGTAAATAAGGTATATTGTATTTGTGCATAAAGTGGATGTATGTAACGCATATGTATGTACATATATTCTTGATAAGCATCAATAGCCGAGCCGATATAGTCATGTCTGTCTGTCTGTCCGTCCGTCCGTCCGTCCGTCCGTCCGTCTGTCCGTCCGTCCGTCTCCGTCCGTCCTTCCAGTCCGACCGTCTTGTTGAGCGCCTGGATCTCATTGGGGTGAGATTGGATCATTATTATAGCCAGAATGAAGAATAATTTGCAGTGGCAAACCCAACCAGTCCAGCAGTATTTTTTAAATTTTTGCACATTCTCACATTCACACTCTGTTTCGTGTGGTGTGTGGCGCTAGGGGATGGGTGCGACCTTAAAGAGCCTGTTGGCGTGAGAAGTGTAGAAAAAGTGTAAAATGTAAAATTTAAAATTTGAAAATAACCGCTAAGGTACAGATGTAGTACTGAGTACCGTGTATAAAAGTTGTGACTTTTTTTTAATAACCTCTATCTTTATGAAGCGATAGTTCACACCTCTGCCTTCCAATGTTAACTATACAGAAGAATGTGTACATACATATGTATGTATGTAGGTATGCACATGAAGCAATTATAGAAGGAGGTCTCGTCGTCGACAGCGTTCCTCGTGTCATTTCCCGTTGAGTTCAATGCTTGTTTGCTTGTCTGCATTGTCGTTTCACTCACACTTACAGCGCAGAACCCTTTCACTCGCACTTATTAACAGCATTGTTACGTTTCCCTTCTTTTGCCGACGAGACCTCCTTTTATAATTTCTTCATGGGCAAGCAGGGCACAGGAAAGCGAAAATCCAGTTCCGTTCATTCACAGTTCGGCAACGTAATAATAGAGGAAAGGGTTCTGGTCATGGCGGAAATTTTTCTATATATTTTTTTTGGTAAGGGCACACAGCGTGTAGAATGCGTTTCAAATTAGATTGGCACACCATTAAGAAAACCAATACAATAAATAGAGAGAAAAGATACTAAATTAGCGCAATTGTAAAGTAAGATTAAATACAGCACGGCAACGAAAATCAAGCCATTGACTCTCTCCATCCAGGTTACTCCCATGCATGTGTACATTTCCAAATAATTTGATAATTGAAATACGTTGGAGAAACATCAAATCTATAGAAAAATGTATATACATAAAAACATACAGTAAGCACACATATTATTCGTACACCACCATCACCCTAGTTTGAACACCTATAACTTGGCCTACGGTCAACGTAAACCGAAAAAGTTAATTTTGTATCAAAGAGCAATATATCTACTGTATGTTTATGAAAAAAGTTTTTAAATTTCTTCTATGGTATCCTTATAAAAATTAACTTAAGCAAAAATTACCTTTTTTTTCGCACATAAATTATTCGTACAGCCGCCCGATTCCTTAAGTAAAATTCAAATATTAAAGGTAACTTGTACAATGAAAATTTTTGTTTGCTATATTTAGTCTTTATGATAACTAAAAGCCCTAGAAACAATCTTTCCCCCAAGCTATTGATGCCCCATGAATTAATAGTGACCCCCTCCACAAGCAGTACCGGTTGCAATAGCTCCCTCGATGAAATGTTGGGCTTCCGTATTCTTTTTTACCAATTTTGCCACGCAGGCTTCATGAAACTCAAGTTTACTAACCGTAGTGAAAGTTTCAGCTAGTTGCAGTTTTAAATGAGCCAGATTTGATCCAAAAGATTAAATTTTGTGTAATTTTTGGGATGGGTCAAGTTTAACTTCGAATTATGACCAAACGGAATGACACATGGATGCCAATTGTCACTCAAAATAAAGTTTAATACACCCTTTTTCATATTTCCATTAAACAAGACCATTCGTAAAGCTCCAGTTAAAAAACAACACAGGTGAAACACTAGGCACCCTCCGAAATGCCATACAGCAGGGACCATTATTTTCTCATCATGGGCTAAATGAACTTTCGCAAGGCCAACCAATCAAAAATCTGTCTTAGATGGACTCTCTAGTCATTATCATTCTCTAGAAATGAATCTGGCCATGGGTTTCTCCAAAAGTCTTCCGGAAAATTAAATTAACATATCTTGAAAAAAATCGTATGGGTCATTGGAGGAGGCCTATTGTTTCACCTGTGTTGTTTTCTTAACTGGAGCTTTACGAATGGTCTTGTTTAATGGAAATATGATAAAGGGTGTATTAAACTTTATTTTGAGTGACAATTGGCATCCATGTGTCATTCCGTTTGGTCATAATTCGAAGTTAAACTTGACCCATCCCAAAAAATTACACAAAATTTAATCTTTTTTGGATCAAATCTGGCTCATTTAAAACTGCAACTAGCTGAAACTTTCACTACGGTTAGTAAACTTGAGTTTCATGAAGCCTGCGTGGCAAAATTGGTAAAAAGAATACGGAAGCCCAACATTTCATCGAGGGAGCTATTGCAACCGGTACTGCTTTGTGGAGGGGGTCACTATTATTCATGGGGCATCAATAGCTTGGGGAAAGATTGTTTCTAGGGCTTTTAGTTATCATAAAGACTAAATATAGCAAACAAAAATTTTCATTGTACAAGTTACCTTTAATATTTGAATTTTACTTAAGGAATCGGGCGGCTGTACGAATAATTTATGTGCGAAAAAAAAGGTAATTTTTGCTTAAGTTAATTTTTATAAGGATACCATAGAAGAAATTTAAAAACTTTTTTCATAAACATACAGTAGATATATTGCTCTTTGATACAAAATTAACTTTTTCGGTTTACGTTGACCGTAGGCCAAGTTATAGGTGTTCAAACTAGGGTGATGGTGGTGTACGAATAATATGTGTGCTTACTGTACATATCTCACTAAATTAAGTTAGAGGGACTTGGTGACGAAATCAAACTATTCTGTTTGGGCGGAACCCTATCAGCAGTAGGTGCAGTGCCGATATGTTGTTGTTTTTTCGAATCGATCAGAGCACGATCACGTGATTTCTATTTAATTAGTATTTGTGCAGATTTATTTGAAATGTTCAAACACACACACATAAATATACCTTTCTTGGATTTATAAATAAATGACCGAGTCCACAGGCATATGCTAGCGCGCGCTCAAACTCTGTGCCTCTTCTCTAGAAGACACCGAAAAGCCAATACTTACATATGTATGTATATACATAAATACATATGCAGCATGAAAACCCGTACCTACAAGAACAATAACGACAACTAAAATATCAGTGTGTACTGACAATGTGTAGAGAGAGCAGGAACAATTTTTTGGAATTTGCTTAGCGATGGTGCGTAGTTGTTTTCACCTAAAGGCACATTTCATAATCTGCAATTTTTAGTAGCTCCGCAGTTGAGGGCCGAAACTGAACTGTTTAGCTACAATTTTGTTAATAACACATATAATATAATTAATATTTTAAAACCAGATTGAACGACTCATAGTGCCAAAACACTAGGACAGGGCTCGGCACGGCCCTATCTATTGTGCATAGGACCATGAAGCAATTATATAAGGACGGCCCGTCGGAAAAATTAGGAACAATGCTCTCAATAAGTGCGAGTGAAAGGGCTCTGCGCTGTAAGTGTGAGTGAAACGAAAATGGAGTGTGCTGATTAACCCTTTGATGGCATGGGGTTTAAAATTGCCCATTGCAAGAAAAGTAGTTGAAGTTTTCTATTTTATTTTGATTTTTTTTTAATTTACCAGTTTTTTAATATATATTTGTTTTGTTAGGCTCTTAGTTCTAAAATAAATTGCAACTTTCTTGCTGCAAAAAATAAAATATCATATTGTTCGTGGGGAATGGTTAATATACATTTGCGTCGAAAATAGTAGCACCGTGTGGTACAAAAATACCATGTTTCAAATAATGTGTTCCATACAACATTTTTTGCACTTTTTAGTAATATAAAGTAGGTTGAGATGTCTTCTATCTGAGAGAAGTGTCCTTTAACAATTTTGACAGCTCTTAATAATTTAGGCAATTATTCGAAAAATAAGCGAAATTGAACGCAACAAAAATAGCACCAAAAGTTACATATATTTTATATAAACTTTTACTTTTCCGAACTGTTTGATATATTATGTTTTTAATTGATATAATACTCGGTAGCTTAAGTCGTTTGTAAACAGACAGTTAAAAAATATTAGTTGTTTTGGGTCGTCGAAAGCACTTTAGGGAAGAAAAAGGATCAAAACATTGACTCCAAAAAAAGAAAGCTATTCTTATGTGAGGAAAATAGTAGGTTGCTCATCTAAAATGATTCGTATTGCTTTAAAACATGTATCCAACAAGAAACTCGTGAAAGAATTGGCGCAATATACACATTTCGGTTGAAAATGCTGGTTTCTGAGTGCAAGAGGAGTCCTTTAAAGCCGGCCACAGAGCTTAAAATGGATCTTAAAAAATTTCCAAAGATAAGCAAAGCTAGATTTAGCTTAAAAGAATATAAATTAAGTTTTCGAAGTGTAAGAAAAAATCCGGTTTAGCAAGGAAGCCATGGGGAAAAGTGAATACAAGGTAGAAAAAACACTGGAGTTGGCCAAAATAAATTTGGTTATAGATCCTGTGATCCGGAGGGAGCCACATTTTGTTTGTTTGTTGCGAAAACTTTAGATCTTTTGTAAAACGACTACCAAATTAAAAACAAAACCCTTTAACTGACATTAAAATCTAATAATCATGCTGAGACAAGAATCATGGTATGTGCATGCTTTTCGTATTATGGAGGTGGTTTAGTACCCGTGCTGGAAACGATGATGAATTAACATGTCTATGTTATTATGTAATAAAAAAAGAATGCTGCCTTATATGAAATATAAAATGCCGTTGATTTATGTATTTCCATCAGGGAAATTACCAAAAACAGACAAGATAGAGAGCTCTAAGGCGTTTTAAAACAGTGACTTTTATGCAATGTTATCTCCTGCTCAGTCCCCAGATATGAACCATAGGGAAAATCTTTGGGTAACAGTTAAAGAATATGTGTCTAATACGAAATCAAAGAAAAAGCTTGAAATGTTGGGGTCCTGCCAGATTTGTGGAGATGAATCCCTCAGGAAAGACGCGAAACTTAGGTTACATTTTATGACAGGACTCAGCCTTTTTTTTATTGCTGCCAAAGGCTTTAAAACAAATTATTAACCTTTGAATACAACTAAAGTAAACTATAGTAATGAAAAATTAGCGAAATTTCTTATAAATTTGAAGTTTTTTATGCTTTTATGAAATTAGTGCTTTTTCAATAATTCCAAATATTTCCAACTGAAGCCTTCAAAGCATACCAATTCTCTCGGATAAGTGGAATTAAGCCTCAAAGTTGACATAATAGTTTTAAACACCTTCATTAGAACCATTGTTTTAACAAAATATCTCAAAGAAAGAGTAGTGTCATGGTGCTATTTTAAACGCCGCAGCTGTGTATGTATATATGTAAATATGTACTTTGTGCAATCGCGTGTTTAGCATCTACTTTGTTAAATTACATTCACGTTTGTGTATATTTTTCATGCTTTGACGAAGGCATTCCCAGCCTCTTCCCACTTCAGAATTAAGCAGCTGAAAAAAATCTTTGGCATTGTGTCTTTGTATGTATGTACATACATATGTACATATAAGTTTATTTTTCGGATGCATGCTATTTTCGTATAATATCTTACTTGTATAGTAAAACGGTAAACATCCTTCAAAATTATGTGCAAATTTTAGTCTATAATCCACTTCTTTATCAATATACCGTTATATTTCGTGAGACTATCTTGGTGAAATCCCTTTTATTTTAATGTCTTGAAGGACTTTACCAATCACTTCAAAAAAGGTTTACCACAAACATTATTAGTTAAGCTTCAAACATCTTACAAAAATATTTATTACAAAGCTTTTGAAAGATTTTGCCTAATATTCAAGTTGAGTCTTTTCGAGTGATCGATAGTAGTAGCTGGATTTTTATACCCGGTACTCAAAGAGTAAATAGGGTATATTGTATTTGTGCACAATATGGATGTACATACATATGTAAAGCACAGAAGGAAACGTTTCCGACCCCATAAAGTATATATATTCTTGATCAGCATCAATAGCCGAGTCGATAGAGCCATTGCTGTTTGTCCGTCTGTCCGTCCGTCTTGTTGAGCGCCTGAATCTCAGAGACCATAAAAGCTAGAGCCACCAAATTTTGCATCCAGACTTCTGTGTGCTCACACTGTTACAAATTCCGAAGGGAATGACCATATCTATCTGATCACCAAATTGGGATACGATTGGATCATTATTATAGCCACAATAATCTTAATTTGCAGTGGCCAAACCCACCCCGTCCCGCAGCATTCACACTCTGCTTCGCGCTGTTTATGGCCTCTGCCCCTGACACGGCTCTGCCTCTGCCTCTGCCGCGACTCTGCCCTGACTCTGCAGTGTGTGTCTCTAGGGGAGGGAGGCGAGCTAAAGGAGCGTGTTGGCGTGAGCAGTGTTGTTGATGTAGATGACAGATGAAGAAAAAATGTCAAATTTGACAAAAAACCGTTAAGGTACAGATGTAGTACTGAGTACCGGGTATAAAAGTTGTGACGCGTAAGAAGCGTCTCACACGTTCGACACACACTGCAGAGTCAGGGCAGAGTCGCGGCAGAGGCAGCGGCAGAGGCAGCGGCAGAGGCAGAGATGTGTCAGGGGCAGAGGCCATAAACTGCGCGAAGCAGAGTGTGAATGCTATAAGCTGCGGGACGGGGTGGGTTTGGCCACTGAAAATTAATTTCTCCATTGTGGCTATAATAATGATCCAATCAGATGCCAATTTGGTGATCTGATAGATATGGTCATTCCCTACGGAATGGCGTTTTTTTTTCTGTTTTCTTCAAAATTGTAGATTTGGGAGGTTTTCGCCCTTTTGCGTGGGCGGAAGGGGGCGGGGCTCATTTTTTTAAATACACTGGTTTCAGTGTGAGCATACTGCAGTCAGGTGCCAAAATTTGGTGGCTCTAGCTCTTATGGTCTCTGAGAACTAGCCGACAAACAAGACGGACGGACGGACAGACAGACATGGCTCAATCGACTCGGCTATTGATGCTGATCAAGAATATATATACTTTATGGGGTCGGAAACGTTTCCTTCTGTGCGTTACATACATTCACTTTGTGCACAAATACAATATACCCTGTTTACTCTTCGAGTACCGGGTATAACAAAGGTATCCAAAGGATAAATTATAATAAAAGGTCCTTTAAAACTATTCAGAACTTTAAGAAAATGTATTTGATTGACTGATTGAATAATTGTTTAGTTAAAAGTAATTTGATTGGAATCGCTCCAACGTACAATTGCATTTCGCTAAGTACTTGTTTAACTAAGCAATAAATTGGATAATTTTCGTTTAACATATTAACATATAATTTTATTGCGTCTGCTTCACGATTGTTGTTGGTCCAGACCTCCAGCAGCGCTGCATGAGTGAACTCATAAGCATCTGCAAAATTTAAAATTGTTCGAAAAGGGGCAAAAATGGGACAAAAACCATAAACACCACGTGATTCTATAATATTTGATTAATAACATGTAACTTGAAACTCTGTGCAGTGGTGTGCTGTGCAAAAGTAATATTCCACAGAAAACACGTGCAATTTTTATTACCAAGCTAAAAAGACACACGAACAAAAAATTGGACAATTAAATACCTACACATAACTATACAAAAACATGTATTAACAATTAATTTAAATACCTCGACCTGTTATTTCCATATTTTTACTTGTATATAAACTTTGTAATCGAGCTAAATTTACAGCTGCAAGTTGCTCAATTTTTCCCGCACTTTTTCACAAGTCAAAGCATCTCAAAATCAGCCGACTTTGAAACTGCCTCTGCCTCTGCCTGCCGTGACTCTGAAGTGCGTGGCTCTAGGAAAGGGGGGCGAGCTAAAGCAGCGTGTTCGCGTGAAAAGTGTTGCAGATGTAGATAACAGATGAAGAAAAAATGTAAAATACGAAAAAAACCGCAAAGGTACAGATGTTGTACTGAGTACCGGGTATAAAATATGTGACTCGTAAGAGGCGTCTCACACGTCCCTTCTCGTTTTTATATGAAGTTTGGTCTTTTTATTTGCAGCCCGGTATTAATCGGCCGATTTTTTTCGATCTGAGTACTGCCAGGCGTACAGCCGCTAAAAAGTAGTTAGTGCGCGACAACATTTCTTTTCTTATCGGTTCCATACGAATATCTTCCTTGATTTTTCTAGCGGCCCCTTTTTTTTTCGATCTGAGTACTAGGCTTATGTACATATATGAAAGTCCTCCAGATCATATTTATGACTCGCTCACACCTCACAAAAACCACTACTGCTGCATAAATTGCATTTTCCGTTTGATATTACGAAGGTCGCTTTCAGTTGGCTTTCGAAGTAGTTAGAACCAAACACAATAAATAACGAGAAGGGACGTGTGAGACGCTTCTTACGCGTCACAACTTTTATACCCGGCACTCAGTACTACATCTGCAACTTAGCGGTTATTTGTCAAATTTCACATTTTTTCTTCATCTGTCATCTACATCAACAACACTACTCACAACAACACGCTCCTTTAGCTCGCCACCCTCCCCTAGAAACACACTTTGCAGAGTCATGGCAGAGTCGCGGCAGAGGCAGCGGCAGAGGCAGCGGCAGAGATGTGACAGGGGCAGAGGCCATAAACTGCGCGAAGCAGAGTGTGCTGCTATAAGCTGCGGGACGGGGTGGGTTTGGCCACTGAAAATTGCTCCATTGTGGCTATAATAATGATCCAATTGGATCCTTATTTGGTGATCTGATAGATATGGTCATTCCCTACGGAATGATATATATATTCTTGATCAGCATCAATAGCCGAGTCGATTGAGCCATGTCTGTCTGTCCGTCCGACTGTCCGTCTGTCCGTCTTGTTTGTCGGCTAGTTCTCAGAGACTATAAGAGCTAGAGCCACCAAATTTTGGCACCAGACTGCTGTATGCTCACACTGAAACCAGTGTATTGCAAAAATGAGCCCGCCCCCTTCCGCCCACGCAAAAGGCCGAAAACCTCCTAAATCTACAATTTTGAAGAAAACTAAAAACGCCATATTCCGTAGGGAATAACCATATCTATCAGATCACCAAATTGGGATCCAATTGGATCATTATTATAGCCACAATGAAGAATTAATTTTCAGTGGCCAAACCCATCCCGTCCCGCAGCTTATAGCAGCACACTCTGCTTCGCGCAGTTTATGGCCTCTGCCCCTACACGTCTCTGCCGCTGCCTCTGCCGCTGCCTCTGCCGCGACTCTGCCATGAATCTGCAAGGTGTGTCTCTAGGGGAGGGTGGCGAGCTAAAGGAGCGTGTTGGCGTGAGTAGTGTTGTTGATGTAGATGACAGATGAAGAAAAAATGTGAAATTTGACAAATAACCGCTAAGTTGCAGATGTAGTACTGAGTGCCGGGTATAAAAGTTGTGACGCGTAAGAAGCGTCTCACACGTCCCTTCTCGTTTTATTTAGAGAAAATATATGTAGATATATTCACATTTTGATATAATTTTGACAGCTCTACCGTCAAGGGCATGTAACTTACAACTATTAAAAATTAAAATGAAAAGCACTGCATATGGATTTTATGCACATATGTACATATTTATGTACATACAGTTGCGAAAAAAATAATAGCACCACTACAATACATTTTGTTCTTGGACAAAAAAAAAAGCAATTACTGTTGCGATTTTTTTACATTTTTAGTTTTTTCATATAGTTAAGTATTTCCCATTAACAAAGAAAGAGTTGCCTTTTTTCAAAATTCTGTCTTTATATTTTTTTTTAACTTTAAGAAAAAATACCACAAATATGGCGAAAAAAATAATAGCACCGTTAGCACTATTTTAAGTGAATATCCGTAATTTCGCGGAATTGACTTTGTATAAACCACGTATTTATTAGTTTTAACTAATATTTCATTGATTCTATCATAAAAGCTAATAATAATCATTACAATAATACGTGGAAAGCTCTGAAATGCGAAAAAGCGCGACCTTTGCAAAAAATTTATGTTTGACGTAACAGAGACGTACAGAGAATTTGGTCAATTGGTAGGCAGTTTAAATAAAATGATAAAAAACGCCTTAAACTATGAAGAAAAGTGTAAAACACGTGGATGAAAACGATCTATGACCCCTTTTAGGGTCAAAAGGCTGATTCGCGAGAGCAAGAAGGTTCCCTTCAAGCGACGGGCTAGAAAGTTTAAAAATATCTTAGACAACATAGCCAAAAAGCCTGCTGACCAAAAAAAATCGCACTTTTAAACGCCAGACAAATTACTAAGCACATGATGTTTGCAAGGGAGCATGCCAATTGGACATCCCTATAATGGCGCATAAATTTTAATGTCAGATTAGTAAAAAGTGTTTTATTTACTGAAAAGGAATCTTGATCATACTTAAGACGTTCAAGGAACACCAGGACACCAAAGAAAACCATTAAAAATAAAAGGTTGAATTTAATGATATGGGCCTGCTTCTCTTACTATGGAGTAGGGCCAATACATTGACTATAAACCATCATGGATCAGCACGTGTCCTTGAATTTCATGGAGACAGTAATGCTACCCTTTGCAGAATACGAAATTCCACTCGTATGGGTCTTTCAAACGGAAAATAGCCCCAGCATGAAAGCAAAGGAATGGTTCGGGGCCAACACTGAACGTGTTAAAGTGGCCTGCACAGTCGCCTGACATAAAACCCATCGAAAATCTGTGGTCCGACGTCCAGAAGGCAGTTGCTGATTCCAAACCAACCACTGTCGGATCACTTTGAGAACAAATTTAAGAGTCCTGGTCCAAAGCTCCCCAAAAGCTATTCGTGGACTTAGTGGATTCCATGTCAAGACGCTGCGCAGATGATGTTGCCAAAATAGGACACTGAACTAAATCTTGAATGATAAATATTAATTTAGAATTAATAGTTCAAAAGTGTTAACTAAGAAATTCATTACTTGTTGGTCATTTTTATACCCGGTACTCGAAGAGTAAATAGGGTATATTGTATTTGTGCGGATAACGGTTGTATGTAACGCACAGAAGGAAACGTTTCCGACCCCATAAAGTATATATATTCTTGATCAGCATCAATAGCCGAGTCGATTGAGCCATGTCTGTCTGTCCGTCTGTCCGTCCGTCCGTCTGTGCGTCTGTCCGTCTTGTTTGTCGGCTAGTTCTCAGAGACTATAAGAGCTAGAGCCACCAAATTTTGGCACCAGACTGCTGTATGCTCACACTGGAACCAGTGTATTTCAAAAATGAGCCCCGCCCCCTTCCGACCACGCAAAAGGGCGAAAACCTCCCAAATCTACAATTGTAAAGATAACAGAAAACTAAAAACGCCATTCCGTAGGGAATGACCATATCTATCAGATCACCAAATTGGGATCCGATTGGATCATTATTATAGCCACAATGGAAATTAATTTTCAGTGGCCAAACCCACCCCGTCCCGCAGCATTTACACTCTGCTTCGCGCTGTTTATGGCCTGGCCCCTGACACGTCACTGCCTCTGCCGCTGCCTCTGCCGCTGCCTCTGCCGCTGCCTCTGCCGCGACTCTGCAGTGTGTGTTTCTAGGGGAGGGTGGCGAGCTAAAGGAGCGTGTTGGCGTGAGTAGTGTTGTTGATGTAGATGACAGATGAAGAAAAAATGTACATATGTATGTAAAAAAAATAATAGCACCACTTTTGAAAAATGGATTTAAAATTTAACGAGAAGGGACGTGTGAGACGCTTCTTACGCGTCACAACTTTTATACCCGGCACTCAGTACTACATCTGCAACTTTAGCGGTTATTTGTCAAATTTTACATTTTTTCTTCATCTGTCATCTACATCAACAACACTACTCACGCCAACACGCTCCTTTAGCTCGCCACCCTCCCCTAGAAACACACACTGCAGAGTCAGGGCAGAGGCAGAGGCAGTGACGTGTCAGGGGCCAGGCCATAAACAGCGCGAAGCAGAGTGTGAATGCTGCGGGACGGGGTGGGTTTGGCCACTGAAAATTTGGTGATCTGATAGATATGGTCATTCCCTACGGAATGGCGTTTTTAGTTTTCTGCTATCTGCAAAATTGTAGATTTGGGAGGTTTTCGCCCTTTTGCGGGGGCGGGGCTTATTTTTGAAATACACTGGTTTCAGTGTGAGCATACAGCAGTCTGGTGCCAAAATTTGGTGGCTCTAGCTCCTATAGTCTCTGAGAACTAGCCGACAAACAGGACAGACGGACAGACAGACATGGCTCAATCGACTCGGCTATTAATGCTGATCAAGAATATATACATATACTTTATGGGGTCGGAAACGTTTCCTTCTGTGCGTTACATACATTCACTTTGTGCACAAATACAATATACCCTGTTTACTCTTCGAGTACTGGGTATAAAAAGAGCGCTGGCCAATGATGAAACTATACATATATACATATGTATGTATGCATGTACATACAGTAAGCACACATATTATTCGTACACCATCATCACCCTAGTTTGAACACCTGTAACTTGGCGTAAGGTCAACGTAAACAGGTAAAGTTACTTTTGTATCAAAGATCAACATATCTACTATATGTTTATGATAAAAGTTTTTAATTTTCTTCTATGGTATCCTTATAAAAATTAATTTAAGCAAAAAATACCTTTTTTTTCGCACATAAATTATTCGTAACGAAGCTAATTTTGTATCAAAGATCAACATATCTACTATATGTTTATACAAAATCTATGTATCTATTATCATCTATGGTATCCTTATAACAATTAACTTAAGCACTTAAATTAAGGCTTAACTTAACTTACGCACATAAATTATTCGTACAGGCGTCCGATTCCTTAAGTTAAATTCAAATATTAAAGGTAACATGTGCAATGCAAATTTTTTTTTGCTACATTTAGTCTTTATGATGTCTAAGAACACTAGGAACAATCTTTCCCCCATGGTAGTGGTGCCCCATGAATTGATATTGAGCCCCTCCACAAGCAGTACCGGTTGCAAGAATTCCATGGATGAAATTTTGGGCTTCCGTATCCTTTTTTACAAATTTTTCCACACAGGCTTCATGGAACTCAAGTTAACTAACCGTAGTGAATTTTTCAGCTGGTTGCAGTTTCAAATGAGCCAGATTTGATCAACAAAATATTACATTTTGTGTAATTTTTTTTGAATGGATCAAGTTTGACTTCGAAATTTGACCAAATGGAATGACAAATGGATGCCAATTGTCACTCAAAATAAAGTTTAATAATTCCTTGTTCATATTTCTATTAAATAAGACCACTCGTAAAGCTCCAGTTAAATAACAACACAGGTGAAACAGTCGGCACCCTCCGAAATGCCATACAGCAGGGACCACCATTTTCTCATCATAAAATAAATTTATTTTCGCAAGGCCAACCAATCAAAAAAAAATCTTAGATGGACTCTCTAGTCAAATCTCATTCTCTAGAAATGAATCTGGCCATGGGTTTCTCCCAAAGTCATCCGGAAAATAAATTTAACATATGTACATATCTTGAGAAAAATCGTATGGGTCATCGGAGGGTGCCTAGTGTTTCATTTGCCTGTGACTATTTACGTTGACCGTAAGCAAAGTTATGTGTTCACAAACTAGGATGATGATGGTGTACGAATAATATGTGTGCTTACTGTATGTATGCACCTGGCCAAGCTCTTTTCTTTGTTTGCTCTCTGAGACCGTTTTTGTGTTGCAGTGTTTGCATGTGTGTGAGAATTTGAAAAAGGCAGGTCACCGAATCATTCGCATTCTTTTGTTTCACTTGAACTAAAAATCCTTCCAATGTTTCGTTCTGATTCAACTTTATTTTTTGTTATATCCCGATTATGCTGAGCAAGAAGGAAGATGCGAGAGCAGCAGTGGACGGGTGTTTTATCAGCATATCAATAACAGTTCGACAAAAAACATACATACATATGTACATACATATACGAGAACGAGCTCCTTATATACTTTTCAATTTACTATTCTTTTGTACATACATAAATTTAGTTCACTTCAGTTAAAGTTTACCCGAGGCTGACCGACGTGGCCTCTCTGCTGCGGCGCATCGTGCGTGTGTGCATATGTACATAATTTTTTGGGCGACCGGTATCCCGACGGCAATACACACAAATGCGTATGTATGTACATATGTATGTATTTACATATGTATTCGTTTGCTTTCGAGAACGTATTTTTGAAACTTTTATTGTACTTACCTCTTTAAAAGTCCAAGAAACGCGAGTAAGCATCAACAAGATTTTGGTGTAACTGCAAGGGGCTTTTCTGTTATTTTTTTGTTTATTATTGAGGATGCGTTTTGATCACAGTCATACTTCTGTACATATATGTATGTACATATGTATGTACCCAAAAAGTGGAGGAGCTCTCTCTCACAAAAGACCCAGATAGCTTTGGTTACACACACACATCAGTTTTATATGTACACACATATGTACTGTTCGAAACGAGATATTGTATCCGAATATTTTAAAGAATCTGTGCAATCTGTACTTTTAATTAAAGTGGGAACTCTGATTTACTACAAATGTTACCACAGGCACAGGCTGGGTGATCCAAAATGCGAGCTTATGCTGAAATGAAGATGAAGACGGTTTGCTTTCCTTCCAATCTGACGCATAGCGCACAGTCAAGACAACAGAACGTAAAAATGTTTATCACGCGATTTATCTTTCACTTCTAGCTCGCCGCAGAAATCGAACGTTTTTAACGATTACTATGAACGAACACTACTACTATAACGAACACTATGAACACGAAGTTAAACTATTACACTATTAAAAAACTATAGTGTAGTGTGCTGGAGGGGGGGGGGTTGCGTTTTGCTAATGAGAAAGACAGAGAATGTGACCGCGGACTCATCGATCAAATATACCCGATATATAGATAACAAAAAAGTATACACGAGCAAAAACAGGGATGATATTCGCATGAAACCGCTGAGAGATTTTGCCTAGCCAAATGTATTAAGGCTAGTACTCAGAAAAAACTGAATATAATATATATATATTTTGCTAGCAGCAGAGTGTGACCAGGTGAAAACCGCACTCCGTACGGTTACACTTCTCAGGCAGCTGTATTGTTTTGTTTACCTTTTTGCAAATGTGTGAAAATGTAATAAAAGGTTAATAGAACAATGAATGCAAAATGGATCCATGCAGGAGAATTTTTTACTGAGACTGGCGGCTCTTGCATGATGGCAGGAGGAGGACAATCAACGAAATAAGCTACGACAACTTTGATTAAACCCATATCGGCAGGAAAGAAACCAGGACGGTAATTGTCCATACATTTGAGTATTAGAAATCATAAAAATATGTGTTCATATGGCTGGGAATAACATCTGCAGCCTTCTTTGATTGGTGGAGCCTCAAGGCCGTGCCAAGGTATATTTGTGCCCGTTGCAAAGTTGTAAAACGGCGCCTACAAGCACCCTTCCTATTCAAAATTGGATAGTTTCGAGCCCAGATTGTCGCCATCGCCCCTTCGCACGACCCTATGGAGCAGTACTTGGTCCCAAAAGGAAAACAACTTAAAACATTTTGTTAACAGCCCAACCGGGTCTGTGTCTTGGCAACATGAAGATACTGGCGTTCAAATAAGTTAAACAAATTAAAAATGCAAATAAATTTAATATAATCTCATGAATCTATAGTAATTGTTTCCCTTTTTGCCGTTTGATGGCCTTAAGCTCGTTTAGAAGCACGGTGGTCATTTATCTTTCAACTTCAGCGGCATTGTTGCCTCCATTTGATTGAGACTTTACTCTCTGTTTGCTAGGTACCCTCTCGGAAATTAAAACAGATATATATTTTTCGAGCTGCTAGCAACATACCAACGAATACCACACAAATACTATCAATACCACTAAATACTATCGTCTGACTTTCTAGATTATTTCGGCCTGGCTAAAAGCCTAGTACTCAGATCGAAAAAAGGGGCCGCTAAAAAAATCAGGGATGATATTCGTATGGAACCGATAAGAAATTTTTGTGCGCACAAGTTACTTTCTAGCGGCTGTACGCCAGGCAGTACTCAGATCGACAAAAAAAAAAGACCGAAATAATCTAAAAAGTCAGACGATAGTATTTTGTGGTATTGATAGTATGGTATTTGTGTGGTATTGATAGTATTTGTGTGGTATTCGTTGGTATGTTGCTAGCAGCTATAAAAATATAGATCTGTTTTAATTTTTTTGAAAAAGTTTATTTTGGTATATTTCCGCGGCGCTTACGGTATATTTGATCGATAATGTCGCGGTCACACTGTGTATATGGCACGTCAATTCTATGTCAAGCATAGTATAAAGCATCCAGCCCAGCCCACAATCAATTTGTAAAAATGGTTTGGATACCGTGGCCCGTCTTTAAAATCAGTACAGCTTATATCTTTGTCTTTCTCAGAGTGCCCTGTTCAATTTCCAAAGCTTGCTGTCCGTCATCCTGCTTCTGATCTGCACATGTGCCTATTTGCGGTCCATGTTCCCCAGCATCATCGACCGAAAAAAGACTGGGTAGGATCCATCAAAACACCCTCCTACAGTTCTAATACAACATTTTTCTCTTCATTGCAGGCTACTTGGAACCTTTTGGAAGTTGGCGCGCATTGGCGAGCGAAAATCGCCCTGGGTCGGCGCCTCTTGCCTCTTGATGGCGTTCACTGTTCTCTTTTGGAGCTAACTTTAAGTTTTAGTACTGGGCATATTCATGGCTCAAACGCAACAGACAAAATTGTATCGTGTAACTATGTGCATATGGATTTACTTGAGTACATTCACACTTATTTAACTAAAATGCTTGGATTGTAAATACATATGTACATATTTGTGAGTATAAACATTTATATGCATTATTTACCATTGGAATTTGATGTGAGCTGACTGACTGATGGTGATTGCGACTGAACCTAATATCGACTATAATTATGTCTACGGACAATAGCAGTTTCACTCAAGAAGATCTGCGAATGTTGTGGCCAGCAGAACAATACGAACGCCGGCACTAGAGGATGGAACGGTTACTTGAGAACAGTTGCAGAAGAGTCACGCTTTAGAGCTAGCCTCTTTTGGATCCCCGACGGAAACATCTTGACCAGCGTTCAACTAGATTTTTTGGAAATCTGGAATCCACGAATCTGAGAGGCCTGACCTACCGGGAGCGAAAGAAACAATCGCGGCATCGCCAGCACCCAATTCATGAAGAGCAATCGGTTGGTTTAATTACATTTTGATTTGTTAATTTATATTGAGGATGATACACATTTCCATTTCAAGCTCTCACTTTTAATTAATTCAACTGAAACGCTTATCGGGACAAAAAAATCCTTTGGTCGTAATAGTTTGATGGTTCATGGAGTGATCAAGCTTTCCCCCAATCTACTTGGTAGAAACACGCGTGCGCTTGTTCCATGAAAAGTTTACTCCGTAGTTCTTGACGCGGTCCTTCTTGGACTTCACTTCGCCATCGATATACCAACGCCAGCCGTTTCGTTCACAGTAGGTAATAGCTTCATCTTTGCTGCCGAACTGCACATTTAAATTAGACAACGGGTCGCCACTGTGAAATACGCAAGATTAATGTGTACCAGGCCATTAACACGATAATCGCTATACTTACGAAGAGGCCCAGCCCATGAGAGGGTTTTCCCATCGCTCCCTATTGTCGAACTCAATCTGCCAATTGTTAATGTTGTCGGTTCCGCTTTGCATTGCATTCTTAGGTGGTATGTGAATGCGCACACGACGTTCCTTAAGCTGCACCCCAGGCACTCCGGAAATGGGACCAAGATTTACGGCTGTGGGCACGGTGATCGTTCCATTCAATTTTTTGCGCTGTTCCAGCTCCTCAGGACGGGCCAATGCCGTTTTTATATCGAGCGGAGCGGTATCTTTGGTAGACGTGCAACGAGAGGCTGCGATTATATTGGCTTTTAATCTACAGTACCACCCAAAAACAAATTGGATGGTTAACATTTCTCAGATTTGCGAGGTTTGACACTTACAACTGAAAGGATTTAGTCCTGCACATGACTCGGCATAGGAGCGACATTTTTGCAATTAGAATTACGTAAAATTGGCAACACAAATCAATCGGTTTTGTTTAGTATAGGGTCGTTCATGAGCGAACGAAAAAGAACCATGAACTGCAGTGAACGAAATGAATAATAGGCTCTGCATACTGAGCCCATTCCAGTGGAACATTGGGATTTTTTTAAAGATGTGAAACGCCTGTTCACATGGCACCATCCATCATCCATGAAAAAACAGCTGATGCTTATAATTTCGTGCCAGGGAAAATTGGTCTCATTTTTGTATTTAAGGCAGGTATCCGGCACCACAAGAACAACAAATTTCTGCCAAACTTCATATAAAAACAACCGAGCCAAAAATGTTTGGTTCGACTTTTTGTTTCTTGAGTATCCAGCAACGTTGACAAAATAAACAGATTTGTATCGATATATCGATACGAAGGGCGTTTGTGGACTGAGAGAACAGCTGGTAGACAGGCAAGACATATATGCTGACAGTTATTTCTGTTGTGTAGGAGGTGGAGGTGGAGGAAACAAGTGCGCTCAAAAAAGTAAAAGAGAGTCGAAATAGATCGTCGGACTCTAAAAAATACTTCTGCCATGACTTAATTGAAAATGAAATCATTTTACTGAAATTAATAAATGAATTATTTATTATTTGTGCTCTTTTGGCAATAATGGACGTTTAGCAAGCCATATGCATTATTGGCAAATGCCAAATGCATTCTCAATTCAACTACCAGCCCTTTTTGTTTCTTTTTTATTTTCAGTTTAAATTTCAAACTGCCACTGCAGTACACATGTTTACAAAACACAGCTGATTCGTGTGCCTGTATTAGTAACGTTCCACGCACAAAAGAAATATATAACAAATTTTTGGCTAGAATTTTTTGCGGTGCTGGATACCATCCTATATTTTGCTTGTGCGTGGAACGTGGCTTTCAAATAAGTTAAACAAATTAAAAATGCAAATACATTCAATGTAATCTCATTAATCTATAATAATTGTTTCCTTTCTTTGCCGTTTGATGGCCTTAAGCTCGTTTAGAAGCACGGTGGTCACTTATCTTTAAACTTCAGCTGCATTGTTGCCTCCATTTGATTGAGACTTTACTCTCTGTTTGCTAGGTACCCTCTCGGAATATACAACAATTCTATATTTTTCGAGCTGCTAACAACATACCAACGAATACCACACAAATACTATCAATACCACAAAATACTATCGGCTGACTTTCTAGATTTAATCGGCCTGTTTTTTTTGTCGATCTGAGTACTGCTAGGAAGTAACTTGTGCGCGCAAAAATTTCTTATCGGTTCCATACGAATATCATCCTTGCTTTTTCTAGCGGCCACTTTTTTTCGATCTGAGTACTAGGCTTTAGTGGTGGTACTAGGCTTTAAAAACAAGCACAAACATCGATATATATACATTCATATAATTCGATATATTGACTGATATATTTGCTACACCCCTAGATGGAAGCTGTTGGACCCCTTCCTAGTATTGACAGTGACCAAGCAATAGTTGTTCTGACTTCGATTTTTCCAGTAAAAAATTTACGCTTGGGCTGATATGGGGGTTCCGAAGTTTTTTCGCTATATCAGCGAAAGGTATCCATGCCTGAGCGAATTGGCGCGCGAGCACAGCGTAAGTTATGGGTCAATGTTATATACCCCAACCACGTCATCAGCTGTTTGCAATCCTTTTCATGCTGAAAGATTCCTGAATTCGACAACCTTTACCTGGACATGAATGGCATCGTCCACAACTGCTCTCATCCGGATGACAACAACATACACTTTTACATGGAGGAACAGCAGATATTTCAGGAGATATTCAACTATGTGGATAAGCTATTCTACCTGATTAAACCTCAGAAACTCTTCTTCCTGGCTGTGGATGGAGTTGCCCCAAGGGCGAAAATGAATCAGCAAAGAAGTCGTCGCTTCCGCTCTTCTCGAGAGGCTGAGTTGCAGGAGGCCAAAGCGCTGCAAAGAGGAGAAAAGCGGGAGCACGAGCGCTTTGATAGTAACTGTATCACACCAGGCACTGATTTCATGGAGCGGCTGCAACAGGGTCTCCGTTGCTTCCTCAAGACAAAGATCTCCACAGATCCACTCTGGCAGAAGTGCTCTGTGATTCTCAGTGGACAGGAGACGCCGGGCGAGGGTGAACACAAGATTATGGACTACATACGCTATATGAAGGCCCAACCTAACTTTGACCCCAACACCAGGCACTGTTTGTATGGCCTGGACGCGGATCTTATCATTCTGGGTATGTGCACGCACGAGTTGCACTTTGTGGTTCTACGCGAGGAAGTCAAGTTTGGGCGAAATGTTAAACGTGCTTCCGTAGAAGAGACGCGCTTTTTTCTCTTACATCTCGGACTGCTTCGGGAGTACCTTGAACTGGAGTTCCACGAGCTGACCACCGCTCAACAGAAACTAGACGTGGCCCAGCTAATCGATGACTGGGTCCTTATGGGCTTCTTGGTCGGCAACGATTTCATTCCCCATCTGCCCTGCCTTCATATCTCATCCAATGCCCTACCGCTGTTGTACAAGACTTACATACGCATTCACCATTCCCTTGGTGGCAACATCAACGAACACGGCAAGCTCAACCTGCAGCGACTGCAAACCTTCATGACGGCTCTTAGCGAAGTAGAGTTGGAGCAGTACAAGGAGCACGCCGACGATCTAAAATATACGAATTCCAATACAGAGGCCTTTGACATAGACATTCAAGAGAAATCTTCCAAAAACTACGAATCTGACCTGGAAGCCTTGATCGATGACAGCATTAAGGTTGGACCGTCCTACCCTGAAAATTATATCAATTATTATTGTTTCGTTATTCATTGTTTATTCTGATTCGCTTGTAGCTCTACACGGACGACAGTGAGGAGGATCTAAGCGACGAAGAATGTGGCATGATAAAAGAGTTCCAAAACTACAAACGTAACTATTACCGTAACAAGTTTAATATTGGCTCGCGGGGACAGAATCAGCTGATCGAAAATTTGGGGCAACACTATGTGACGGCGCTGCAGTGGATCCTGGATTATTATTATAGGGGCGTGCAATCGTGGGACTGGTACTATCCCTTTCACTATGCCCCTTTCATCAGTGACCTGAATAGTATCGAGACTGTTAAGATAAAGTTCCAGTTAGGTACGCCTTTTCTTCCCTTCGAACAGGTATATGATGCTCCCTTCTACTTGTAGTACAAAATGTTCATATACACTTCATTTCAGTTACTCGCTGTTTTGCCGGCAGCCAGCTTCAGGCTCCTTCCTGCTGCCTATCACGATCTCATGCTGAAACCGACCAGCCCGTTGGCGGAATTTTACCCCACGGAATTTAAAAGCGATCTGAATGGTAAAAAGCACGACTGGGAGGCCGTCGTTCTAATACCTTTCATAGACGAGTGCCTACTACTCAGCGCAATGCGACCCTGCGAAGCTCAGCTTTCGACCGAGGAGAGAGCTCGAAATAGGCACGGACCTATGTACCAGTACGACTACAGTCCCCACGATGCGGGCTCGATGGCAGCCCTGCCACCGCTGAAGGCTCTGCAGCGCGTCAACTGCACCGAAGTGGCCCTGTGGGCCGGAGATATTACCCTGAATCTCTCATACAGTGTTTGTGTTGAAATGCCGAATTCGGCGCGTCACGTCTTCTTCCCTGGCTTTCCTACTATGAAGCATCTATCCTTCGATGTATGTATTATTTTTATGTACTAATGAGTTATTATTTTAGAATTCAAGCGCCGCATATTTGGTCTGCATTATATTTCGTTAGTTTGAGTTGCGGCACGGTCGGGTAAAAGTCTTTGAGCAAGTCAGCCGCAACCAAAACATGGTGTTGATGCCACGAAAGCAATTGGTGGATGATTCTTTGGATTCATTTGCTGCACGGTATTTGGAACAGGTGGTGCACATTGGATGGCCCCATCTTATAATGGCCAAGGTTGTAAAGGTCGCCACACGAAACCAGTGTATCGACAAGGAGGGAAAGTCTTCCAACGAATCGCGATGCTTTGATATGGAGTGCAAGACGCTGCAAGAACAGTTGAGTGCTGCCTTGTTATCCGTGCTGTCAGTCTTTAATGTCTTTAAATTTCGCTCCATTATATTCAGCTTTAGTACGCGCATGGGCATTCAGTTCGACAACTACGATGTTCTCGTATACGTTCGAACGTACGCGGGAAGCTCCGTCCATTTTGGCGCAAAGGGCACTGTGCAAATGAAGGATGCCTGGAGCAGCAGTATTACTGAATACCCTGCTCAGGGCTTGGTATGCGAATTGTCTGTGCAAAAGAACATGCGCCAGCAATTCTCCAAAATAGAGCAACTTTTCCCCTCCGGCAGCTTAGTGTTTTTCATCGGCAGTCCTTATTATGGTAGCGAAGGCACTGTGCTGGACCCACTGCTCATCTATAGCTGCGGACGCATCCAGAGTAAGCGTTGTTCAGAAAGTGTAGATGCTTTCTGCTCTTTGTCTCCACAAACTTTAATACAACCTGAGTGTTTTTGTAGTAAATATTCGGGTTTATCCCGAGCCGAACCTGGAGGAGGCGCGTCTGGAGCAGGAGGAACGCGATAAGGACTATATAAATACCTTCGACGTCTGCCGCCAACTGAACATCAATGGCAGAGCCCTGGGCCGTCTGACCGGCACCTTCTGGGTGGTGCTCGGCCCGCGGCGCGAAAAGATGGAAAACGTAGCCAAACACAATATAGGACTCCAGTTGAAGTATCCCCGACAGAACGAGGAGCGGGCTGGTTACTGCCGTCGCTCAAACAACCAGTGGTTCTACTCTAGCCTAGCCCTCAAGCTGATGCAAAGATACTGCGAGCGCTTTTCTAAGGTAGTCAAGTACTTCGGTGTCAGCAACGATAGGAACGAGTACTTTTTTGAACAAGACATTTTCCCGGATGCCATGGGTCAACACCATATTGAGGATCTGGCTAATTGGGTCCGTCAGCAACCGCACATGAAGGTGGATCGCATTGCCTGCGGCTCCAAGACAGTCTGCAAGGAAACTGTGGAACAGCTGATTGTCGCCGTCGAGGAGCTGCGTCCAATGCCTGTGAAGGATGTAAAGCTGCAGGTGAAGCCGCACCTCCTCATTAAACCAAATGTCACACTGCCCGAAGTGTATAAATCACGTCGACCTGTGCGCCTCTTCGATCGCGTCATTATCGTTCGCACCATCTACATGGTTCCAGTCGGCATCAAAGGCACTGTCATTGGCGTACACCCTGTCACCGATCCCAATCCTGTTCGGCTAGAGTGCGTTCATGCCATCGACACCTTCTGTGAGGTTCTCTTCGACAAGTCCATTCCCAACTGCAACGACATCCACGGCATAGCGGAGGAGCGTGTTTACAAGATACCAGAAAATGCTCTCATTGTAATTTGCTTAAATGGTGAGTAGTACATCCACCCTCTTTTATCCATAAGTGAATTTCGATAGCTACAGCCATGGCCATAGCCATGAACCTTGTTCTACCTGCTTCACTTTTGGCCCAACGAAATCGATGTCAGCTAATTCCCAAAATTCTCTCGCTTAGAAAATGGACAGAATCAGCAGTCAGAAATTCAGAAAAGGCGACAGAGCTTTCATCATTCCAACCAAACGAACGCCCCTCGTATAGAAAAGCGAGAACAACAGAATATAAAGCTACAACGGCAGCAGCAGCACCCACAGGTGACTAGCAGCCGTTATGTTACGGCTGCAGGGTCGAACTGGAATGAAATCACGATGAAAGCTGAGATAGCCCATGAGTTTGTCAAGCCGCGGTCCGACTTCCCGTCTAAATTTGAGCAGGCCAAGTCGGCTCAAGATGGTGCACGCCATCAGCAATGTTTTTTTGCCAACCGGGGTCGTTCGACCTTGCAAACTAAGCCTCAAGCGGAGGACACAAAGGAAAGTTGTGGCCAGAGCTCTACTCGACTTCAGGGAGGCAGTGTTGGCACAGTGCCGAAACCAAGCATCACATCGCCAGCGATCGCGACACCACAAGAACAGACTCTAGCTCTCATGTCGCTTCTGGGCTTGAATAAAGAGCAGGACTCACTGCAGCAGCCACTTGGTCATGTAACTCGTATGTACCCGCAACAGCAACAGCCGCTGAAATTTCAATCACAAATAGTGGAGCGACCACTTCCTGGACAAATGCCTGTGAGTGAAATTTCAAACGTGTCTGGATACATTTTTCTTCCAATTTCAAACTCCGAATTTTGACCTAGAAACTGCCACAGCCTCCGCTCTTTTGGCAGAAGGAGGCTCAGCAGCAAAAACAGGCACAACAAGCCAACCGCGTTCAGAGCCAACATTGCTTTAAATCTCTGCAGACACTGGAGGTAGATCTTCGTCAGAAAGATGCGTGTCTCGCACAGCAGCATGCTAATCACCAGAATCAAATACAACAACGGCATTCTCAACAGATGCCCCCCCATATTTCCCCAATGACTAATAACAACGGAAACCAAGCATATTATAATAAACAACTGGGGCATGAAGTCTACAATAACAGCAACCCTCGGACAACACTTGAGCAGAAACAGTATCAGGCACAACATCCCCAGCATCTGCAATATATAGTCAGTTCCAGACCTCATTATTCTTCTATAAAAGACTTTGTGCCCATACAGGCATATCGTCCCAAGATATCGCAGCGCCCTCAATCCATCGGTCAAATAGAGGCAGAAGTGGTGAGTTTATATCACAAATTTTCAAGTAATTCCAAGTTTTATATTTTCGTAGCCGTCATCGACAACAGAAGGAGAAGTAAACTCCCGAACTAGTCCTCGGAAGGCAGTACCAGAAAAATTACTGCTGCACTGAAACAAACGCTGAACACACAGGTAAGAATTAGAGCAATCGACAGACTAAATCTCCATAATCCCTCTTTCCTCTAGCCTTCGACATCACAAGCTGAATGTACTACCATGTTAGCTGGGAAGGTCGATTCAGGTGCAGGTGCAGAAGCAGATGCAGGTGGAGGATCCACAGCAGCCCAGGTAGTTAGAAGCACTCTCCTTAAACACTTTTTCGCCCACCTAAGCCCTTATTTGTGTCTCTTTCTTTTCTGCGCAGCTAAAGATGAAGAAACAACGAGTTCCTCGAATTGGCGCAAAATTCGATTTGGATTATATTATACATTGAACTCAAAAAGACGAAGACAACGGGACACATAGAAATCACACGCAGCTCGTTGAAATAAATTATCTTAATATTAATACTTGTACATAGCACATTTCACTAATCTTACGTCACTTATAAAGAACCTCAACCCTATCCGTCCATTAGATCTTTCATGCATCGCCTAGCACCCACATTTATTTATATAGAATGGGGAATACTACCTTTGGAAAAGGTATTCTAAACTTTTCGGACATTTTTTAACGCACATATGTACATATATGTACATACATATATATTCTAGAACGGGATGAACAGCCGAGTTGATACACGATTTTTATTTGATGACTTATGCATATCTCTTAAACTGCAAACATAATTTTTGGCAAATAATTAATGGTAAACCTGGTACTCAAAAGAATTTAAGGGGATATCAGATTTATGTAGATGGATGTAAATGAGTACAGTGGCTCAGTCGCACAATCTGACAAGAGTTGTGTCAGTACACATGTGTTTAAACTTTAAAATTACAAAACGAGAAGGGACGTGTGAGACGCTTCCGTCGGCACTCAGTACTAGATCTGTACATTAGCGGTTATTTGTCAAATTTTAATTTTTTTTCTTGATCTGTCATCTACATCTACAACACTTCTCACACCAACACGCTCCTTTAGCTCGCCCCCCTTCCCTAGACCCACACACCGCAGACTCACGGCAGAGGCACAGCCATGAAGAAACTATAAAGGAGGTCTCGTCGGCAAAAACTAGGGAAACTTGCGAGTGAAAAGTGCGAGTGAAAAGTGCGAGTGAAAGGGCTCTCGCTGTAACTTTCCGCATTGACAAGCACACGAGCACTGAAAATTGGGGAAAGTAGCGAGTAACTCTGCCACCGACGAGATCTCCTTTATAGTTTCTTCATGGGCAGAGCCAGCGGCAGACGGCCAGTGTGCGGCCACTGCGCGAAGCAGAGTGTGAATGAGAGAATGTGCAAAAAACAAATATAAGCTGCGGGACGGGTGGGTTTAGCCACGGCTATGGCAGAGGCGGAGGAACGGCAGGGGCAGACGCCACACACTGCGCGAAGCAAATATAAGCTGCGGAACGGCGTGGGTTTGGCCACTGCTAATTAATTTCTTCATTGTGGCTATAATAAAGCTCCAATAATGCCCCAAAACGGAATGGCGTTTTTAGTTTTCTGCTATCTTGAAAATTGTAGATTTGGGAGGTTTTCGCCCTTTTGCGGAGGCGGAAGGGGGTGTGGCTCTTTTTTGAAATACTCTTGTAACAGTGTGAGCACACAGAAGTATGGATGCAAAATTTGGCTTTTATTAGCTTTTATGGTCTCTGAGATCCAGGCGCTCAACAAAACGGACGGACAGACAGACATGGCTCAATCGACTCGGCTATTGATGCTGATCAAGAATATATATACTTTATGGGGTCGGAGACGTTTCCTTCTGTGCGTTACATACATTCACTTTGTGCACAAATACAATATACCCTATTTACTCTTCGAGTACCGGGTATAAAAAGTGCACTAGACTTATTGTTCTTCAAAAAGTAGTTGAATTAATTGAGTAACTCTGATTTTGTATTTCGTATTCGTAACAGCCTATAAGCGATTTGGAATGGATTTTACTAGGCACTGGCATACCTATAGCTCTATGGAGTTCCATGCGTATAGCAAAGCCTCTATTAGCTGTATTTACACATGTAGTAGTCAGATGATGGGAAAAGAGAGAGAGAAAGAAAGGGAGAGCGTGATGGAATAGAATGTGCGGTATGTCAACAGATGGAATATTTCATTAGGAGGAAAGATGATAGACGCTATAAGAGTATAAGCTACATAGATTATTGTTTCTTATTAATGTTTAACAATGGTCAGTTTAACTGACGGTGTCCTACGAGATATGTACAAAAATTAAATGTCAATAAAAACTGATTTCCATATAATTCTGCAGCGATATTATTATCGTAATTTATTGAGAGGTAACTTATTTACATATTTATATTTTATTACGCTTGCTATAGACTTAGACCATGTAAGGAAAACTGCTCGGAAAATCGCCGAATAGGTTGGAAAAGGCTAATCTATGGTTCACTACATAAATATAAGGTTCCATAATAAGTTTAAGCTGGTCAAAATTATTCGGAAAGGCCACGGCTAAATTTTATAGGCCAAAAGGGCATTTAATATTAAAAAAAATTAGTCAAAATAACTTTAAAAATTCATAAAAACTAGAACCTACATTAAAATTTATCGGGAAAAGACGTTTTCCCAAAGAGTGGGTCTTACATTGAAAAAGTAACATTTTTATTAAAGATACCGACCTAGTCCATTTGTGAGCTCTGAGAAAATTAATTTGTCGAATAAGGTGTTTTGATGCTATATCATCTAAAATTCCCATTTGTATACCCGGTACTCGAAGCGTAAATAGGGTATATTGTATTTGTGCACAAAAGAATGTATGTAACGCACAGAAGGAAACGTCTCCGACCCCATAAAGTATATATATTCTTTATCAGCATCAATAGCCGAGTCGATTGAGCCATGTCTGTCTGTCCGTCCGTCCGTCTGTCCGTCTTGTTTGTCGGCTAGTTCTCAGAGACTATAAGAGCTAGAGCCACCACTTTGGCACCAGACTGCTGTATGTTCACACTGAAACCAGTGTATTTAAAAAAATGAGCCCCGCCCCCTCAAAAGGGCAAAAAACCTCCCAAACCTCCTACAATTTTAAAGATAACAGAAAACTAAAAACGCCATTCCGTAGGGAATGGCCATATATATTAGATCACCAAATTGGGATCCGATTGGATCATTATTATAGCCACAATAAATCACGTCGACCAGTGCGCCTCTTCGATCGCGTCATTATCGTTCGCACCATCTACATGGTTCCAGTCGGCATCAAAGGCACCGTCATTGGCGTACACTGTCACCGATCCCAATCCTGTTCGGCTAGAGTGCGTTCATGCCATCGACACCTTCTGTGAGGTTCTCTTCGACAAGTCCATTCCCAACTGCAACGACATCCACGGCATAGCGGAGGAGCGTGTTTACAAGATACCAGAAAATGCTCTCATTGTAATTTGCTTAAATGGTGAGTAGTACATCCACCCTCTTTTATCCATAAGTGAATTTCGATAGCTACAGCCATGGCCATAGCCATGAACCTTGTTCTACCTGCTTCACTTTTGGCCCAACGAAATCGATGTCAGCTAATTCCCAAAATTCTCTCGCTTAGAAAATGGACAGAATCAGCAGTCAGAAATTCAGAAAAGGCGACAGAGCTTTCATCATTCCAACCAAACGAACGCCCCTCGTATAGAAAAGCGAGAACAACAGAATATAAAGCTACAACGGCAGCAGCAGCACCCACAGGTGACTAGCAGCCGTTATGTTACGGCTGCAGGGTCGAACTGGAATGAAATCACGATGAAAGCTGAGATAGCCCATGAGTTTGTCAAGCCGCGGTCCGACTTGCCGTCTAAATTTGAGCAGGCCAAGTCGGCTCAAGATGGTGCACGCCATCAGCAATGTTTTTTTGCCAACCGGGGTCGTTCGACCTTGCAAACTAAGCCTCAAGCGGAGGACACAAAGGAAAGTTGTGGCCAGAGCTCTACTCGACTTCAGGGAGGCAGTGTTGGCACAGTGCCGAAACCAAGCATCACATCGCCAGCGATCGCGACGCCACAAGAACAGACTCTAGCTCTCATGTCGCTTCTGGGCTTGAATAAAGAGCAGGACTCACTGCAGCAGCCACTTGGTCATGTAACTCGTATGTACCCGCAACAGCAACAGCCGCTGAAATTTCAATCACAAATAGTGGAGCGACCACTTCCTGGACAAATGCCTGTGAGTGAAATTTCAAACGTGTCTGGATACATTTTTCTTCCAATTTCAAACTCCGAATTTTGACCTAGAAACTGCCACAGCCTCCGCTCTTTTTGGCAGAAGGAGGCTCAGCAGCAAAACAACAGGCACAACAAGCCAACCGCGTTCAGAGCCAACATTGCTTTAAATCTCTGCAGACACTGGAGGTAGATCTTCGTCAGAAAGATGCGTGTCTCGCACAGCAGCATGCTAATCACCAGAATCAAATACAACAACGACATTCTCAACGGATGCCCCCCCATATTTCCCCAATGACTAATAACAACGGAAACCAAGCATATTATAATAAACAACTGGGGCATGAAGTCTACAATAACAGCAACCCTCTGACAACACTTGAGCAGAAACAGTATCAGGCACAACATCCCCAGCATCTGCAATATATAGTCAGTTCCAGACCTCATTATTCTTCTATAAAAGACTTTGTGCCCATACAGGCATATCGTCCCAAGATATCGCAGCGCCCTCAATCCATCGGTCAAATAGAGGCAGAAGTGGTGAGTTTATATCACAAATTTTCAAGTAATTCCATGTTTTATATTTTTCGTAGCCGTCATCGACAACAGAAGGAGAAGTAAACTCCCGAACTAGTCCTCGGAAGGCAGTACCAGAAAAAATTACTGCTGCACTGAAACAAACGCTGAACACACAGGTAAGAATTAGAGCAATCGACAGACTAAATCTCCAAAATCCCTCTTTCCTCTAGCCTTCGACATCACAAGCTGAATGTACTACCATGTTAGCTGGGAAGGTCGATTCAGGTGCAGGTGCAGATGCAGATGCAGGTGGAGGATCCACAGCAGCCCAGGTAGTTAGAAGCACTCTCCTTAAACACTTTTTTTGTTTTCGCCCACTTAAGCCCTTATTATGTGTCTCTTTCTTTTCTGCGCAGCTAAAGATGAAGAAACAACGAGTTCCTCGAATTGGCGCAAAATTCGATTTGGATTATATTATACATTGAACTCAAAAGACGAAGACAACGGGACACATAGAAATCACACGCAGCTCGTTGAAATAAATTATCTTAATATTAATACTTGTACATAGCACATTTCACTAATCTTACGTCACTTATAAAGAACCTCAACCCTATCCGTCCATTAGATCTTTCATGCATCGCCTAGCACCCACATTTATTTATATAGAATGGGGGAATACTACCTTTTGGAAAAGGTATTCTAAACTTTGTCGGACATTTTTTAACGCACATATGTACATATATGTACATACATATATATTCTAGAACGGGATGAACAGCCGAGTTGATACACGATTTTTATTTGATGACTTATGCATATCTCTTAAACTGCAAACATAATTTTTGGCAAATAATTAATGGTAAACCTGGTACTCAAAGAATTTAAGGGGATATCAGATTTATGTAGATGGATGTAAATGAGTACAGTGGCTCAGTCGCACAATCTGACAAGAGTTGTGTCAGTACACATGTGTTTAAACTTTAAAATTACAAAACGAGAAGGGACGTGTGAGACGCTTCCGTCGGCACTCAGTACTAGATCTGTACATTAGCGGTTATTTGTCAAATTTTAAATTTTTTCTTGATCTGTCATCTACATCTACAAAACTTCTCACACGAACACGCTCCTTTAGCTCGCCCCCCTTCCCTAGACCCACACACCGCAGACTCACGGCAGAGGCACAGCCATGAAGAAACTATAAAGGAGGTCTCGTCGGCAAAAACTAGGGAAACTTGCGAGTGAAAAGTGCGAGTGAAAAGTGCGAGTGAAAGGGCTCTCGTTGTAACCTTCCGCATTGACAAGCACACGAGCACTGAAAATTGGGGAAACTAGCGAGTAACTCTGCCACCGACGAGATCTCCTTTATAGTTGCTTCATGGGCAGAGCCAGCGGCAGACGGCCAGTGTGCGGCCACTGCGCGAAGCAGAGTGTGAATGAGAGAATGTGCAAAAAACAAATATAAGCTGCGGAACGGGGTGGGTTTGGCCACTGCTAATTAATTTCTTCATTGTGGCTATAATAAAGCTCCAATAATGCCCCAAAACGGAATGGCGTTTTTAGTTTCTGCTATCTTGAAAATTGTATATTTGGGAGGTTTTCGCCCTTTTGCGGAGGCGGAAGGGGGCGTGGCTCTTTTTTGAAATACTCTTGTAACAGTGCGAGCACACAGAAGTATGGATGCAAAATTTGGTGGCTCTAGCTTTTATGGTCTCTGAGATCCAGGCGCTCAACAAAACGGACGGACAGACGGACGGACAGACAGACATGGCTCAATCGACTCGGCTATTGATGCTGATCAAGAATATATATACTTTATGGGGTCGGAGACGTTTCCTTCTGTGCGTTACATACATTCACTTTGTGCACAAATACAATATACCCTATTTACTCTTCGAGTACCGGGTATAAAAAGTGCACTAGACTTATTGTTCTTCAAAAAGTAGATGAATTAATTGAGTAACTCTGATTTTGTATTTCGTATTCGTAACAGCCTATAAGCGATTTGGAATGGATTTTACTAGGCACTGGCATACCTATAGCTCTATGGAGTTCCATGCGTATAGCAAAGCCTCTATTAGCTGTATATACACATGTAGTAGTCAGATGATGGGAAAAGAGAGAGAGAAAGAAAGGGAGAGCGTGATGGAATAGAATGTGCGGTATGTCAACAGATGGAATATTTCATTAGGAGGAAAGATGATAGACGCTATAAGAGTATAAGCTACATAGATTATTGTTTCTTATTAATGTTTAACAATGGTCAGTTTAACTGACGGTGTCCTACGAGATATGTACAAAAATTAAATGTCAATAAAAACTGATTTCCATATAAATCTGCAGCGATATTATTATCGTAATTTATTGAGAGGTAACTTATTTACATATTTATATTTTATTACGCTTGCTATAGACTTAGACCATGTAAGGAAAACTGCTCGGAAAAAAACCGAATAGGTTGGAAAAGGCTAATCTATGGTTCACTACATAAATATAAGGTTACATAATAAGTTTAAGCTGGTCAAAATTATTCGGAAAGGCCACGGCTAAATTTTATTGGCCAAAAGGGCATTTAATATTAAAAAAAATTAGTCAAAATAACTTTAAAAATTCATAAAAACTAGAACCTACATTAAAATTTATCGGGAAAAGACGTTTTCCCAAAGAGTGGGTCTTACATTGAAAAAGTAACATTTTTATTAAAGATACCGACCTAGCCCATTTGTGAGCTCTGAGAAAATTAATTTGTCGAATAAGGTGTTTTGATGCTATATCATCTAAAATTCCCATTTGTATACCCGGTACTCGAAGCGTAAATAGGGTATATTGTATTTGTGCACAAAAGAATGTGTGTAACGCACAGAAGGAAACGTCTCCGACCCCATAAAGTATATATATTCTTTATCAGCATCAATAGCCGAGTCGATTGAGCCATGTCTGTCTGTCCGTCCATCCGTCTGTCCGTCTTGTTTGTCGGCTAGTTCTCAGAGACTATAAGAGCTAGAGCCACCACTTTGGCACCAGACTGCTGTATGCTCACACTTTAACCAGTGTATTTCAAAAATGAGCCCCGCTCCCTCAAAAGGGCAAAAACCTCCCAAACCTCCTACAATTTTAAAGATAACAGAAAACTAAAAACGCCATTCCGTAGGGAATGGCCATATATATTAGATCACCAAATTGGGATCCGATTGGATCATTATTATAGCCACAATAAATCACGTCGACCAGTGCGCCTCTTCGATCGCGTCATTATCGTTCGCACCATCTACATGGTTCCAGTCGGCATCAAAGGCACTGTCATTGGCGTACACCCTGTCACCGATCCCAATCCTGTTCGGCTAGAGTGCGTTCATGCCATCGACACCTTCTGTGAGGTTCTCTTCGACAAGTCCATTCCCAACTGCAACGACATCCACGGCATAGCGGAGGAGCGTGTTTACAAGATACCAGAAAATGCTCTCATTGTAATTTGCTTAAATGGTGAGTAGTACATCCACCCTCTTTTATCCATAAGTGAATTTCGATAGCTACAGCCATGGCCATAGCCATGAACCTTGTTCTACCTGCTTCACTTTTGGCCCAACGAAATCGATGTCAGCTAATTCCCAAAATTCTCTCGCTTAGAAAATGGACAGAATCAGCAGTCAGAAATTCAGAAAAGGCGACAGAGCTTTCATCATTCCAACCAAACGAACGCCCCTCGTATAGAAAAAGCGAGAACAACAGAATATAAAGCTACAACGGCAGCAGCAGCACCATTAGGTGACTAGCAGCCGTTATGTTACGGCTGCAGGGTCGAACTGGAATGAAATCACGATGAAAGCTGAGATAGCCCATGAGTTTGTCAAGCCGCGGTCCGACTTGCCGTCTAAATTTGAGCAGGCCAAGTCGGCTCAAGATGGTGCACGCCATCAGCAATGTTTTTGCCAACCGGGGTCGTTCGACCTTGCAAACTAAGCCTCAAGCGGAGGACACAAAGGAAAGTTGTGGCCAGAGCTCTACTCGACTTCAGGGGAGGCAGTGTTGGCACAGTGCCGAAACCAAGCATCACATCGCCAGCGATCGCGACGCCACAAGAACAGACTCTAGCTCTCATGTCGCTTCTGGGCTTGAATAAAGAGCAGGACTCACTGCAGCAGCCACTTGGTCATGTAACTCGTATGTACCCGCAACAGCAACAGCCGCTGAAATTTCAATCACAAATAGTGGAGCGACCACTTCCTGGACAAATGCCTGTGAGTGAAATTTCAAACGTGTCTGGATACATTTTTCTTCCAATTTCAAACTCCGAATTTTGACCTAGAAACTGCCACAGCCTCCGCTCTTTTGGCAGAAGGAGGCTCAGCAGCAAAAACAGCAGGCACAACAAGCCAACCGCGTTCAGAGCCAACATTGCTTTAAATCTCTGCAGACACTGGAGGTAGATCTTCGTCAGAAAGATGCGTGTCTCGCACAGCAGCATGCTAATCACCAGAATCAAATACAACAACGGCATTCTCAACAGATGCCCCCCCATATTTCCCCAATGACTAATAACAACGGAAACCAAGCATATTATAATAAACAACTGGGGCATGAAGTCTACAATAACAGCAACCCTCGGACAACACTTGAGGAGAAACAGTATCAGGCACAACATCCCCAGCATCTGCAATATATAGTCAGTTCCAGACCTCATTATTCTTCTATAAAAGACTTTGTGCCCATACAGGCATATCGTCCCAAGATATCGCAGCGCCCTCAATCCATCGGTCAAATAGAGGCAGAAGTGGTGAGTTTATATCACAAATTTTCAAGTAATTCCAAGTTTTATATTTTTTGTAGCCGTCATCGACAACAGAAGGAGAAGTAAACTCCCGAACTAGTCCTCGGAAGGCAGTACCAGAAAAAATTACTGCTGCACTGAAACAAACGCTGAACACACAGGTAAGAATTAGAGCAATCGACAGACTAAATCTCCATAATCCCTCTTTCCTCTAGCCTTCGACATCACAAGCTGAATGTACTACCATGTTAGCTGGGAAGGTCGATTCAGGTGCAGGTGCAGAAGCAGATGCAGGTGGAGGATCCACAGCAGCCCAGGTAGTTAGAAGCACTCTCCTTAAACACTTTTTCGCCCACCTAAGCCCTTATTTGTGTCTCTTTCTTTTCTGCGCAGCTAAAGATGAAGAAACAACGAGTTCCTCGAATTGGCGCAAAATTCGATTTGGATTATATTATACATTGAACTCAAAAGACGAAGACAACGGGACACATAGAAATCACACGCAGCTCGTTGAAATAAATTATCTTAATATTAATACTTGTACATAGCACATTTCACTAATCTTACGTCACTTATAAAGAACCTCAACCCTATCCGTCCATTAGATCTTTCATGCATCGCCTAGCACCCACATTTATTTATATATAGAATGGGGAATACTACCTTTGGAAAAGGTATTCTAAACTTTGTCGGACATTTTTTTTATGTACATATATGTACATACATATATATTCTAGAACGGGATGAACAGCCGAGTTGATACACGATTTTTATTTGATGACTTATGCATATCTCTTAAACTGCAAACATAATTTTTGGCAAATAAGTAATGGTAAACCTGGTACTCAAAGAATTTAAGGGGATATCAGATTTATGTAGATGGATGTAAATGAGTACAGTGGCTCAGTCGCACAATCTGACAAGAGTTGTGTCAGTACACATGTGTTTAAACTTTAAAATTACAAAACGAGAAGGGACGCGTGAGACGCTTCCGTCGGCACTCAGTACTACATCTGTACATTAGCGGTTTTTTGTCAAATTTTAAATTTTTTCTTGATCTGTCATCTACATCCACAACACTTCTCACACCAACACGCTCCTTTAGCTCGCCCCCCTTCCCTAGACCCACACACCGCAGACTCACGGCAGAGGCACAGCCATGAAGAAACTATAAAGGAGGTCTCGTCGGCAAAAACTAGGGAAACTTGCGAGTGAAAAGTGCGAGTGAAAAGTGCGAGTGAAAGGGCTCTCGTTGTAACCTTCCGCATTGACAAGCACACGAGCACTGAAAATTGGGGAAACTAGCGAGTAACTCTGCCACCGACGAGATCTCCTTTATAGTTGCTTCATGGGCAGAGCCAGCGGCAGACGGCCAGTGTGCGGCCACTGCGCGAAGCAGAGTGTGAATGAGAGAATGTGCAAAAAACTAATATAAGCTGCGGGACGGGGTGGGTTTAGCCACGGCTATGGCAGAGGCGGAGGAACGGCAGGGGCAGACGCCACACACTGCGCGAAGCAAATATAAGCTGCGGAACGGGGTGGGTTTGGCCACTGCTAATTAATTTCTTCATTGTGGCTATAATAAAGCTCCAATAATGCCCCAAAACGGAATGGCGTTTTTAGTATCTGCTATCTTGAAAATTGTATATTTGGGAGGTTTTCGCCCTTTTGCGGAGGCGGAAGGGGGCGTGGCTCTTTTTTGAAATACTCTTGTAACAGTGCGAGCACACAGAAGTATGGATGCAAAATTTGGTGGCTCTAGCTTTTATGGTCTCTGAGATCCAGGCGCTCAACAAAACGGACGGACAGACGGACGGACAGACAGACATGGCTCAATCGACTCGGCTATTGATGCTGATCAAGAATATATATACTTTATGGGGTCGGAGACGTTTCCTTCTGTGCGTTACATACATTCACTTTGTGCACAAATACAATATACCCTATTTACTCTTCGAGTACCGGGTATAAAAAGTGCACTAGACTTATTGTTCTTCTGTGGATTAGCGACAAAGGACTACAACCTAATTGTAGCCCAAACGGAAGGTAAAATAAGAACCTGCATATTAGCAAGAAAGCACTTAAATATCTTTCTGCTCCACAACTTTAGCAACGGCGACAACACGGCGGCCAGCCTAGAGCTACAAGGGACACGCCTGAACCTGGTGTCGTCCTACATGGCTCATGAGGAAAGCGATCCTCCCAGTGACCTCGTTCGCAAGATTGTCAGCGATAGCGAGAGGTCGGACACAAGCCTACTAATAGGCTGCGATGCCAACGCTCACCACACCCAATGGGGAGCTCGGATACAAATGTAAGGGGTGAGTCACTTTTTAGCTTCATCCTTAACTCCAACCTATTTATTGGAAATCGGGGTAATGACCCCACTTTCATTATAAAACCGCCAAGAGGTTATTGACCTCACTCTGTTATCTCACAAACTGTTAGACACTATAAAAGTTGGAGAGTCCTAGAGGACCACTCCTTCTCCGACCACAGGTACATCGAGACAACCCTATCGCTCGAAAGCACCATACCCACTAGCTATGTAAACCCAAGAAAACCAACTGGGATACGTATAGCGCAAAAATGGAGGAATTACTCCCCTAGCCCCAAAATGCCCGGATACACAAGACGATCTTAATCGTCTTGTGGACAATTTCACGGAAGCTTGCAATAAGGCCTTCATGGCAGTTTGCCCCTCGACCAAACCAAGAGGGAAAAAAGAAACCCCTGGTGGTCTAAACATATAGATACCCTCCGAAAAGACTGCAGGACTCTCTTTAACAGAGCCAAAAAAGCAGCAGCGAGGTAGCGCACTGGGAAAATTACAAAAGTAAGCTAACCCTATACAAAAAGAAACAAGGAGAGCAAAAGGGCCTCTTGGCATAAATTTTTGTCATGAAATTGAGGACACGTCAGAAGCCGCAAGGCTACGCAAGGTCCTGTCAAAAACATCCCCTCGGTGGGATATCTCAAGAGAACTGATGGTACGTGGACAAACTCTAGCGAGGACTCCCTACACATTCTTCTCGAAACTCACTTTCCTGGGTGTACGACCATCGAGCCGGCAGACACCCCAAGCAAGTGAAGGCCCGGAAACCTCGATGGGGCACATCCTCACAAAACGGAATATAAGCTGGGCAGTAAACAGCTTTAAATCCTACAAATCGCCTGGCCCGGACCAAGTCATTCCGGCTCAGCTACAAAAAGCCGGGGACGTGGCCATCAACTGGCTGCAAAGTATCTTCAGGAAGATACTGACAGTGGGAAAAATCCCCCGCGCTTGGCTAAAGGCTAAAAATAGTCTTTATACCCAAGGCAGGAAAACCCTCTCACACAACCCCAAAAGACTTCAGACCAATAAGTCTATCGTCCTTCCTTCTTAAAACCTTTGAAAGACTAGTCGGGCTGCAGCTGAGGAAAACCATTAAACCTCAGTGGCTGTCAGGCGCTCAACATGCCTACCGAAAAGGGAAATCCACGGAAACGGCACTCCATGAAGTAATCTCGGCGGTAGAGAAATCTCTTCACGTCAAAGAATACTCCCTAATCGCTTTCCTAGACATTGAGGGAGCTTTTAACAACGTCATACCGGGAGCCATCACAGAGGCACTGACTGACCTGGGGGTGGATCGTCACTTGGTGATGCTCATAGATCAATTGCTCACATGCAGGACAGTGACATCATCAATGGGATCGTCCACTCAGTCAAGGTATGTCAACAGAGGCACCCCGCAAGGCGGTGTCCTGTCTCCCCTTCTATGGAACATAGCCGTCAATAAGATCTTGTGTGACTTGGAAGGGGAGGGCTGCAAGGTGGTAGCATACGCGGACGACGTTGCCATTATCTTCTCGGGAAAATTCCCTCAAACACTCTGCGAACTAATGACCGCAAAGCTCGCACGATTGTCAGAATGGACAAAGTCGCGTGGACTGGGAATTAATCCCTCTAAAACGGAACTTGTGTTGTTTACAAACAAATACAAAATCCCGCCCCTCAACCCCCCAATACTAAACGGATGCAGGCTCTCCTTCAGCGACAGTGCCAGTTACTTAGGGTTGGTAATTGATAAAAAGCTCAGCTGGAACCTAAGCATCAAAGACAGAGTGAAGAAGGCTACGATAGCCCTCTACACTTGCAAGAAGGCCATTGGGCTAAAATGGGGCATGAACCCAAGAATAGTCCAATGGATCTACCTAGCAATAGTTAGACCAATACTGCTCTACGGAGTCACAGTGTGGTGGACTGCCCTATCGAAGGGGACCATCACAAAACAACTAAGCAAGGTGCAGCGAACTGCAGCCTTAAGCATCAGTGGAGCTCTGAGCACAACGCCAACGGATGCGCTAAATGCTATACTTTGCCTGCAGAGCCCTGACCTTGCAGGCAAGGAGCAGGCAGAAATGGCAGCAATCCGTCTCAGAGACTCCGACCAATGGGTGTCACATCGCACCGGCCATGCATCCATCCTAAATGGAAACAACATCGTCCCTGCAAAAACGGACTACTGCGTTCCGAGGGAGTATACAGATACCCCCTTTGAGACAATCATCCCTCACAGAAACGACTGGCTTGAGGGACCGCCTGGTCCAAAGGAAGCCATTCAAATTTTTTACTGATGGCTCAAAGCTTGACAACAAGGTCGGAGGAGGAATATACTCCGAACTGCTGAATATAAGCTACCCTTCAGGCTCCCGGATCACTGCAGTGTCTTCCAAGCGGAGGTCATAGCGATCAAGGAAGCTCTGAGCTGTCTTCAGGAACTAACCCCTGAAGCGACTTACATAAACATCTACAGTGATAGCCAAGCTGCAATCAAATCATTGAATGCGATAACGACAAGCTCGGCCACAGTTGCGAACTGTCGCAAATCTCTTCACGAGATGGCTTATCAGTTCGTCATCAGCCTAATATGGGTCCCGGGCCACCAGGACATTGAAGGCAACTGTATAGCAGATGAGCTGGCCAGAGCTGGAACAACAATCCCCCTTCTCAATGATAAGGAGGATATTCGTATGCCAATGGCCACCTGCAAGCTCAGAATAAAAGAACATTTTAAGAAACTTACAAATGACAGATGGCAAACTGTGCCACTATGTCGCATAACTCGGCAAACATGGCCTAACATAAATAGGAAGCGCACCGATGAGCTCTGCAAACTCAGTAGGAGTAGGTGCAGCTCAGTCATACGCCCCCTTACGGGACACTGGCTCATAGGCACACATGCAAACAGGCTGGGAGCCCCTTATAACGATTTCTGTCGAAGCTGTAGAGATGAGGACGAGGAGGAGACTGTGGAACACCTTTTCTGCTCCTGCCCGGCTCTCAGTAGAAGGAGACTCCAATACTTGGGCTCTCCTTTTCTAAATGACATTTCGGACATGTCTACAATAAGTCCCAGACGGATCGCTGGCTTCATAAGGGCATCCGGATGGGATAATGGATAAAATAGGGTCTCACGGGAGAGAAGGGAGCGAGACATGCGGTATCACAATGGGCCGAAACCGGCCTAAGTGTGTCGGGTCTCTGACAATCCCCGACAGCCGCCTCAACCTAACCTAACCTATTGTTCTTCAAAAAGTAGATGAATTAATTGAGTAACTCTGATTTTGTATTTCGTATTCGTAACAGCCTATAAGCGATTTGGAATGGATTTTACTAGGCACTGGCATACCTATAGCTCTATGGAGTTCCATGCGTATAGCAAAGCCTCTATTAGCTGTATATACACATGTAGTAGTCAGATGATGGGAAAAGAGAGAGAGAAAGAAAGGGAGAGCGTGATGGAATAGAATGTGCGGTATGTCAACAGATGGAATATTTCATTAGGAGGAAAGATGATAGACGCTATAAGAGTATAAGCTACATAGATTATTGTTTCTTATTAATGTTTAACAATGGTCAGTTTAACTGACGGTGTCCTACGAGATATGTACAAAAATTAAATGTCAATAAAAAAACTGATTTCCATATAATTATGCAGCGATATTATTATCGTAATTTATTGAGAGGTAACTTATTTACATATTTATATTTTATTACGCTTGCTATAGACTTAGACCATGTAAGGAAAACTGCTCGGAAAATAGCCGAATAGGTTGGAAAAAGGCTAATCTATGGTTCACTACATAAATATAAGGTTCCATAATAAGTTTAAGCTGGTCAAAATTATTCGGAAAGGCCACGGCTAAATTTTATAGGCCAAAAGGGCATTTAATATTAAAAAAAATTAGTCAAAATAACTTTAAAAATTCATAAAAACTAGAACCTACATTAAAATTTATCGGGAAAAGACGTTTTCCCAAAGAGTGGGTCTTACATTGAAAAAGTAACATTTTTATTAAAGATACCGACCTAGCCCATTTGTGAGCTCTGAGAAAATTAATTTGTCGAATAAGGTGTTTTGATGCTATATCATCTAAAATTCCCATTTGTATACCCGGTACTCGAAGCGTAAATAGGGTATATTGTATTTGTGCACAAAAGAATGTATGTAACGCACAGAAGGAAACGTCTCCGACCCCATAAAGTATATATATTCTTTATCAGCATCAATAGCCGAGTCGATTGAGCCATGTCTGTCTGTCCGTCCGTCCGTCTGTCCGTCTTGTTTGTCGGCTAGTTCTCAGAGACTATAAGAGCTAGAGCCACCACTTTGGCACCAGACTGCTGTATGTTCACACTGAAACCAGTGTATTTAAAAAATGAGCCCCGCCCCCTCAAAAGGGCAAAAACCTCCCAAACCTCCTACAATTTTAAAGATAACAGAAAACTAAAAACGCCATTCCGTAGGGAATGGCCATATATATTAGATCACCAAATTGGGATCCGATTGGATCATTATTATAGCCATAATAAATCACGTCGACCAGTGCGCCTCTTCGATCGCGTCATTATCGTTCGCACCATCTACATGGTTCCAGTCGGCATCAAAGGCACCGTCATTGGCGTACACCCTGTCACCGATCCCAATCCTGTTCGGCTAGAGTGCGTTCATGCCATCGACACCTTCTGTGAGGTTCTCTTCGACAAGTCCATTCCCAACTGCAACGACATCCACGGCATAGCGGAGGAGCGTGTTTACAAGATACCAGAAAATGCTCTCATTGTAATTTGCTTAAATGGTGAGTAGTACATCCACCCTCTTTTATCCATAAGTGAATTTCGATAGCTACAGCCATGGCCATAGCCATGAACCTTGTTCTACCTGCTTCACTTTTGGCCCAACGAAATCGATGTCAGCTAATTCCCAAAATTCTCTCGCTTAGAAAATGGACAGAATCAGCAGTCAGAAATTCAGAAAAGGCGACAGAGCTTTCATCATTCCAACCAAACGAACGCCCCTCGTATAGAAAAGCGAGAAAAACAGAATATAAAGCTACAACGGCAGCAGCAGCACCCACAGGTGACTAGCAGCCGTTATGTTACGGCTGCAGGGTCGAACTGGAATGAAATCACGATGAAAGCTGAGATAGCCCATGAGTTTGTCAAGCCGCGGTCCGACTTCCCGTCTAAATTTGAGCAGGCCAAGTCGGCTCAAGATGGTGCACGCCATCAGCAATGTTTTTGCCAACCGGGGTCGTTCGACCTTGCAAACTAAGCCTCAAGCGGAGGACACAAAAGGAAAGTTGTGGCCAGAGCTCTACTCGACTTCAGGGAGGCAGTGTTGGCACAGTGCCGAAACCAAGCATCACATCGCCAGCGATCGCGACGCCACAAGAACAGACTCTAGCTCTCATGTCGCTTCTGGGCTTGAATAAAGAGCAGGACTCACTGCAGCAGCCACTTGGTCATGTAACTCGTATGTACCCGCAACAGCAACAGCCGCTGAAATTTCAATCACAAATAGTGGAGCGACCACTTCCTGGACAAATGCCTGTGGAGTGAAATTTCAAACGTGTCTGGATACATTTTTCTTCCAATTTCAAACTCCGAATTTTGACCTAGAAACTGCCACAGCCTCCGCTCTTTTGGCAGAAGGAGGCTCAGCAGCAAAAACAGCAGGCACAACAAGCCAACCGCGTTCAGAGCCAACATTGCTTTAAATCTCTGCAGACACTGGAGGTAGATCTTCGTCAGAAAGATGCGTGTCTCGCACAGCAGCATGCTAATCACCAGAATCAAATACAACAACGGCATTCTCAACAGATGCCCCCCCATATTTCCCCAATGACTAATAACAACGGAAACCAAGCATATTATAATAAACAACTGGGGCATGAAGTCTACAATAACAGCAACCCTCTGACAACACTTGAGCAGAAACAGTATCAGGCACAACATCCCCAGCATCTGCAATATATAGTCAGTTCCAGACCTCATTATTCTTCTATAAAAGACTTTGTGCCCATACAGGCATATCGTCCCAAGATATCGCAGCGCCCTCAATCCATCGGTCAAATAGAGGCAGAAGTGGTGAGTTTATATCACAAATTTTCAAGTAATTCCAAGTTTTATATTTTTCGTAGCCGTCATCGACAACAGAAGGAGAAGTAAACTCCCCGAACTAGTCCTCGGAAGGCAGTACCAAAAAAATTACTGCTGCACTGAAACAAACGCTGAACACACAGGTAAGAATTAGAGCAATCGACAGACTAAATCTCCATAATCCCTCTTTCCTCTAGCCTTCGACATCACAAGCTGAATGTACTACCATGTTAGCTGGGAAGGTCGATTCAGGTGCAGGTGCAGATGCAGATGCAGGTGGAGGATCCACAGCAGCCCAGGTAGTTAGAAGCACTCTCCTTAAACACTTTTTCGCCCACTTAAGCCCTTATTATGTGTCTCTTTCTTTTCTGCGCAGCTAAAGATGAAGAAACAACGAGTTCCTCGATTATATTATACATTGAACTCAAAAGACGAAGACAACGGGACACATAGAAATCACACGCAGCTCGTTGAAATAAATTATCTTAATATTAATACTTGTACATAGCACATTTCACTAATCTTACGTCACTTATAAAGAACCTCAACCCTATCCGTCCATTAGATCTTTCATGCATCGCCTAGCACCCACATTTATTTATATAGAATGGGGGAATACTACCTTTTGGAAAAGGTATTCTAAACTTTGTCGGACATTTTTAACGCACATATGTACATATATGTACATACATATATATTCTAGAACGGGATGAACAGCCGAGTTGATACACAATTTTTATTTGATGACTTATGCATATCTCTTAAACTGCAAACATAATTTTTGGCAAATAATTAATGGTAAACCTGGTACTCAAAGAATTTAAGGGGATATCAGATTTATGTAGATGGATGTAAATGAGTACAGTGGCTCAGTCGCACAATCTGACAAGAGTTGTGTCAGTACACATGTGTTTAAACTTTAAAATTACAAAACGAGAAGGGACGTGTGAGACGCTTCCGTCGGCACTCAGTACTAAATCTGTACATTAGCGGTTATTTGTCAAATTTTAAATTTTTTCTTGATCTGTCATCTACATCTACAACACTTCTCACACCAACACGCTCCTTTAGCTCGCCCCCCTTCCCTAGACCCACACACCGCAGACTCACGGCAGAGGCACAGCCATGAAGAAACTATAAAGGAGGTCTCGTCGGCAAAAACTAGGGAAACTTGCGAGTGAAAAGTGCGAGTGAAAGGGCTCTCGCTGTAACTTTCCGCATTGACAAGCACACGAGCACTGAAAATTGGGGAAAGTAGCGAGTAACTCTGCCACCGACGAGATCTCCTTTATAGTTGCTTCATGGGCAGAGCCCGCGCAGACGGCCAGTGTGCGGCCACTGCGCGAAGCAGAGTGTGAATGAGAGAATGTGCAAAAAACAAATATAAGCTGCGGGACGGGGTGGGTTTAGCCACGGCTATGGCAGAGGCGGAGGAACGGCAGGGGCTAATTAATTTCTTCATTGTGGCTATAATAAAGCTCCAATAATGCCCCAAAACGGAATGGCGTTTTTAGTTTCTGCTATCTTGAAAATTGTAGATTTGGGAGGTTTTCGCCCTTTTGCGGAGGCGGAAGGGGGCGTGGCTCTTTTTTGAAATACTCTTGTAACAGTGTGAGCACACAGAAGTATGGATGCAAAATTTGGTGGCTCTAGCTTTTATGGTCTCTGAGATCCAGGCGCTCAACAAAACGGACGGACAGACAGACATGGCTCAATCGACTCGGCTATTGATGCTGATCAAGAATATATATACTTTATGGGGTCGGAGACGTTTCCTTCTGTGCGTTACATACATTCACTTTGTGCACAAATACAATATACCCTATTTACTCTTCGAGTACCGGGTATAAAAAGTGCACTAGACTTATTGTTCTTCAAAAAGTAGATGAATTAATTGAGTAACTCTGATTTTGTATTTCGTATTCGTAACAGCCTATAAGCGATTTGGAATGGATTTTACTAGGCACTGGCATACCTATAGCTCTATGGAGTTCCATGCGTATAGCAAAGCCTCTATTAGCTGTATATACACATGTAGTAGTCAGATGATGGGAAAAGAGAGAGAGAAAGAAAGGGAGAGCGTGATGGAATAGAATGTGCGGTATGTCAACAGATGGAATATTTCATTAGGAGGAAGGATGATAGAAGCTATAAGAGTATAAGCTACATAGATTATTGTTTCTTATTAATGTTTAACAATGGTCAGTTTAACTGACGGTGTCCTACGAGATATGTACAAAAATTAAATGTCAATAAAACTGATTTCCATATAATTATGCAGCGATATTATTATCGTAATTTATTGAGAGGTAACTTATTTACATATTTATATTTTATTACGCTTGCTATAGACTTAGACCATGTAAGGAAAACTGCTCGGAAAATCGCCGAATAGGTTGGAAAAGGCTAATCTATGGTTCACTACATAAATATAAGGTTCCATAATAAGTTTAAGCTGGTCAAAATTATTCGAAAGGCCACGGCTAAATTTTATAGGCCAAAAGGGCATTTAATATTAAAAAAAATTAGTCAAAATAACTTTAAAAATTCATAAAAACTAGAACCTACATTAAAATTTATCGGGAAAAGACGTTTTCCCAAAGAGTGGGTCTTACATTGAAAAAGTAACATTTTTATTAAAGATACCGACCTAGCCCATTTGTGAGCTCTGAGAAAATAAATTTGTCGAATAAGATGTTTTGATGCTATATCATCTAAAATTCCCATTTGTATACCCGGTACTCGAAGCGTAAATAGGGTATATTGTATTTGTGCACAAAAGAATGTGTGTAACGCACAGAAGGAAACGTCTCCGACCCCATAAAGTATATATATTCTTTATCAGCATCAATAGCCGAGTCGATTGAGCCATGTCTGTCTGTCCGTCCGTCCGTCTGTCTTGTTTGTCGGCTAGTTCTCAGAGACTATAAGAGCTAGAGCCACCACTTTGGCACCAGACTGCTGTATGCTCACACTGAAACCAGTGTATTTAAAAAATGAGCCCCGCCCCCTCAAAAGGGCAAAAACCTCCCAAACCTCCTACAATTTTAAAGATAACAGAAAACTAAAAACGCCATTCCGTAGGGAATGACCATATCTATTAGATAACCAAATTGGGATCCGATTGGATCATTATTATAGCCACAATATATCATGTCGACCTGTGCGCCTCTTCGATCGCGTCATTATCGTTCGCACCATCTACATGGTTCCAGTCGGCATCAAAGGCACCGTCATTGGCGTACACTGTCACCGATCCCAATCCTGTTCGGCTAGAGTGCGTTCATGCCATCGACACCTTCTGTGAGGTTCTCTTCGACAAGTCCATTCCCAACTGCAACGACATCCACGGCATAGCGGAGGAGCGTGTTTACAAGATACCAGAAAATGCTCTCATTGTAATTTGCTTAAATGGTGAGTAGTACATCCACCCTCTTTTATCCATAAGTGAATTTCGATAGCTACAGCCATGGCCATAGCCATGAACCTTGTTCTACCTGCTTCACTTTTGGCCCAACGAAATCGATGTCAGCTAATTCCCAAAATTCTCTCGCTTAGAAAATGGACAGAATCAGCAGTCAGAAATTCAGAAAAGGCGACAGAGCTTTCATCATTCCAACCAAACGAACGCCCCTCGTATAGAAAAGCGAGAACAACAGAATATAAAGCTACAACGGCAGCAGCAGCACCCACAGGTGACTAGCAGCCGTTATGTTACGGCTGCAGGGTCGAACTGGAATGAAATCACGATGAAAGCTGAGATAGCCCATGAGTTGTCAAGCCGCGGTCCGACTTCCCGTCTAAATTTGAGCAGGCCAAGTCGGCTCAAGATGGTGCACGCCATCAGCAATGTTTTTTTGCCAACCGGGGTCGTTCGACCTTGCAAACTAAGCCTCAAGCGGAGGACACAAAGGAAAGTTGTGGCCAGAGCTCTACTCGACTTCAGGGAGGCAGTGTTGGCACAGTGCCGAAACCAAGCATCACATCGCCAGCGATCGCGACGCCACAAGAACAGACTCTAGCTCTCATGTCGCTTCTGGGCTTGAATAAAGAGCAGGACTCACTGCAGCAGCCACTTGGTCATGTAACTCGTATGTACCCGCAACAGCAACAGCCGCTGAAATTTCAATCACAAATAGTGGAGCGACCACTTCCTGGACAAATGCCTGTGAGTGAAATTTCAAACGTGTCTGGATACATTTTTCTTCCAATTTCAAACTCTGAATTTTGACCTAGAAACTGCCACAGCCTCCGCTCTTTTGGCAGAAGGAGGCTCAGCAGCAAAAACAGCAGGCACAACAAGCCAACCGCGTTCAGAGCCAACATTGCTTTAAATCTCTGCAGACACTGGAGGTAGATCTTCGTCAGAAAGATGCGTGTCTCGCACAGCAGCATGCTAATCACCAGAATCAAATACAACAACGGCATTCTCAACAGATGCCCCCCCATATTTCCCCAATGACTAATAACAACGGAAACCAAGCATATTATAATAAACAACTGGGGCATGAAGTCTACAATAACAGCAACCCTCTGACAACACTTGAGCAGAAACAGTATCAGGCACAACATCCCCAGCATCTGCAATATATAGTCAGTTCCAGACCTCATTATTCTTCTATAAAAGACTTTGTGCCCATACAGGCATATCGTCCCAAGATATCGCAGCGCCCTCAATCCATCGGTCAAATAGAGGCAGAAGTGGTGAGTTTATATCACAAATTTTCAAGTAATTCCAAGTTTTATATTTTTCGTAGCCGTCATCGACAACAGAAGGAGAAGTAAAATCCCGAACTAGTCCTCGGAAGGCAGTACCAGAAAAAATTACTGCTGCACTGAAACAAACGCTGAACACACAGGTAAGAATTAGAGCAATCGACAGACTAAATCTCCATAATCCCTCTTTCCTCTAGCCTTCGACATCACAAGCTGAATGTACTACCATGTTAGCTGGGAAGGTCGATTCAGGTGCAGGTGCAGATGCAGATGCAGGTGGAGGATCCACAGCAGCCCAGGTAGTTAGAAGCACTCTCCTTAAACACTTTTTCGCCCACTTAAGCCCTTATTATGTGTCTCTTTCTTTTCTGCGCAGCTAAAGATGAAGAAACAACGAGTTCCTCGATTATATTATACATTGAACTCAAAAGACGAAGACAACGGGACACATAGAAATCACACGCAGCTCGTTGAAATAAATTATCTTAATATTAATACTTGTACATAGCACATTTCACTAATCTTACGTCACTTATAAAGAACCTCAACCCTATCCGTCCATTAGATCTTTCATGCATCGCCTAGCACCCACATTTATTTATATGGAATGGGGGAATACTACCTTTTGGAAAAGGTATTCTAAACTTTGTCGGACATTTTTTAACGCACATATGTACATATATGTACATACATATATATTCTAGAACGGGATGAACAGCCGAGTTGATACACGATTTTTATTTGATGACTTATGCATATCTCTTAAACTGCAAACATAATTTTTGGCAAATAATTAATGGTAAACCTGGTACTCAAAGAATTTAAGGGGATATCAGATTTATGTAGATGGATGTAAATGAGTACAGTGGCTCAGTCGCACAATCTGACAAGAGTTGTGTCAGTACACATGTGTTTAAACTTTAAAATTACAAAACGAGAAGGGACGCGTGAGACGCTTCCGTCGGCACTCAGTACTACATCTGTACATTAGCGGTTTTTTGTCAAATTTTAAATTTTTTCTTGATCTGTCATCTACATCCACAACACTTCTCACACCAACACGCTCCTTTAGCTCGCCCCCCTTCCCTAGACCCACACACCGCAGACTCACGGCAGAGGCACAGCCATGAAGAAACTATAAAGGAGGTCTCGTCGGCAAAAACTAGGGAAACTTGCGAGTGAAAAGTGCGAGTGAAAAGTGCGAGTGAAAAGTGCGAGTGAAAGGGCTCTCGCTGTAACCTTCCGCATTGACAAGCACACGAGCACTGAAAATTGGGGAAAGTAGCGAGTAACTCTGCCACCGACGAGATCTCCTTTATAGTTGCTTCATGGGCAGAGCCAGCGGCAGACGGCCAGTGTACGGCCACTGCGCGAAGCAGAGTGTGAATGAGAGAATGTGCAAAAAACAAATATAAGCTGCGGGACGGGTGGGTTTAGCCACGGCTATGGCAGAGGCGGAGGAACGGCAGGGGCTAATTAATTTCTTCATTGTGGCTATAATAAAGCTCCAATAATGCCCCAAAACGGAATGGCGTTTTTAGTTTTCTGCTATCTTGAAAATTGTAGATTTGGGAGGTTTTCGCCCTTTTGCGGAGGCGGAAGGGGGCGTGGCTCTTTTTTGAAATACTCTTGTAACAGTGTGAGCACACAGAAGTATGGATGCAAAATTTGGTGGCTCTAGCTTTTATGGTCTCTGAGATCCAGGCGCTCAACAAAACGGACGGACAGACAGACATGGCTCAATCGACTCGGCTATTGATGCTGATCAAGAATATATATACTTTATGGGGTCGGAGACGTTTCCTTCTGTGCGTTACATACATTCACTTTGTGCACAAATACAATATACCCTATTTACTCTTCGAGTACCGGGTATAAAAAGTGCACTAGACTTATTGTTCTTCAAAAAGTAGTTGAATTAATTGAGTAACTCTGATTTTGTATTTCGTATTCGTAACAGCCTATAAGCGATTTGGAATGGATTTTACTAGGCACTGGCATACCTATAGCTCTATGGAGTTCCATGCGTATAGCAAAGCCTCTATTAGCTGTATATACACATGTAGTAGTCAGATGATGGGAAAAGAGAGAGAGAAAGAAAGGGAGAGCGTGATGGAATAGAATGTGCGGTATGTCAACAGATGGAATATTTCATTAGGAGGAAGGATGATAGAAGCTATAAGAGTATAAGCTACATAGATTATTGTTTCTTATTAATGTTTAACAATGGTCAGTTTAACTGACGGTGTCCTACGAGATATGTACAAAAATTAAATGTCAATAAAAACTGATTTCCATATAATTATGCAGCGATATTATTATCGTAATTTATTGAGAGGTAACTTATTTACATATTTATATTTTATTACGCTTGCTATAGACTTAGACCATGTAAGGAAAACTGCTCGGAAAAAAACCGAATAGGTTGGAAAAGGCTAATCTATGGTTCACTACATAAATATAAGGTTCCATAATAAGTTTAAGCTGGTCAAAATTATTCGGAAAGGCCACGGCTAAATTTTATAGGCCAAAAGGGCATTTAATATTAAAAAAAATTAGTCAAAATAACTTTAAAAATTCATAAAAACTAGAACCTACATTAAAATTTATCGGGAAAAGACGTTTTCCCAAAGAGTGGGTCTTACATTGAAAAAGTAACATTTTTATTAAAGATACCGACCTAGCCCATTTGTGAGCTCTGAGAAAATTAATTTGTCGAATAAGGTGTTTTGATGCTATATCATCTAAAATTCCCATTTGTATACCCGGTACTCGAAGCGTAAATAGCGTAAAATATATTGTATTTGTGCACAAAAGAATGTGTGTAACGCACAGAAGGAAACGTCTCCGACCCCATAAAGTATATATATTCTTTATCAGCATCAATAGCCGAGTCGATTGAGCCATGTCTGTCTGTCCGTCCATCCGTCTGTCCGTCTTGTTTGTCGGCTAGTTCTCAGAGACTATAAGAGCTAGAGCCACCACTTTGGCACCAGACTGCTGTATGCTCACACTTTAACCAGTGTATTTCAAAAATGAGCCCCGCTCCCTCAAAAGGGCAAAAACCTCCCAAACCTCCTACAATTTTAAAGATAACAGAAAAACGCCATTCCGTAGGGAATGACCATATCTATTAGATCACCAAATTTGGATCCGATTGGATCATTATTATAGCCACAATGAAGAAATTTATTTTCAGTGGCCAAACCCACCCCGTCCCGCAGCTTATAGCAGCACACTCTGCTTCGCGCAGTTTATGGCCTCTGCCCCTGACACGTCTCTGCCGCTGCCTCTTATATAAAATTTAGCCGTGGCCTTCCCGAATAATTTTGACTAGGCCTTGCTCTCCTGGGGCGGGGCATACAAAATGTTTTTGTTTTGTCAGGTATATATCCAGGCACCCAGGGCATATATTCGATAAGAAAAACCGGGACTTTGAAAAGATATTTGGAAAAAAAACTGGGATCTCCTTTGGCATTTTTGCCCTGTCCGATTATGCGTTGAGTCTCAAAACATTACTTTTTGGGTTTTTCGATTAAAACTAACTGTTCTCACTAAAAAGTATTACTTTTTGTTTATGATTTGGATAAATAATACTATAAAGTTGTATAAAAAGTAAAAAAACGGTTGGTTTAACGCATTTCTATATACTTTTTAAGCACATTCTTACAGAGCAAATTTTTGTCCGATTATGCGATGGAGCCACTGCATACTTTATGGGGTAGGAAACGCTTCCACAAATAAAATACACCCTATTTACTCTTCGAGTACCGGGTATAAATACGAGAACATTTTTTAAATTTTCGTTAACCTGTATATTTTGACTTTGGAACTTTTTCCCCATGCGGCAGAGGTTTAAATTCAGTTTTTTTAAACTACGAATCATATTGGCGTATAATTAAAATAATGTGGTTGTAGTTTTAGTTGTAGTTGTAATGTAGATGACGTCCAGGCTGACGAGTCAACCATAAACTAGCGTTATGCTTAAAAGCTGCGACATTATTTTTCGTATTTGACACACTGCCGTCTATGTCGTAAAATGTCGATTGGGAAAATAGGCAAATGGCGTTTGCAACTCCTACAAAAGTAGTGCCCAGCGTTAGACGCAATGTGAGCTGTGGATAACTGCTGTACCTGTACTGAGCCGGCAGGCTTAAGACGTCTCGGTACCTCCTCACACTGTAGACGATGCAACAGCTGTTTGAGCACATCAACATTTTGTAACCTAAAGTCACATTTTTGGCATTGCCAGGCTTGTTCCTGGAGGGCAGCTTGCATAGCCAGTGTCCACGGCTGGCCCGCCAGACAACCGTATACGACGTGTTCAGAGACGTTGATGCCGCCCTTTGACATGTTGGGACTAAGGGGATATTCGATGGCAAAGGGATTTTCCTTTAGCTCTTCAAGTAGTGTTTTTGGATATTGGTGTGTGTAAATCCTCTTGCGATCAGCTGGCAGCAGTCGACTCACGGCGTACGGCACATTCAGCCCCATGAAGTCGATAAGCTCGTGCCAAAGCGTGACGTTTTTTTCAGTAATAGCTGGAGCTGTGTCGCTTTTGTTGAGCTCTAAACGAGAAGGGACGTGTGAGACGCTTCTTACGCGTCACAACTTTTATACCCGGCACTCAGTAATACATCTGCACTTTAGCGTTTATTTATCAAATTTTAAATTTTTTTCTTTATCTGTCATCTACATCAACAACACTGCTCACGCCAACACGCTCCTTTAGCTCGCCACCCTCCCCTAGAGACACACTTTGCAGAGTCAGGGCAGAGTCGCGGCAGAGGCAGCGGCAGAGACGTGTCAGGGGCAGAGGCCATAAACTGCGCGAAGCAGAGTGTGCTGCTATAAGCTGCGGGACGGGGTGGGTTTGGCCACTGAAAATTATGAATTTCTTCATTGTGGCTATAATAATGATCCAATCGGATCCCAATTTGGTGATCTGATAGACATAGTCATTCCCTATGGAATGGCGTTTTTAGTTTTCTGCTATCTTGAAAATTGGGAGATTTGGGAGGTTTTCGCCCTTTTGCGGAGGCGGAAGGGGGAGTGGCTGTTTTTTTTAAATACACTTGTAACAGTGTAAGCACACAGAAGTATGGATGCAAAATTTGGTGGCTCTAGCTTTTATGGTCTCTGAGATCCAGGCGCTCAACAAGACGGACGGACAGACGGACAGACAGACATGGCTCAATCGACTCGGCTTGATGCTGATCAAGAATATATATACTTTATGGGGTCGGAGACGTTTCCTTCTGTGCGTTACATACATTCACTTTGTGCACAAATACAATATACCCTATTTACTCTTCGAGTACCGGGTATACAAAGTGTGGGTTAACGCGAAAATTTGAATACTACCAACTTCTTCCCTGAAAGGACCACGTACCATGAAGCTTGTTATATAGCAGCCTGCTCCAAAGGCGTCGAAGTTTGATTGCTCGACACAGCAGCTTCATTCCGCTGCCAGGAACAGGGAAATCCAGGCAGACCCACTCGTCGAAGACCATCTGTGTCAAGCCTTCGTTCGTATCGATCGCATAGCCAAATAGGAGAAGTGTTTGGGCCACTGGCAAACGAATGCAGTTCATCAGGTATGGCTTCGCAGTCTCAAGTAGTGACCTGTAAAAAACTGTTTATATAGTATTTATTTTTGAGCAATCGTAATTTCCATGTTAATTACTGATAGCACAGCAGTTGATGGCGCTCACTGAGAGGATGCTTGGGCGTGTAGTAGTCCGGCTTTGATATTAGGTCACTTTCGGCGAGCTTAAGGCAATCGTAGTACTTGGCGAAGTGGGAGTTCGGATGCAGAGAGAGGAATGGTTTCAGTCGGGTGTGAAAGAACTGTTTCCCCCCTCCCTTGCAGTAGTTGAACTCATCACCGATGGCCAGTTGGGGGTAGAAACCGCTTACCAGTAGCAGCTTCAGAAAAATCACGTCCTTGTTGCGGTCTAGACATGACGAGCGCTGAAGTAGGGCGAGCTGGCGGGCATCGTGACGCAAGCGAAAGTCCACGTCGCGCATGTCCTCGCAGCTCTCATCCAGCTCGTTGTACTGCCCTCCATGCTGCTCCATGCCCTTATGCTGATTCTTGAGTAGTTTGGGGTGTCGGGGCTGCTCAAAGCGCTGGCGCCGCTTGAGAGTCTTTAGTTGGCGAACTTCACCGTGCCGTCTGGCTCTTTCGGCACTAGTCAGCGGACCAGAAGTGCTGGGAGGAGCCATGCCACTGCCGTCCAAGATACGCTGAAATTGCTGGCGCAACTTGCTGACCTCATAGAAACGTTGCTCCTCAATGCCTAGACGATGGCACCATTTCCTGGTATTTTCCCGGGCTATTTTCAATTTCAGCCACTCACGGTAGGCACTCATCAGAGTGAAGAGATCTCCCTGCGAGGATTCCAGAGGCTGACGCTCCCGTTCGCAGCGCGGGTTCGTGTACGCACGACTGGTAAGCGGATTTTGCACGCTAAGCATGGCGGCAAGTGTCAACAGCTGATCCACCTCTGGGAACACGCAGCCCATTAGCAGCATTTTGCCAATGGATAGTTCCACTGGCAGGTTACTCAATGAGCTGCCTAATGGGGTGATCTTTTCCTCAACGCTAATGGCGCCCTATTGGATAGTGGATAGGCGCAAAAGAAATACATACATATGTAGTCATGTACTTATTATCGATTCGATATTGAGAACATGTATGTATGTACAGCTGTGTTCAATGAAATAGTAGTGCCGCACCTCACCACTTTCAAAACTATTTTTAAGACATTTTTAATCATCCAAATTAAACAAGTGATACCTTTTTAGAAAGCCTGGAATGTACACATTACGAACCAGAAGGAATTTTGGATTAATTGCATTTCATCTTCTTGATTTACATGACTTTACAAAAATACCCATGAAAACTGCTGTTCAATGAAATAGTAGTGAATTTTTTTGAAAATCGAAAAAAAAACCGAAACTTATACCTAAAATACCTATCTTTCATATTCTACATGTTTCTTGAGGTTTAATATTTAGTTTTTTAATAATTTTGATTTAGTTACTTCCTTACTCCCGCCTAGAAGGAATTAATAAGGTCCTGCCCAAGCTCCAATAGGATTTTAGCCAATCCTTTTTCAACCACTGGCTCTAACCTTACTCTGGATGCCGGAATTGCATTTATTATAATGCATTTGGCATTTCCCCATAAGATATTGATAACATTCAGATCCAGGGACTGATTTAAACATCGAAAAACGTCGATCTTTTCAGAAGAAACCCAATTTCCCCACTCAGTTGGCGAGCTTTCTTGAGTATTTAGGATCATTATCTTGTTGAAAGCTCCTTTTCAAAGGTTTTTTTCAACTGGAATATGAATGTTATGTATGAAAAAGCATGCTGGCCCACACAATTTTGTAAAATGCTCCAACTAGGAGGCTAGGAAGTACCACTTCATGTGGACTGGAGCTCATAAGGATCAGCCCAACATGCCCAATACCGTTTTTTTCAAGAATTTGAACACTAATCTGATGTCTGTGAACGCCAAACCTATTCTTTTTGTTATTTCTTACCATAATATACAACTTTACACTCATCAGTCAAAAGTATTTTTTTGTCTCTGCGACATAGCTCAGCCAAATGCGTTCTTGCAAACTTTAGCTGTATACCCCTATACTCTCAGAGACAAATGCGTAGCTTTCTGGGACTTCTTGCAATTAAATAATATGAAGTCATTCGTCAACGAGCTGTCATAAAACTTACAGTGTGATATAAAATTGTTTTCATAATTTTTGAGGATATTGAAGACCTTGACTTTGCCTTCGACCATCTTCGACCATCTACTAAAAGACAATTTTTTCGCATAAAAAATAATTTTTCAGGCTGCTTTTTTTAGTTTAAACTATTAAATATAACAGTAAAAGCACATTCAAATTAGTTTTGAATTCCATTATGCCTCCTGATTTTAGTTTTTAGTCTAATTCTAAAATCTCCCATTTTGGACCGTTCAATGATTACTTCTACGCTCCAAAAACAAAAGTACCTCTATATTCAAACATTTCTTTCATCAAAATATTCAATATATAAACTAAGCTTACTGATGGTAACTCTTTTGAATTGATTTAATTTGTTTTTTAATTTTTTTTAATACTTGCACCCAGCACTACTATTTTATTGAACAGCAGTTTTCATGGGTATTTTTCTAAATTAATGTAAAACAAGAAGATGGAATACAAATGGAATAAGATTTCATCGGGTTTATAATGCTTACGTTCCAATCTTTTCAAAAAGGTATAAATTGTTTAATTTGAAAGACTGGAAGGGTCTCAAAAATAGTTGTGAAAGTGATGGGGTGCGGCACTACTATTTCATTGAACACAACTGTATGTATGTACATAATTCGCCCTGGAAGTCATTCTCAGATTTATAGCATACTGTCGAAAGTGCTGGTCAGTATTTGCGAATGAAATTTTGAAAAACAATTGCATGTGCATAAATAAACTATATAAGGAGGTCTCGTCGGTGGCAGAGTTACTCGTTGCTTTTCCTAATTCTCAGTGTTCGTTTGCTTGTCGACGCAGAAGGTTGGTTGCGGACAACATTTTTTTTTTCACATTTTTTCAAAATGTTTATTTTTTTAAAGCAAAGACCACTATCATGTAGCAAACTATTAAAAATTAAATTATAAAACAATTATTATGTTTTTTCACATTGCCTTTAAATCAGGGCTCGGCACGGCCCTTTCCCTGGGGTGCGGAAAAATGCGCTGCTGCTGCGCGGCTGCTGCGCTGCCCTCACGTACACGCGTACTACAGTGATTCGTACCAATACCAATGTTCCGTTTTGCGTGCGTCTTCACACACAAACGCAAAAACGTCTCGTTAATTGTATGGGTGCCGAGCCCTGCTTTAAATGATGGAGTGTGCTGATTACTCCATTGTCGTTGCCCTCACACAGCGAGTGCCCTCAGCCCTCAGCGAGAGCCCTTTAACTCGCACTATTTCCTAATTTTTGCCGACGAGACCTCCTTATATAGTTTCTTTATGGCCGTGCCGAGCCATGCTCTATACCGAGCCCTAGGGCTCGGTTCCCAAACAATAAACGCGCCGTTTTTGAGTTTCTGTGTGAAGGCGCATGCATATCGGAACATTTCAAAGTATTGGTATTGGTACGATTCACTGTAATACGCGTGCACGTGAACGGCAGCGCCGCGGCAGAGCCTTGTCCTATGCACAATAAATATGGCCGAGCCGAGCCCTGCTTCATACTAATACTAACTATATAATCTTTCTTACATATGTAAATATTATTTACGTAAGAGTTACAAGTTTGATTCAAATCGAATCACATTAGTGTGCATGTGCACACATACATACATATGTAAGACTGATTGCAATGATCTGGCAAGAACTTTCCCATACAACTTTCGTTCCTGTATTTTTATAACCGGTACTCGAAGAATGGTCGGAGCAATGTGCGCAACGCACAGAAGGAAACGTTTCCGACCCTATATAGTATACATACATATGTATATACTTATGTATTTTTTGTCAGCATCAATACCCGAGTCGATATAGCTACATATAATATGTCTGTCGGTCCGTCTGTCCGTCCGTCTTGATGAGCACCTGCATAGTTGGGACTATAAAAGCTACAGCAACCAAATTTTGCATTCAGACTGCTGTGATATCACACTGTTACAAGTGTATTTCAAATCCGTCTTGTTGAGCGCCTGGATCTCAGAGACTATAAAAGCTAGAGCCACCAAATTGTGCATCCAGACTTCTGTATGTGCAGACTTCTTGTAACTCCTGTTACAAGTGTATTTCAAAGAGTACTAGGCGCTCATCAGGACGGACAGACGGACGGACAGACAGACATGGCTATATCGACTCGGCTACTGATGCTGATCAATAATATTTGAATATATATACTCTGTGGGGTCGGAAACGTTTCCTTCTCTGCGTTACATCACTAAGCAAACAACACATAGAGACTGCAAATCAAGTAAAAACTGGCTGCCTAATCAGTATAGTGGATCGGCTCCCATTGGCTTCGGCTCTTGGTGAGAGAGCCTTCGGCTGAGAGAATTTGGCGTTGGCTCTCTTGAACATCGAACCCAAAGCGACTCTCGCAAAAACAAAGTTTTGTTTCGTCTTCAAGTCTGCTTCGCAATTTCATGTGTGCGGTGACACATACATATGTACATACATACATGATGGCAATGCGTGTATCCATTCTCGACTTCAATTTTTAGCGTTTGAGACGTCTGGCATTTTTCTGTTTTTCTGAGATCACATACCCTTTTTTTCAAACTTGCGACTTTATGAAGCAGCTTGCCCCAAATAAAAATAAATTGATTTTGTGTATCCCCTCTATGCTCATATATTTCTTAAATACATTTAGGACGAAAGGGATAAACGGTTATAAACATCTAAAAATGTATACATATAACAACAATTGACTTGGCGTTGCAAATATTTTCCATTAGAGTATTCAGCGTACACTGTGTGAATAAACAGAGTTATAAGTGGAGTCATGGCAGCTGTGCCGAAAAAGAATTTATTTGTTTATCTTTTCAAGTCGCTTTCGCAGTCTCGTGTGTGTCTATCTATGTTTATTCATACAGTGTACGCTGAATACTCTAATGGAAAATATTTGCAACGCCAAGTCAATTGTTGTTATATGTATACATTTTTAGATGTTTATAACCGTTTATCCCTTTCGTCCTAAATGTATTTAAGAAATATATGAGCATAGAGGGGATACACAAAATCAATTTATTTTTATTTGGGGCAAGCTGCTTCATAAAGTCGCAAGTTTGAAAAAAAGGGTATGTGATCTCAGAAAAACAGAAAAATGCCAGACGTCTCAAACGCTAAAAATTGAAGTCGAGAATGGATACACGCATTGCCATCATGTATGTATGTACATATGTATGTGTCACCGCACACATGAAATTGCGAAGCAGACTTGAAGACGAAACAAAACTTTGTTTTTGCGAGAGTCACTTTGGGTTCGATGTTCAAGAGAGCCAACGCCAAATTCTCTCAGCCGAAGGCTCTCTCACCAAGAGCCGAAGCCAATGGGAGCCGATCCACTATACTGATTAGGCAGCCAGTTTTGACTTGATTTGCAGTCTCTATGTGTTGTTTGCTTAGTGGTTACATACATACAATATACCCTATTTACTCTTCGAGTACCGGGTCTAAAAATTGGTTTGATTCGAAGCGGGAAAATTGTGTTTGGTAGTGTTATTATTGACTGATTGTATTATGTGGTAAGAATTAAAGAAGAGAATATGTTTGGCGTTAGTGCCCAAATTCTTGAAAGACAGTATTGGTCATGTTGGGATAAGCCTTCTGAGCTCCAGCCTATGTAAAACGGGCCTTCCTAGCCTGGCGTTGGAGTATTTCACAAAATTGTGTGGGCCAGCGTATTTTTTCATATACTAAATTCATATTCCTTTCAAGAAGATAATTATCTGAAATACTCACTCGCCAGGAATCGGGTTTCATCCGAAAAGATCGGCGTTTTGCCATATCCAACTCAGTACCTGGATCTGAATGCCATCGAAATCTTATAGGAGAATGCCAAATGGATTATAATAACTGCAATTCCGGCAAGTCAAGTCAAGTGGTTCAAGAATTATTGGCTGAAATCCTATTGACGCTTGCATGGGACCTCATTGACACGGAAGTAAAGTCGTAAAGAAAACGAGAAGGGACGTGTGAGACGCTTCTTACGCGTCACACCTTTTATACCCGGCACTCAGTACTACATCTGTACCTTAGCGGAGGCAGTGGCCGCACACAGCAGAAGCAGAGTGTGAATGAGAAAATGTGAAAAAAACAAATATAAGCTGCGGGACGGGGTGGGTTTAGCCACGGCTGTGGCAGCGGCAGAGGAACGGCAGGGGAAGACGCCACACACTGCGCGAAGCAGAGTGTGAATGACAGAATGTGCAAAAAACAAATATAAGCTGCGGGACGGGGTGGGTTTTGCCACTGCAAATTAATTTCTTCATTGTGGCCATAATGCTCCAATCGGGTCCCAATTTGGTGATCTGATAGATATTGTCATTCCCTACGGAATGGTTATCTTGGAATAGTTTTCTTTTATCTTCAAAATTGTAGATTTGGGAGGGTTTTGCCCTTTTGCGGGGGCGGGGCTCATTTTTTAAATACACTTGTATCAGTGTGAGCATACAGAAGTCTGAATGCAAAATTTGGTGGCTCTAGCTTTTATAGTCTCTGAGATCCGGGCGCTCAACAAGACGGACGGACGGACGGACAGACGGACAGACAGGCATGGCTCTATCGACTTGGCTATTGATGCTGATCAAGAATATATATACTTTATGGGGTCGGAAACGTTTTATTCGAAGGGTCGAAGGCAAGATCAAGCTATACAATATCCTTAAAAGTTACAATTAAAAAACGAGAAGGGACGTGTGAGACGCTTCTTACGCGTCACAACTTTTATACCCGGCACTCAGTACAACATCTGTACATTAGCGGTTATTTGTCAAATATTTAATTTTTTCTTCATCTGTCACCTACATCTACAACACTTCTCACACCAACACGCTCCTTTAGCTCGCCTCCCTTCCCCAGACCCACACTGCAGACTCACGGCTTCAAAATTGTAGATTTCAGGGCAGGAGGCAAAACAGAGTGTGAATTTGCCCAAATATTGCGGGGGGGGGGTTCATTTTTGAAATTAATTTCTTTATTGTGGGTATAATAAACAGATCCCAATTTGTGAGCATCACACGGAAAGTTTATGGATCTTCAAAAAATTTGGTGCTTTCTTTAGCATTTTTATAGTGTCAGTGTGATGGATCCAAAAGGCGCTCAACTTTTATAGTGTCTGAGATCCAGGCGCTCAACAATACGGACGGACGGACGGACGGACGGACAGACGGACAGACAGACATGGCTCTATCGACTCGGCTTTTGATGATGATCAAGAATAAATATACTTTATGGGGTCGGAAACGTTTCCTTCTGTACGTTACATACAACCGTTATTCCCCACAAATACAATATACCCTATTTACTCTTCGAGTACCGGGTATAATGAAGCTCACTGATGGTGATATTTTTTATAAGATTTGATTTGTTTTTAAATTTTTTTGACTACTAGCACTACTATTTCATTGATCAGAAGATTTCATGGGTACTCGACTAAAGTCATGATAAAGAAGATGGAATGCAAATGTGATAATTGTGTTTCGGGTTTTAATGATTCCAGTCTGTTCAAAAAGGTATCACTTGTTTAATTCGAATGATCTAGAATGGAACTAGAATGGTCTCTAAGATAGTTGTGAAAGCGATGACGTGCGGCACTACTTACTATTTAATTGCACACAACTATAGCTATATGGATGCTTACTTGCTGCTTTAGTGATAGAATGGTATGTTCGATGAGCTCTGGCTCTGGAGGCTCAATGAAGGGGAAGGCCCTGACGTCGGGCAGTCCCATGGTTACCATTTGCAACAACATTGTGTCCAAAGGGACGCGGTAGATTTCTGGAGCAGGATACGGCTCGAACGCATCAAATTGCTGCTGTGAGTAGAGGCGAAAACAGAACTGAGGGAAGTAAGCAGACATGGTTAAGAGCTGGGACAAGTCCACTCGGTTAATAATTGAACTTACTCCTGGTCCTGTGCGACCTGCGCGACCTTTACGCTGTTCCGCCGATGATTTGGAAACCCAGAACTCCTTAAGGCGTTGTCCCTTACACGCTGCATCATAGCTCATCTCTTTGACCTTTCCCGAATCGACTACAAACCGCACACCGTCCACAGTAAGCGAAGTTTCGGAAATATTCGTGGATACTATGCACTTGCGCGAGCCTTCGGGTGCATAATCGAAAACCTTGTCTTGCTCGGTTAGTGCCAGTCCACTGTGAAGTGGCAGAACGATCCAGTGCCTTTGCTGGGTCGCGTACTCCTGGATGGCCTCGCAGATGGTGTCGATCTCGCTAACGCCGCTTACAAAGATGAGCACATCACCGCGCTCGGTGGCTAAAAGCGAACGCCGAAGGTCTCAAGAACGTACATATAATCGTTTAATTTGGTTGTCTGAGCTTACAGGGATATTGCTGGTCAATCAGGTTAAGAACTTGCACGAATGGAGCTGGGTCGATGCGCGTTCCCTGCGAACGATTAGACCTCGCCGTGGCTTGGCCGGCTTTTAACTCCATCGTTGGGGGGGGAATGTAGCGCAGTTTTATGGGAAACACCCGTCCCGGCACCTGCACCAACAGAGCCCCCTCCTCTTTAAAGTAACATTGGAACAGTTCCACATTGATGGTGGCCGACATAAGGATTAGTTTTATCTGTGGCTTGCTTCGCAGCAGACATTTGCTCACACCTAGCAGGAAGTCTCCAAAGAGATTCCGCTCGTGTATCTCGTCCAGAATGAGGACGTCATAGTCATCTAGATTAGAAGAAATCGCTAGTTGGCGAAGTAACAGACCTTCCGTGATGAACAGTATGTTCGTTTGCTTAGTTTTCCTTCGCTCGAACCGAATCTGGAATCCCACCTTACTGCCAAACTCTTCCAGCAGCTCCTGGGCCACTCGCTTCGACAGCGACACGCATGCCAAGCGTCGCGGTTGAGTACACACTGAAATGTAATAAAGAGGAATTAGCTCGGCTACTGAAGTGGTCACAAACACTAACTTACCTATGCTGCGATAACCAAAATCAAAGAGGAACTGCGGAACTTGTGTGGACTTTCCGCATCCCGTGTCGCCGGCGATAATGACCACACGGGACGAACCCATTGCCGCATGCAAATCAGCCTTGAATCGGGCAATCGGTAAATTTCTCTGAGCATGGCGCAGTTTTTTAATACGTTTAAACTTCTCTTTTTGTGTGAAGTCTAGGTAGATGACCAGTAGCTGCTGGAATTGCGATTGCACCTCGCTAATGTTATCTTGTTCTTTGTGTAAGGCACGCTCATTCAGATGAATAGCCAGGTGCTTGCTAATGTGATATGGCTGTGGTCTTACAAGCTCTAGCTCCGGCAACACTTGTGGAAGCACTGTCTGGCCCATACTGCGCAACATGCACTCATATTTCTTTACAAATTTCCAGAAGTCGGGCTCGTTCTCGACCAAATTTAGCTTTTCACGGCTTTTGACCTTTAGAATGCTATTAAGTTCAGCTTTTAGTTCTAAAAAACTAAAGTCCGCTAGATTGAGCAGACTGTTCGTTTTAACTGATTTCTTTGACATAACTGATTAAAACTCAGGTGAACATCGGTCGTCAGTAATATAAAAAAGTAACATGGGTTCGATGATGCTGCTGACAGAATCAGTGTGACCGCGAAATTATCGGTATAATATATATGGTCTAACCCTCAGAAAAACACCGAAATATATTTTTCCATTTTCAAAAAAATACGCTGATAATGTGTGTGCGTGTGTTTCTGTCGACAAACAATGGGCGCGTTCACCTGAACAACTGGACATTGTCCTGGTGAACGCACTTGATCAGCGTATTTGATACAAGAAATCATAGATCGGATTTTGAGAAATGGACCGTGAAAAAAGTACGATCCATTGAACTCGTTCCCGATCCAATGCTTTTGCCATATATCGATAGCTGATATATCGACAAGAGAACGCAGAAGAAGAAGATTGTAAGCAGAGACAAAAAAAATGAAAATATTCAATTTAATTTGACTAGGATCGTAGTGTACAATTCTATACTGGCGTCGGGGAACGGAGATGTGCGTGGGAGTATATTTAAAAAAAAGCAAACAAAAATAGGAACTGCTCCCTAGTTTCAGAGGCAATTGTTTTTACGACGTCGCGATGGTAAAGCATAGTACTCAGATCGAAAAAAAGGGGCCGCTAGAAAAATCAGGGATGATATTCGTATGGAACCGATAAGAAATTTTTGTGCGCACAAGTTACTTTCTAGCGGCTGTACGCCAGGCAGTACTCAGATCGACCAAAAAACAGGCCGAAATAATCTAGAAAGTCAGACGATAGTATTTTGTGGTATTGATAGTATTTGTGTGGTATTGATAGTATTTGTGTGGTATTCGTTGGTATGTGTTGGTACATAGCAACGAATACTATCGCTACCATAAAATACTATCGTCTGACTTTCTAGATTTGTTCGATCTGAGTCGATCTGTGTACTGCCTGGCGAACAGCCGCTAGAAGGTAACTTGTGCGCACAACATTTTCTTATCGGTTCCATACGAATATCATCCCTGATTTTTTTTGCGACCCCTTTCTTTCGATCTGAGTACTAGGCTTTACAAGATGAAACACGTTAAAAATTCTAATTTTGCATGAAAGCAGGAGGAGTGTGTTATTTCAACAATGTATGGAGAAAGCACCGCATTATTGGATAAGTCCGTTACGGCGGGACAGAAATGCAAAAAAAACATGGGTTTTATCTCTTTATAAATTGATAAAATGAGTACCGAGTACAAGATTAATAAATTATAATATCCATATCGTTTTTTGATTCTGTCGACAAAAGATAAAACCATTTGTATCATTCGCTTAGCGACGGAAGTATTAAATCGGCTTAATTTTCTGGAATAGTTTTTCTACTGATCTGAGTACTAAACTTCAAAATTCTTGCAACAAAATTTTCTGTCGAACAAAAAACAATTAAAAAAAATTAATATTTGTAGATGACTGGGAATATATTCAATTTAGTTGCATTTTTCATTTATTGAACTTATTCGAATTCAAATAACTTTATGTTGCCAAGTAACAGACGTGGCTGGTCTGTTAACAAAATGTTTTAAGTTGTTTTCCTTTTGGGAACAAGTACTGCTCCACTGGGTCGAGCCGAGCAGGAAACTTCTCAATTTTGGAAATGAAGGGTGCTTGTTTTGCCGTCTTACAACTTCGCCATGGTCGCGGGGCGGGGCTAATTATACCCGGTACTCGAAGAGTAAATAGGGTATAGTGTATTTGTGCGAATAACGATTGTATGTAACGCACAGAAGGAAACGTTTCCGACCCCACAAAGTATATTTATTCTTGATCAGCATCAATATGCGAGTCGATAGAGCCATGTCTGTCTGTCCGTCCGTCCGTCCGTCCGTCTTGTTGAGCACCTGGATCTCAGAGACTATAAAAGCTAGAGCCACCAAATTGTGCATCCACACTTCTGTATGCTCACACTGTTACAAGTGTATTTAAAAAATGAGCCACGCCCCCTTCCGCCCCCGCAAAAGTGCGAAAACCTCCCAAATCTAAAATTTTGAAAGAAAACTAAAATGCCATTCCCTAGGGAATGACCATATCTATCAGATCACCAAATTGGGATCCAATTGGATCAATATTATAGCCAAAATGAAGAAATTAATTAGTACTGAGTGCCGGGTATAAAAGTTGTGACGCGTAAGAAGCGTCTCAAAAGTCCCTTCTCGTTTTTGAAATACACTTGTAACAACTCTTGAGTTGCTGATGCGAATGAGGAGAAAAAAGTGCAAGTGTTAATGTATGTGTATGTACATGTACAAAGAAGCCGAAGTGCCAGCAAACACTCCACATTTTTCCATCCCGTTTCGTCAAAGCCCCATGTCTATTCACACCGTGACCCTGAATACCCTAATGGCAAATATATTTGCAACGCTAAGTCAATTTCCGTTATTCATTATTTGTATACATATTTAGATGTTTAAGGCTGGTATGCATCCCACAAAAACAACAAATTTCTGCCAAACTTCATATAAAAACCACCGAGCCAAAAATGTTTGGTTCGACTTTTTGTTTCTTGAGTATCCAGCAACGTTGACAAAATAAACAGATTTGTATCGATATATCGATATGAAGTGCGTTTGTGGACTGAGAGAACAGCTGGTAGACAGGCAAGACATATATGCTGACAGTTATTTCTGTTGTGTAGGAGGTGGAGGTGGAGGAAACAAGTGCGCTCAAAAAAGTAAAAGAGAGTCGAAATAGATCGTCGGACTCTAAAAAATACTTCTGCCATGACTTAATTGAAAATGAAATCATTTTACTGAAATTAATAAATGAATTATTTATTATTTGTGCTCTTTTGGCAATAATGGACGTTTAGCAAGCCATATGCATTATTGGAAAATGCCAAATGCATTCTCAATTCAACTACCAGCCCTTTTTGTTACAACATGTTTACAAAACACAGCTTATTCGTATGCCTGTGTTAGTTAAGTTCCACCCACAAAAGAAATATATAGAAAATGTTTGGCTCGAATTTTTGTGGTGCTGGATACCAGCCTTTACAAAACACAGGTGATTCGTGTGCCTGTGTTAGTTACGTTCCACTCACAAAAGAAATATATAGAAAATTGTTGGCTAGCATTTTTTGTGGTGCTGGATACCCGCCTTTTTTGGCACCATCCACCATCCCTTTCTGGGATGGTCCATAAGGTTTTGCCGTTCCGAAAGTTTCCCAGTTATTCCACCATCCATCTGCGATGTTCCTAATTTGCACGTTCCCATGCGATATTTTTTCGATTATTTAAAACAAAAACAATTATAAATAATTGGCATTCACAACGAAAAAATAAAAATCACTGCGAAAATGAAAGCAAGGAGAGGAAAACCAACAACAAACCACTTCAACATTGTCGCAGAGTGGAGCGGAAGTTTTCAAAAATAACGAGAAGGGACGTGTGAGACGCTTCTTACGCGTCACAACTTTTATACCCGGCACTCAGTACTACATCTGCACCTCAAATTTTACATTTTTTCTTCATCTGTCATCTACATCAACAACACCACTCATGCCAACACGCTCCTTTAGCTCGCCACCCTCCCCTAGAGCAACACACTGCATAGTCAGGGCAGAGACGCGGCAGAGGCAGAGAAGTGTCAGAGGCAGAGGCCTCTGCCACTGCGCGAAGCAGAGTGTGAATGAGAGAATGTGCAAAAAACAAATATAACCTGCGGGACTTCATTGTGGCCATAATAATGCTCCAATCGGATCCCAATTTGGTGATCTGATATATGTATATGGTCATTCCCTACGGAATGGTTATCTTGGAATAGTTTTCTTTTATCTTAAAAATTGTAGATTTCGCCCTTTTGCGGGGGCGGGGCTCATTTTTTAAATACACTTGTATCAGTGTGAGCATACAGAAGTCTGAATGCAAAATTTGGTGGCTCTAGCTTTTATAGTCTCTGAGATCCAGGCGCTCAACAAGACGGACGGACAGACAGACATGGCTCTATCGACTCGCATATTGATGCTGATCAAGAATATATATACTCTGTGGGGTAGGAAACGCTTCATTCTGTGTGTTACTTTTTTCCGCACAAATACAATATACCCTATTTACTCTTCGAGTACCGGGTATAAAAATGGAACAAGGATCGGAAAATTGCGGTGGTAAGAAATATATATATTCTAGTTTTGTTGTTGTTACAAAATAATATTAATATTTGTCAATATTGCAGAAACAAAGAGAACAGCAGGTGGCAGGGAGAAATGGTCATTGGAGATGGAGGGCTTGCTGATAGACCTCTGGCTGGAGAATATTGAAGATCTGCGTGGATCCCGTAAAAACTCCCACGTCTACATAGAGATTGAACAGGCCATCAAGGAGGCTGGGCTCGCGATTGGATGAGGAGAGGTTCGAACGAAAGTAGAAAATTTGCAAACAAACCAATATGAGCATCTGCTGTTTATTAATGGATGGTGCCAATGTGAACAGAAGTTTCACATCTTTCAAAAAATCCCAACGTTCCGTTGGATGGGCACAGTGTGCAGAGCCTATTATGTGCATATGTGCATGTATTAATTTTTTTTGTATAAAAGGTTAACACAAACAAATAATATTATGTTCACTTAGTGTCTACCACATGGCACGTTGCACACCGGAGAGCTTGTTATAGTCTGCCAATTGGCGCCACACAATCCTGCTGAGGCGATATTTGTGGACAACTCCTCGCGGGCGTGACGTAAGTGAGCAGCGTTCGCGAACACGGACCAATGAAGAGTCACGGGGAAAAGCAGCAATTTCGGCATTGGCCATTTCTCGCAGCTCAATGGGCAGTATGTCGTTTTTCCGAAGTGAATTAACGCGAAGCCGATCTTCGGAATGTTCACTGACGCACTTGCGTCGCTTGACATCACGGATCATCTTCCAGTCGGCATACTTTGTTCGCACTTGCTGCAACTACGTATGTACCAGAAAAGAAGCCCATTAAAGTGTAGAGATTGACGTAAAACTAAAATACACTTACTCCAAATCCGGCCATCTTCCCGGCATGACTAGCGAAAACCCCAATTCGGCTCAAAGAACTCATGCTGTTGCTGTTAAATTCTGGTTTCTTCTACAAGGTTTTGATCATATCGATATTGTTCACTTTAGTTATCGATAGGCGGATGGCGACAGCTGATTGAAACCAACTATGGTGAATGGCTCATTTCTGTTAGCTGTGGTCATTTTTGTGTTATATTGTGGTTTAGTTTCATTTAAATGTGAGCAGAGACAAAGCGGAAAACACTGAAGACGTTAACTTTTGTTTTCCGGTTCCATGAAATTCACGATATAGGGTAATTTTAATTAATAATCCAACGTTTTACATAACAAGTTCTGAGGCTATTTCTTCTTCTTTTAAAATTAACACTTCCTCCTCTCTTCCCGCATCCCCCCCTCACCACACCATTACCACTACACCATTCACTCCAACACACTCTTTTATCAGCAGACCAAACCAACTCTTTTTCCCGTCCATTGAATTTTTGAAATGGATAAATGTTATAAAGCTGTAATGTTTCCTTTATGTTGCGTGGTGTTTTAGATTTGATCCGCTACAGTTCAAAATTAATTGATAATTCAGAGAATTAATCGAAATCTAATCACATCGCCTTTGTTCATTGTCATTCACAGGGAAACTCGCCCATGCCGTGTGCATGTCCAAATTTCTAGTTCCTGGTGTGTTGCTGTCTCACCATCAAGTTAGAAATTCTACACCTAATAGCAAACGTTTTTTTTCGCTGTGTGTGCGTATTTTTGTTGTAAAAAAATTGCATTACTTAACGGATTCTTAAATTTCTTCAGCCGGGAGCCACGTCCAAGAATTATCATTTCCAACAACAAAGCTTAGTTCGGTTAAAAGGCAAGACAACCGTCAGCAGCTGAAGAAGAAGAATTCTAGAGATGCCTTCCAGTGATCCACTGCCCCCCAAGGAGGGTGCGCTTTTCCGAAAGCTACTGGTAAGTTATAAACCAATTTTTTCCCACCCTCTTGCCAGCCGAAAAATTCCTTGCCGGCTTCCGTCTGTAACACTTGCCATTAACATCCATGTGCTTTTTTATGGCGTGCCTATTTTAGGCACTACTGTGGAAATAGCTAAAGCTAAAACCCAACCAGCTACATGAGTATGTATGTACATATGTTTGTATGTATATTCCCAATTGGGAAGCGCGAACTCCCAAATCCGCAGCTTATAATGCACTTTGCAATATGGTCTTATATTGGTGTTCTCGTCGGTCGCATAACCTCAAACTTTTTCATTGGGTATAAACTATTTTTGACTAATGTACCAATGCTACTACTATTTGCTTCTTTGCTTTTACCCAGAAATGCTACGAACTAAAGCAGTACAAAAATGGCCTCAAGCTGGCAAAGCAAATACTATCAAACCCAAAGTACATGGAACATGGGGAGACACTGGCCATGAAAGGGCTCACTCTAAATGGGCTGGGGAGACGCGAAGAGGCATACAAGTATGTGCGCCTGGGTCTGCGGAATGATCTACGCTCTCATGTCTGCTGGCATGTTTATGGGCTTCTCCAGAGGAGTGATAAGAAATATGACGAGGCCATTAAGTGCTACCGCAATGCCCTTAAGTGGGAAAGAGACAATCTGCAGATTCTGAAGGATCTGTCGCTGCTTCAGATACAAATGCGCGATCTGGAGGGGTACAAGGAGACCCGTCATCATCTGTTCACCTTACGGCCCTCTCAACACGCTTCCTGGATTGGGTTTGCCATGAGCTATCATCTACTAAGGGACTACGAAATGGCCAACAACATTTTGGAAACGTTTAGTCAGTCTCAGACATCGATTGTATGTAAAAGCAAACTACCTATGTATTAATTCAATTCTTATAATCTGTTTCCCAATTTCCATATTTTGCATCCCACTCCGCTGGCAGGAGGCGCACGACTATCGCCATTCGGAGCTGCTTCTTTATCAGAACCAGATACTCATCGAATCATCGCGACTGGAACAGGCCCTAGACCATTTGATCAAGTATAACGCACAGATTGTGGATAAGTTGGCCGTGCGCGAGACAATGGGCGATTTATACATACAGTTGCAGCAGCATGATTTGGCGGTGCCCATTTTTGAATCGCTGATTCGTCGCAATCCCGAAAACGTACTCTACTACGAACAATACCTGTCCGCTCGACAGGTCTCAGAGTCCAGCGCTGTCGTTGCCGTTTACCGTGAGTTCCAGGAGAAGTACCCACGCGCGCTCTGCCCCCGCCGTCTGCCGTTGAACGTTGCAACTGGTTCGGAGTTCCGAACGGTAGCCGACGAGTACTTGCGTCGAGGCCTTCGCAAGGGCATTCCGCCACTTTTTGTTAACGTGCGCACCCTGCATCAGGAGTCTGAAAAAGCGTCTGTTATTGAGAAACTCACGCTGCACTACTTTGAGAATTTGTCACGTTCTGGCCACTTCTCCCGCAAGGATGCCGATTCTGGTGCGCCCGTTGAGCCGGCCTCTGCGCTTGTGTGGACGGCTCTGTTCTTGGCGCAGCACTATGACTACATGCGGGACACTGATCGGGCCCTGGAGTACATTAATGTCGCCATCGACCACACGCCTACTTTGATCGAACTTCTTATAACTAAGGGACGTATTTTCAAGCATGCCGGCGATGCTGTTGAAGCTTATGTCTGGCTGGAGGAGGCTCAGAGTATGGATACAGCGGATCGGTAGGAATCTCATTTCATTAATCATAGACAAATTCAACGTTAAACTCGATCCTAAAAGCCTTAAAAAGCAATATGAATTGAGTTTGTAACCTGAAATTGATTTGGCTTATATAATGAATATACATATACAAGTGGGGCACGCACACATTCAAAAGTTTTTAAGTGGAACATTGTATTGGTGCCAACCACTGCAATACACGTACACGTGAGTGGCAGAGAAGCAGCAACGCCTTTTCTTATGCAAAATAAATAGCCGTGCCGTGCCGCCCCCTGTAATATACTCATTTAGTTGTTATGCTCCTTGATTATGTCACTTAACTTGCTATATTATTTTAATTAGGTACATCAATTCGAAATGCGCAAAGTACATGCTGCGCGCTAACATGGTGCAAGAGGCGGAGGAAATTTGTGCGAAATTTACCCGAGAGGGGGTCTCTGCAATGGATAATCTGAATGAGATGCAGTGCATGTGGTTCCAAACGGAATGTGCGTTAGCTTACCAACGGATGGGCCGCTGGGGCGAGTCATTAAAAAAGTGCCACGAAGTAGAGCGCCATTTTGCCGAGATTGTCGAGGATCAATTTGATTTTCATACATATTGCATGCGCAAGATGACGCTTCGGGCTTACGTCGGTCTGTTGCGACTGGAGGATGTCCTGCGCCAACATCCATTCTACTTCAAGGCTTCTAAATGCGCCATCGAGGTGTACCTACGTTTGTACGATAAACCTCTCAAGTCGGAAGCAGCCATTGAAGAGATTGACATTGGTATGTTGAAACCGCTAAACTAATAACACTACCTGACAAAATCGAACTGTTTTTCCCTCAAGGAATCAAACGTACTCTTTCTAATAGATTTGAGGCATTAAATTTGTTAACGAGTTATGGTTTTTTTTTTTTTTTTTTTCTAAGAATTTTTAATAACTTATATTTTGTTAATGCTTTTTTTTTTAGAGGTAGCGGTTCGATTTTGTACATAACTGAAGTATCTTGGCTGTAAAGAACATTGCCATTTTGAGAATCTATTTGATGCAGCCAAAAGTTGGACTCAAACACGGTCGAAAAATTTAGCAGGCAGAAGGAAACGTTTATATTTTAGATCAGTATTAATAGCCGAGTCGATATAGCGTTGTCTGTCTGTTCGTCTGTCAGAGGCTGCAAATTGACTTAAAACTGGCTGCATAAAGGGTATAGGGGACTGGCTCCCAGTGCCTTCGGCTCTTGGTGCCAATGCCTTCGGCTGAGGGAGTTTGGCGTTTGGCTCTCTTGAGCATTGAACGCAAAGCGACTCGCAAAAACAAAGTTTTGTTTTTCCTTTTCAAGTCTGATTCGTAATTTCATGTGTGCGGTGACACTTACATACATGATGACAATGCGTGTATCTATTCTCGACTTTTCATTTTTAGAGCATGAGACGTTTGGCATTTTTGTGTTGCTTCTAAGCGCACATACCCTTACTTCAAACTTAAGACTTCATTAAGATGCTTTGCCCCAAAAAAAAGAAATTGATTTTGTGTATACTTTCTATCCTCATATATTTCTTAAACAAATTTAGGACGAAAGGGTTAAACGGCTATAAACATCTAAATACGTATGTATACAAATAATGAATAACTGCAATTGACTTGGCGTTGCAAATATGTTCCTTTAGAGCGTAACCTGTGTTTGCAGTGCTCTTGTTATGCCTGCTTATTGTTGTCATTTTTTCTCGCTCGCACACTCTAGGGGAGGGTGACGTGTTCTGTGAAGTGATATACATTTTGGCGCAATAATGAGTACATGTTCATCAGATATCAATCACTTTGTCCTTAACCAATAGGCAATCCCAGAAAAATACAAATGTGAAGCTATTAAATAGCGAAAAATAAAAAAATAAAAAAACTCGCATGTACTCAATTTTGCACTTTCGTTATTTGCACTTAGATTATATTTCTAAATTTTCTAATCAACAAAATGCTTACATATTTGACGTTAAATATATTTTTTTATATTCTAGTCATACTAACATCAAATTAAGACATTTTTCATAAAAATCGAAGCAGATTTCATTAATTTATTAAATAGTGACTATGTTGTACCTGAGACTGAGGAAACAATATCTAGAAATTTTAAATATTATTGTGTAGCTCACTGAAAATGGCTATACGACATCTAATACGGCTGAAAAACTTGGCATTAGCCAATTGGGGGTGATCTGAGTGGAAAATTTGAGAAATTTTGTCCCGAAACAGCAAGTCCAAGGTCGCCCTAACAGACCCAAAAGCTAGACTTATAATGTCTCAAATGAGGAACAAGAAATTTACAAGGCCTTTCTTGGTTACGTTTGAATTATGCGTTTAGAAGATATAGGCGACGAAAGTCAGTTATTGTGAACATGTACTCATCATTGCTCCCCACTGTAGATGTAGGTGATAGATGAAGAAAAAATTAAAAAATTAAAATTCGTAAAAATGAAAAGGTTACATTCATATGTACAGTGGCGAGCATTTGTGGATACTTGGTTACCACTTTTCAGTTTAAACGCCTGTAAAATCTGTAAAAATTTGTAAATACTTCGGATTTGGTATATCCGGTACTCGAAGAGTAAATAGGGTATATTGTATTTGTGCGAATAACGGTTGTATGTAACGCACAGAAGGAAACGTTTCCGACCCCATAAAGTATATATATTCTTGATCAGCATCAATAGCCGAGTCGATTGAGCCATGTCTGTCTGTCCGTCCGTCCGTCTGTCCGTCTGTTCGTCTTGTTTGTCAGATAGTTCTCAGAGACTATAAGAGCTAGAGCCACCAAATGTTGCATCCAGACTGCTGTATGCTCACACTGAAACCAGTGTATTTCTAAAATGAGCCCGCCCCCTTCCGCCCCCGCAAAAGAGCGAAAACCTCCCCATCCTACAATTTTAAAGATAAAAAAAAACTAAAAACTAAAAACTAAAAAAATTCCGTAGGGAATGACCATATCTATCAGATCACCAAATTGGGATCCGATTGGAGCATTATTATGGCCACAATGAAGAAATTAATTTTCAGTGGCAAAACCCACACCGTCCCGCAGCTTATATTTGTTTTTTGCACATTCTCTCATTCACACTCTGCTTCGCGCAGTGGCAGAGGCCTCTGCCTCTGACACGTCTCTGCCTCTGTCTCTGCCATGACTCTGCAGTGTGTTTCTCTCGGGGAGGGTGGAGAGCTAAAGCAGCGTGTTGGCGTGAGCAGTGTTGTTGATGTAGATGACAGATGAAGAAAAATGTAAAATTTGCAGATGTAGTACTTAGTGCCGATTATAAAAGTTGTGACGCGTTAGAAGCGTCTCACACGTCCGTTCTCATTTTGTAATAGATTCTTTAGTTATGTGACAATGAAACAAAACAATAATTAAAACTAAAAAATATCGGCTTCATTAAAAGTTTTTATTTTTTGTTCAAAAAGTCAATGTATCAACTTTTGCACGTTTCCAATTTTTTAAATTCATAAATTTTTCAAAATCTTTTGTGGAAAGACCCTTAGCATTTATCACGCTCAGAATATGCTTGAGTATTTTCTCGACTTAATTTTGTCCTCGCCAGATATTATGTCCCACTTGGTTTGCATACGGACCTAAGGGTCGTGCATTCCCTTTGGTGCGGATTCATACTTTTCCATTCGTTTTTAAAGAAAATCACGTAGATTTTTAATGGGATTTAGATATATTCGTTGGCCTCTGCCTCTGACACGTCTCTGCCTCTGTCTCTGCCGCGTCTCTGCCATGACTCTGCAGTGTGTTGCTCTCGGGGAGGGTGGAGAGCTAAAGGAGCGTGTTGGCGTGAGCAGTGTTGTTGATGTAGATGACAGATGAAGAAAAATGTAAAATTTGCAGATGTAGTACTTAGTGCCGGTTATAAAAGTTGTGACGCGTTAGAAGCGTCTCACACGTCCGTTCTTATTTATTAATAGATTCTTTAGTTATGTGACAATGAAACAAAACAATAATTAAAACTAAAAAATATCGGCTTCATTAAAAGTTTTTATTTTTTGTTCAAAAAGTCAATGTATCAACTTTTGCACGTTTCCCATTTTTTAAATTCATAAATTTTTCAAAATCTTTTGTGGAAAGACCCTTACCATTTATCACGCTCAGAATATGCTTGAGTATTTTCTCGACTTAATTTTGTCCTCGCCAGATATTATGTCCCACTTGGTTTGCATACGGACCTAAGGGTCGTGCGTTCCCTTTGGTGCGGATTCATATTTTTCCATTCGTTTTTAAAGAAAATCACGTAGATTTTTAATGGGATTTAGATATATTCGTTGAGTAGACTACTAGATTAAATGAAAACTCTCATTTTTGCGACAATTTATCTCGATTTTAGCCAATTTTTTCGGGTTCCAGTTCTGCTGGCAAGTGATTTCCAGTATGGGGCTAGAACAATTAAAATCTTCAAAATCAGAAATTTAAATTGGTCTCCAAAAGGCTAATCTAAAATTAAAAAAAAAAATTAAGTCGAGAATATACCCAAGCAATTTTTGAGAGTGATGAATGCTAAGGGTCTTTCCACAAAACATTTTGAAAAATTTATGAATTGAAAAAATTGGAAACGTGCAAAAGTGGATACATTGACTTTTTGAAGAAAAAATAAAAATTTTTAATGAAGCCAGTTTTTTTTTTGTTTTAATTATTGTTTTGGTTAATTGTCAAATAACTAAAGAATCTATTACAAACAAAATCCGAAGAATTTAATCATTTTTACAGATTTTACAGGCGTTTAAACACTGAAAAGTGTTAACCAAGTATCCACAAATGCTCGCCACTGTATAACATATGTATGTACATACAGTGGGGAGCAATGATAAGTACATGTTCACATTAACTGACTTTCGTCGCCCATAACTTCTAAACGCATAATGCAAACGTAACCAATTTTTTTGTAGATATCAATCACTCTATCCTTAACAAATAGGCAATACCAGAAAAATACAAATGTAAAGCTTTTAAATAGCGAAAAATAAAAAACTAAAAGAAAGTCGCATGTACTCATTTATGCACTTTTCGTTGTTTTCACTTATTTAATATTTCAAAATTTTCTAATCAACAATATGCCTGCAGATTTGATGTTAAATTTGTTTGTTATTCTAGTAATATTCAACATCAAATTAGACATTTATCATAATAATCGAAGCAGATTTCATGAATTTATTAAATAGTGCCTATGTTGTACCTGAGACAGAAGAAACAATATCTAGAAAATTTAAATATTATTGTGTAGCTTACTGAAAATGGCTATACGACAGCTAATACAGCCAAGGTCGCCCTAAGGCGCTAGCAGGCCCAAAAGCCGCACTTATAATGTCGCAATTTAGTAACAAGGACTTTCTGAGACCCAAAGAGGTTCTTTTCGCATAATACTATCAATGTTGTTCTAGATGGCTAAGTATGGCCATCGTACCACCACCTGAAGCATCCTTACACCATTTTACATCTACCGGCACTTTTCACGTGGTAGGTAAATAATGGTAAAGCAAACCCGAAATTTTCAAATTAGCATACAAATTTGACCACGTATGATTGAAAACGTGTTATCAGGTCTGATGAGTCCAAATAATCATATGGGTGACAGTAATGTTAGCGTAAGTCCGAAAAAAGGCTTTAAGGACATCATATCAAGCAAACCATGAAACATGCCGGTAGATGTAAAATGGTGTAAGGATGTTTCAGGTGGTGGTACGATGGCCATACTTAGCCATCTAGAACAACATTGATAGTATTATGCGAAAAGAACCTCTTTGGGCCTCAGAAAGTCCTTGTTACTAAACTGCGACATTATAAGTGCGGCCTTTGGGCCTGCTAGCGCCTTAGGGCGACCTTGTCTTTGCTGTTTCGGGACAAAATTTCGCGTCTTTTCCACTGTGATCACCACCGATTGACTAATGCCATGTTTTTCAGCAGTATTAGCTGTCGTATAGCCATTTTCAGTAAGCTACACAATAATATTTAAATTTTCTAGATATTGTTTTTTTCTGTCTCAGGTACAACATAGGCACTATTTAATAAATTCATGAAATCTGCTTCGATTATTATGAGAAATGTCTTAATTTGATGTTAGTATTACTAGAATATAGCCAAAAAAATATTTGCAGGCATATTGTTGATTAGAAAATTTTGAAATATTAAATAAGTGAAAACAACGAAAAGTGCATAAATGAGTACATGCGACTTTCTTTTAGTTTTTTATTTTTCGCTATTTAAAAGCTTTACATTTGTATTTTTCTGGTATTGCCTATTTGTTAAGGATAGAGTGATTGATATCTACAAAAAAATTGGTTACGTTTGCATTATGCGTTTAGAAGTTATGGGCGACGAAAGTCAGTTAATGTGAACATGTACTCATCATTGCTCTCCGCTGTATGTATCACACTAAGGTTACATACAGTTGCGAAAAAAATAATAGCACCACTACAACACATTTTGTTCTTGACCAAAAAAAAAGAAATTACTGTTGCGATTTTTTAAAATTTTTAATTTTTCAAAAAAAGTGTTAGGTTAGGTTAGGTTGAGGCGGTTACTTAGGCCGGTTTCGGCCCGTTGTGATTCCGCTTGGATCTAATTCCTCTTCTCCTCCCATTTGTCACGGTGTCAGCAGTGCTCCCATCCAGATGCTCTCACAAAGTTTGCTATCTTCCTGGGGCCAATAGGAGCCATTTCTGAAATGTCGTTAAGAAAAGGTGAGCCTAGATATCTTAGTGTCCTTCTACTGAGAGCCGGACAGGAGCAGAACAGATGTTCTACTGTCTCCTCCTCATTCTCGTCTCTACAGCTGCGACAGAAGTCGTTATAGTGGGCACCCAGCCTATTTGCGTGGTTGCCTATCAGCCAATGCCCTGTGAGAGAGCGAATGACTACGCTGCATCTATGTCTGCTTAGTTTGCATAGTTCAGCGGTGCGTTTTTTCGAGATGTCAGGCCACATTTGTCGGGTGATGCGACATCTTGGGACCATTTGCCATCTGTTGTTTGTTTGCAGGGTATAGTACTCTTTTATTTGTAGCTTGCAAGTGGCCATTGGCATACGTATTTCCTCCTTATCTTGATTAAGGGGGAGTGTAGTGCCGGATCTGGCCAACTCGTCTACTATGCAGTTGCCTTCAATGTCCTGGTGTCCCGACACCCATATTAGGCTAATAACATATTGCCCTGCCATCTCATGTAGAGATTTGCGACAATTTGCCACTGTGCACTATGGGTAAAAAGCCACTTTTGTTTGGCATTTACCAAACCAAAAGAGCTAGAGCTCTACAAATTGGCATGAATGTTCGTTAGACTAAAGTAGAATTTCGAAAACAAATGTAGTCAGTTGGACCCCGCCTACCGCCCGCCCCCATACAAACTGGAACCCATTTACGTCGTATTTAATATAAAAAAAGGTATTCAAACGATTAATTATGATCAAAGATCCTTTAAAACATTTTAGAACTTTTAAAAAATATATTTCATTGACTGATTGAATGATTGTTTGGTTAAAAGTAATTTGATTGGAATCGTTCCAACATACAATTGAATTTCGTTTAGTACTTGTTTAACTATGCAATAAATTGGATAATTTTCGTTTGAAATTTAAAAGTTGTATCTCTAGTTGGTCAGTTTTTGTCAATACTCTTTAAATTACAACTTTTTATTGCGTCTACTTCACGATTGTTGTTGGTCCAGACCTCCAGCAGCGGCTGCATGAGTAAACTCATAAGCATCTCCAAAATTTAAAATGGTTCGAAAAGGGGCAAAAACGGGCATAAAGCATTAACACCACGTGATTCTATAATATTTGGTTAATAACAAGCAACTTGAACTTCTGTGCAGTGGTGTGCTGTGCAAAAGTAATATTCCATGGAAAACACGTGCAATTGTTAGTACCAAGCTAAAAAGACACACGAACAAAACATTGGACAATTAAAAAACAACACACAACTATACAAAAACATGTATTAACAACTAATTTAAATACCTCGACCTGTCATTTCCATATTTTTGCTTGTATATAAACTTTGTAATCGAGCTACAATTACATCTGCAAGTTGCTCAATTTTTCCCGCACTTTTTCACAAGTCCAAGCATCTCAAAATCAGCCGACGTTAAAAGCGCTCAAAAAACATATGGTACTAGGTAAAAATCTTCTAAAACCAGTTTTGTTCTATGTGGGTATTTAGGAATCAGAAAAGTTAAGTCGCATTCAAATATTTTACCCAAAATAAATTAAATAAATGCCAAAAATTCGGGCTTTTTACCCATAGTGCTGGTAGTACCCATAGGTCGAATTCGACGAAATCGCGTTTAGTGATTTCAGTGCCGCCTGGCTGTCACTATAGATATTTAGGTGAGTACCCGCGACTGAGATCTCTTGAAGGCATCTTCATTTGCAGCAATGACTTCCGCTTGGAAGACACTGCAGTGGTCTGGAAGGAGAAAGGAATGCCTCATATTTAGTTGCCCGGAGTAGATTGTTCCGCCAACTTTGTTGTCTAGCTTGGATCCATCTGTAAAGATGTTTATGGACCCCGTTGGGCCAGGTGTGCCCTCGAGCCATTCCTCTCTGGGGGGGATTATAGCCTCGAAGGGGTTGGCTGTGTACTCTCTGGGAACGCAATAATCAGTCCTATGAGGTACTATATTAGTGTCCCTTAAGATCGCTGAGTGACCATATGGTTGTGACGTCCATAGGTCCGAATCTCGCAGACGTATTGCTGCCCTTGCTGCCTGTTCTTCCCCTGCAAGGTCTATCCCCTGCAGGCATAGGATGGCATTTAGTGCATCATTTGGTGTGGTGCGGCGAGCGCCACTGATGCAAAGAGTGGCCGTTCGTTGGACTTTTGCCAGTTGAGCGGTGGTTGTCTTTTTTGACAGAGCCGGCCAGCATACTGTGACTCCGTAGAGCAGTATTGGTTTGGCAACAGCTTGGTATTTCCATTGGACTATACGTGGGTTCATGCCCCATTTTAGTCCGATGGCTTTTTTGCAGGTGTATAGAGCCATAGTGGCCTTCTTCACTCTTTCTTTCGTGTTTAGGTTCCAATTTAACTTCCTTACTATTACCAATCCAGGGTAACTGGCTCTGTTGCTAAAGGTTAACCTGCATTTGTTTAATGTTGGGGGGTTAAGTGGCGGAGTTTTGTACTTGTTAGTGAATAGTACAAGTTCCGTTTTCGAGGCATTTACACCCAATCCGCACGATCTTGTCCATTCTGACACTCGCGCAAGTTTTGTGGTCATGAGGTCACAGAGCGTCTGGGAAAATTTTCCCGTGAACACTAGGACAACGTTGTCTGCATATTCCAATACTTTGCCTCCGTGAATCTATTTACATGGCTGTTAAGGTCGTCTTTTGTATCAGGGCATGTTGGTGCTATTGGGGGAAGAAGTTCTTCTAGGGTTTTAGAGTATATCTCCCAGTTGGCTTTCCTGGGGTTGATATAACTATTATAACTATTTATAACTATTGGGCATTCGAGAGATATTATCGTCTCCATGTACCTATGGTCGGAGAAGGAGTGCTCATCTAGGACTCTCCAGCCCTTAATTAAGCCTAGTATGCTATGGGACACCCGGGTAAGGTCTATGACCTCCTGTCAGTTCTTTATAAAGAAGGTAGGGTTGTTTCCTGATTACAAAGGACCAGATTAGAGTTTAGGATGAAGCTGAAAAGTGACTCACACCTTACATTTATGTCCGAGCTTCCCCATTGGGTATGGTGGGCGTTGGCGTCGCAGCCTATCAGTAGGCCTGTGTTTGACATCTCGCTGGCCATCTTGCGGACGAGGTCACTGGGAGGGTCACTTTGGTCGTGAGCCATGTAGAACCACACCACTCTGAGGTGTGTCCCTTGCAGCTCTAGGCTAGCTGCTGTGTTGTCGCATTCGCTAAAATTGTGGAGCAGAAAGATGTTTATGTGCTTTCTAGCTAAAATGCAGGTGCGAATTTTACCTTCCTTTGCTGGTACAATCAGCTTGTAGTCCTTCGTCGCTAATCCACAGACCTTTCTCCAACCACCCAAGGCTCCTGGATTAGGATTACGTCGCCTCCGCACGATTCCAAGCGGAGTAAGAGGGCAGCCGTTGCTGCCTGGTGGTGGAGATTTATCTGAAGAAGCCTCAGAGGGATCCTTGCATATCTCCACCACTGTATTGTCGGCGTCCGACAGACAGAAATGCTGCTGGAATGAATGAGTGCAAGTGAATTCCATCATTCTGGCTATAACAATAGCAATACCAATGAGCATACAGAAGTCTGGATGAAAAATTTGGTGGCACTAGCTCTTATAGTCTCTGAGAACTAGCCGACAAACAAGACGGACAGACAGACATGGCTCTATCGACTCGGCTATTGATGCTGATCATTTTCATAAAAACTCCCCCAGAACATACAAATTCATCCGAGACCGTGTATGACGGTTTGAAGCACATTACTTCACATTACTTGGTGCCGGAAACAGATGGACAATATGACTGCATAATTCAGTCACCAAGTAATATGAAGTAATGTGCCTCAAACCGTCACACACGGTGGCGGCTCAATTTGTATGTTCTGGGGGAGTTTTATGAAAATGAACCTGATTACTTGGTGTTAATTGATAGAATAATGTGAAATGAAAAATGTTTAAGAGTTCTGAAACAGGATCTCCCATGAGCCGTCGACCATTTTGGTCTAGCTGCTAAAAAAAAATGAGAAAATGGCCCAGAGCACATGTCCTTTTTGGTCAAAAATTCGATTTCAAAACAAAAATTCTAGTCAAGGGATGTCCATTACAGTATTCCGATATGAAAACTTTTGCAAAATAGTATTTCGATGTAAAATCGTAGCTTACCAAAAAATCAGATCCTCCAAATATAATTATTTAGTTGTGGGAGAGGCCAAAGGACGAATGGTACGAAATTCGCCAAGTTTTCTTTTATCTTGAAAATTGTAGGTTTGGTTGGTTTTCGCCCTTTTGCGGGGTCGGAAGGGGGCGGGGCTCATTTTTGAATTACACTTGTAACAGTGTGAGCATACAGAATTCTGGATGCAAAATTTGGTGGCTCTAGCTTTTATGGTCTCTGAGATCCAGGTGCTCAACAAGACGGACGGACAGACGGACGGACAGACAGACATGGCTCAATCGACTCGGCTATTGATGCTGATCCAGAATATATATACTTTATGGGGTCGGAAACGTTTCCTTCTGTGAGTTACATACATTCACTTTGTGCACAAATACAATATACCCTATTTACTCTTCGAGTACCGGGTATAATAAAGCCCAGTGGAAACATTATTCAATTTGTAAATACAATCTTTTGTTTAATATGTAACCGCGGTGCAATACTGTAACACTTGGCTTCTTTCCCATTTTCAATTACCATATTTCTTTTGGACTATCAAATGTCTTCAAATTTTCAAAACACATACTTAAATAAGTCACCATCAAAACAAGACCAAGATCTTGAGGCTGCGGCAAATTGAAGAGAAGATACTGACCGTTGAAGTGAGAAGCTTGAACGGTTAAAGTTTCGCTTGTCAGTGTATATACTGACTGAGTAGCGGGTATAAAAGTTGTGACGCGTACGAAGCGTCTCAAAGCGATCTTCCTTTTTTTAATTAATGAAACTTATTTTTGCTCTGAAACAGAAAACCTTCCCCCGTCTGAGTTGAAGAAGCTGCGCAGCAAACAGCGCAAGGCAAAAAAGAAAGCTGAGCTTGAGAGCGCACAGGCTGCACAAGCACAAGTGAAGCGCGAACAGCATCAGAAATCCAAGCAGCAAGCTAGCCAGGAGACAGATCCTGACGCGCCGCAACTTGACGAGCTCGTGGCAGAGAAGTTGGAGCGAACGGACGAACCATTAGAAAGGGCCATTGACTTCCTAAAGCCGTTGCAGCAGCTAGCCAAAGAACGCATTGAGACGCATTTATTGGCCTTCGAGGTTTACTATCGTAAAAACAAGCTGCTATTGATGCTTCAGTCCATACAGCGTGCCCGTGTCGTTAATATAGCGCATCCTGAGATCCACAGCTGTATTATTCGTTTTATGAAGTCGCTGTCCAGCGCCTTTAAACAGCAGCCATTAAACGAGCACGTTCAGAAGGTGCTTGACAAGGCGACGAAAGAACTGATAGGCAGCAAGACCGTCCAGCAGCTTAACGAAGAGTTCATTGCCAAGCACAACGCATCCATACTTCACTTGTACGAGGGAGCTCGTAGTCTCTACGAGCTCGATTCCAGTAAAAAGGATACCGCTATCAATCTGGTCACCAGCTTCAATCAGAGCAAAATACGGTTAGAGGTAATATTTAATTACACCAAGAACGTGGTAATTTGGCACTAAATTTTGAAATTCTACAGGAAGCCATCAAAGTTTACACTGCGTTGAAGGACGGGGATGTGTTTGGAGAGTGTGGGAAAGAAGCCTCTGCATATCAGCAGGCGTGTCAACAACGTTTTCAGTACGCTCGCATTTTTCGCAATATAGAGGAGCTAGAGGCACAACTACAAGAGAAAGAGGCTGCCAAGTTACGTGCTGAAGAGGAACAACTCCAATTGAATCATATCGATTCCAGTGAATTGATGCTAGTTTCGGCCACAGCAGTGTCTTAAGACAAAGAAAGACGATATATTAAAAAAAAAAAAAAAAAAAACTGCAGCATCAACATCAGAAACTGCAACTCAAGTAACAAAAGAAAACCCTTCAAACAAAAATGAGCTGAACTTTATACAGAAACAGCAACTAGAATAAAGATCAATATTAAATAAATTAAAATTTCTAAAAACTTGAGCTAATCGAAGCCAACTTCTAAGCTACCATTAAATATATCTAATGTAGAAATTCAGTGGTGGAGTGAGCTGCGACACGGTGAGATTAATCTCCGTTTATATGTATGTGGCTAAGCTTTGCCGATAACTCCAGAACACATTAACTCCCAATTTACAGACAGCATTTTTTTAGCAACAAAATAGAAGAACGGCGCTAGTGCGGAAAGAAATGCTGGTTTATTCCTGCATCGTGAACATACTCGGTTGTAGGTATATGCAATGTGAAGAACTACTGCTTGTTTCTTTTTAAATACATTTAATATCCGCATTTTGTTTGTACATATTAAGTCGTAATTAAATATACGCAACTCTAAACCTTTCTTGTTAATTATTTGTATTTGATAAAAACCTTGCTAAATTCAATTCATGCCAAAAAGTTGCGACAATACATTGATACGAATTTCTGATAAATGTTGTGTACGGATGTCTCTTGCTTTCTTTTAAATACTCTAAAGATCATGTATATATACTGACTGAGTCACAGGTATTAAAGTGGAGCAACGGCATAAAGTTTTTAAAATAAAATAACTTTTTTATACCCGGTACTCGAAGAGTAAATAGGGTATATTGTATTTGTCCACAAAGTGGATGTATGTAACGAACAAAAGGAAACGTTGCCGACCCCATGAAGTATATATATTCTTGATCAGCATCAATAGCCGAGTCGATAGCGCCATGTCCGTCTGTCCGTCTGTTCGTCTTGTTTGTCGGCTAGTTCTCAGAGACTATAAGAGCTAGTGCCATCAAATTTCCTCCAGACTGCTGTATGCTCACACTGAAACCAGTGTATTTAAAAAATTATCCCCACCCCTTCCGCCCGCGCAAAGGGGCGAAAATCTCCCACAGATAAAATTTTGAAGATACAAGAAAACTAAAAACGTTATTCCGTAGGGAATGACCATATCTATCAGATCACCGAATTGGGATCAGATTGAATAATTATTTTAGCCAGAATAAAGACATTAATTTGCAGTGGCTATACCCACCCCGTCCAGCAGCTTTTGTTGTTTTTTTCACATTCTGTCATTGACAATCTGCTTCTGCAGTGTGCGGCCTCTGCCTCTGTCGCGGCTCTGCCTCTGACGTGGATCTGTAGTGTGTGGCTCTAGGGGAGGGGGGCCCGCTTTAGGAGCGTGTTGGCGTGAGAAGTTACGTAGATGTAGATGTGAGGTGTAGAAAAAATGTAAAATGTCAAATGTAAAATTCGAAAAAAGTCTTTTATCTTCAAAATTGTAGCTGTGGGAGGTTTTCGCTCTTTTGCTGTGGCGGAGGGGGGCGGGGTTAATTTTTGAAATGCACTGGGTTCAGTGTGAGCATACAGCAGTCTGGAGGCAAAATTTGGTGGCAATTTGGTAGCCGACAAACAAGACAGACAGACATAGACTCTGCTATTGATGCTGAGCAAGAATATATATAATTAATGTGGTCGGAAACGTTTCGACTTTGTGCACAAATACAATATACCCTATTTCCTCTTCGAGTACCGGGTATAAAAAAAAACAATAAGTTACAGGTACACTGACTGAGTACCGGGTATAAAAGTTGGGACGTGTAAGAAGCGTCTCACACGTCCCTTCTCGTTTATGTTTTTTTTTTTTTACAGCTGGTTTTAAAAATCAGTACTGAACAGCACTACCTCAAAATATGAGGAGGAACATTGGAAGACGCTGTCAAACTCGCCACTTATTTTATACCCGGTACTCAGACAGTATATATATTTTTCCATAAATGCATACACATGAATGTACCTAGAATTTTGTATTTCTGTCGAATTTTACCTTTGATTTTATTTTAATTTATTAGTGCTGCAAGCAAAGGCTTTATAGCTAGAGCACTAGTCGCTAGCTGTCACATTAGATGTTCTTTTCATCCTTAACATGATACATTTTTGCTATATCTGTCATCTACATCTACATCACTTCTCACACCAATATGCCCTTTTAGCTCATCCCCCTCCGCCAAAACCAAACTGCACGAGTCAGAGTGTGCGACCGAGAGAGAGAGTAAGCAAGCATAAACTGGGGCATTCTAGTTATAATGTTTATCCAATGTGCTCCTAAATCGGGTATCTGATAGAAATAGCCATTCTCTACGGAACTGCGTTTTGTTTGCTCGTATCTTCGATACTGTGGATGCCACAGACCTTCGTGCTGTGAGGGAGTGAAAGAAGACGTGTCGAAATTTTGAAATACACTAGTAACAGTTTAATATCACAACAGTCTGGATACAACATTTTTTTGCTGTAGCTTTTATGGTCTCTGAGATCCACACCTTCTTCAAGACGGATGGAAAGACTGACGGACACACAGACATGGCTATATTGACTCGATATTTTTAGGAGGGTATATACATATGTACAGACATACATACATACGTGAGAGGCGGACTTCAAAGAATTAAATCGTATAGCGCTAACAGAGCTGCAGTCCTTGCTGTAGTGTTGGTGAGCCAAAATATTGTGGGGAACAGCTCGGAGCCTTTTTTCGGAACCCAATCGGTGAAAGCGGCGGAAATTTCACAGAGGATGGTTTTCAGGACTGACTCGTCATTGGTAGCATTCAGGACCTCGGAAGTAGTGTTGAGTTGCTTAGGAACGAACGCACCAAAAAAACTATTCACTCAAGTGAACGAACTGAATAAGTTAATTTTAATCGATCTGTTTCGTTCGTTCTTGTTATACTCGGTACTCGAAGCGTATTTATTATGTATTATGTATTTATGTATTATTGTATTTGTGGGGAATAACGGTTGTATTTAAGGCACAGAAGGAAACGTATCATTATTACGCGTGAGACGCTTCTTACGCGTCTTACAACTTTTATACCCGGTACTCAGTACAACATCTGTACCTTAGCGGTTTTTATCAAATTTTACATTTTTTCTTCATCTGTCATCTACATCTACAACACTGCAACACGTGCAGAGGCACGGCAGAGGCAGAGGTCGCACACTGCAAAAGCAGTGAGTGAATGAGAGAATGTGCAAAAAACAAAAAATAGCTGCGGGAGGGGGTGGGTTTAGCCACTGCAAATTAAATCCTCCAGTGATCTGATAGACATGGTCTTTCCCTACCGAATGGCGTTTTTAGTTTTGTTTTATCTTAATAATTGTGAATACAGCAGATTTTCGAGATTTTCGGTGGCGGAAGGGGCGGGCGAAATTGTGAAATACACTTGTAACAGTGCACTGTCAATCGTACAATTATAATAACGTTGAGACATTTCCAGTATCTCTGCACTGACGTGCAGTGCAATTGTGTCCAAAACTCAACAACTTATAGAAAATAAGCTGCTTGCAGTATACAAGGAAGTCAATGTAAAAATCCGATTATCTTCTACTTTTCCATTTTTAAAAATCCGTTCCCATCATTTTTTGTTTGGTTCAATTTAAAAATAAAATAAAAATTCGAATTTACCCTGAAGAAAAGGCGGTGCCACGCCCATTTTATCAACAAACTTTCCTTTCACTATTATACACTCATATCAAAAAACTAAATCAAACGAGAAGGGACGTGTGAGACGCGTCTTCTTACGCGTCACAACTTTTATACCCGGCACTCAGTACTACATCTGCACTTTAGCGGTTATTTGTCAAATTTTAAATTTTTTCTTCATCTGTCTACATCAACAACACTGCTCACGCCAACACGCTCCTTTAGCTCGCCACCCTCCCCTAGAGACACACTTTGCAGAGTCATGGCAGAGTCGCGGCAGAGGCAGAGGCAGAGACGTGTCATGGGGAGAGGCCATAAACAGCGCGAAGCAGAGTGTTAATGCTGCGGGACGGGGTGGGTTTGGCCACTGCAAATTAATTTCTTCATTGTGGCTATAATAATGATCCAATCGTATCCCAATTTGTTGATTTGCTAGATATGGTCATTCCCTACGGAATGGCTTTTTTAGTTTTCTGCTATCTTCAAAATTGTAGATTTGGGAGGTTTTCGCCCTTTTGCGGAGGCGGAAGGGGGCGTGGCTCATTTTGGAAATACACTTGTAACAGTGTGAGCATACAGAAGTCTGGATGCAAAATTTGGTGGCTCTAGCTCTTATAGTCTCTGAGTACTAGGCGCTCATCAGGACGGACAGACGGACAGACAGACAGACAGACAGAGACGGAGGGTCGGAAACGTTTCCTTCTGTGTGTTACACACATCCACTTTTTCACACAAATACAATATACCCTATTTACTCTTCGAGTACCGGGTATAAGAGGAACGAGTAAAAAAGAACGAACGAAAAAGATCGATTAAGATGAACTTATTCAGTTCGTTCCCTTAAGTGAATAGTTCTTTTTGGTTCGTTCGTTCAGTAACGACCCAACTCTAACGTCGACCCAACTCTTGATGCACCATTGAAGCAGAGTCAAGTACTCCTCGCTCCACCTTCTCCAGAACATCAGTTGAATGCGGGAGACGTGTTTCCAACGATCTAGCCGACTGTAGGTCAAAGTCGAGGTCCGGCTCCAAAAATGATGCAAGGGGCCGATCAATGAGAAAGTGACCTGGCGTAAGGACGCGAAGATGATCAGGATTTTTGAAAGGCGAACAAGGGGACGAGAACTAATTATTACCTGTATTTGGCATACCAAGGTTCGAAACTCATCAATACTAAGGATGCCCGTTCCGACTGAACTGTACAGGTGCAGCTCCTCAAGCTCATTCCTTGCCCCAACCTATTTGGTCTCATTGTCCGACCAAATGCATCTTGGAACTCCTCTTGTGGCCGTGAAACGGTTGAGGGCTGCCAATAACGAAACTATCGTCAAATCCTTTACCAGTTCCAGCCATACTGCCTGGAAGCCTGGCAAAGCAAATTAACACGAATATGTAGAATTTCTCTGGTGTTTTGTTGCGTACAACCGTCTTGTAGTAGAAAGGTCCACAGTAGTCTATTCCGTTCACAGTGAATGCAGGTGAATTCTCCACTCAATCCTTTGATCCAGATTATGCATTATTGCCAATCCTGCAATCGAATCAAGCCGAGCAGCGACTGAGGGCCTGTATGTCTGGACGTTGATATGCAATGACTGCACCATCAAGTGGCCCATGCGACACCAAGCCAAAGCCTGTTATGCGCGGAACCCAGCAGAACGCGATTAACCGAACCGGTCGCGAGCATGCAGGAAAGATAGATGTTAGGCTAATATTCGAAGAAAATTAGAACTAAACACAACTAAACTAGAGCAACTATAGCTAAGCAAGCAAAATTATCAAAGTCAGAAACAAGACAAAGCTAAAATGAAACTAACTACGGGAGAGGTAGGCTAGTATAAGAGATTTAAGAAGGGGAAGGGAGTTAGTTGAGGATATAATGTGGTACAGGGAATTATAATCCGAGCATAAAGGGCTTGTGCAAGGCATAATTCGATCTACACATTGGAAGGAACAAAGGAATATAGTTTCTAGTGGTTCTAATGGAAATCGTAAAGTTTATGCGGCTCAACAAGTCAGGGCTGTCTACATGCCCCTTGATCAAGTTATGCATAAAAATTACACCAAGAATTTTTATACGACTAACTAAGGATGGAAGGTTTATTAGAAGAAGTCTACTACGGTAGGATGGCAGTCTCACAGTTGCATCCCAGTTGAGGCCACGCAGGGCAAAAAAGTAAAAAGTTTTTCTGCACTGATTCAATACGGTCCTGATGTATGTTGTACTGAGGGCACCATACACACGAGCCGTATTCTAAAATCGGACGAACAAGCGAGATATAGAGAGTCTTCGTTATATAGGGGTTCCTTTTACCACCTCTTTAAAAACCCAAGCACTCCCATGGCTTTATTTACCATGGTAGAAATGTGTTCAGAAAACTTTAACTTGGGGTCTAGTTGAACACCAAGATCATCAACTAATGTAATTCTCTCAAGAGAACTACCGCAGAGGGTGTAAGGAGCCAGTAAGGGGCTGGAGCGATGAAAAGTCATTACTTTGCACTTCGAGGCATTAAGGTGTTACATATTTGCACAACACCATGACTGAAAGCTATTGAGATCAGATTGCAAGCGAGCGTGAAATGAAGTGTCCTTATACTGGACACAGAGCTTAACATCATCCGCATAGATAAGTACTTTTAAGTTTTTAATAAAGAGTGTGAAAAGAAAGGGGCCTACCCCGTGGTACTCCAGAAGTAAAGGACCCTTTGAGACCTAAAACACAGGAAGCTAGAAATCCATCTCAACAGATTGGGCGGAAACCCTAGAAGGTCGAGCTTTTGTGCAAGAAGAGAATGGTTTACAGAATCGAATGCCTTACTGAAGTCAGTGTAAATAACATCAGTCTGCAAGTTACCTTGGAATCCTGTATGATGATGCTTTCGATGAAAGTGCTCAACGATGGCACATGTCAACGGATGATACTTCGCCAAAATAACGGGATGGCGAGATTTATAATCAAGCGTTGAGTGCTGAAGTCGTCTCCCTATGCGAACTAGTCCAACCTAGTCCAGTACAGAAGGTAGCAATGCAATGCTTTTTGAAGAATCAATTCTCTTTCCATTAGTCAAAGCCTTATATTTGGGGAACAGCGAGTCTCTTTGAACGATACGAAGAAGCATGTGGGAACCCACACGAATATCCTCGAGTGTAATTTTCGTGACCTAATTCCTTTGATGAACTTAAAAACATAACCAATGAGAAGGGACGTGTGAGACGCTATGTACGCGTCACAACTTTTATACCCGGTACTCAGTACTACATCTGTACCTTAGCGGTTTTTTGTCAAATTTTACATTTTTTCTTCATCTAGCATCTACATCTACAACACTTCTTACGCCAACACGCTCCTTTAGCTCGCCCCCCTTTCCTAGAGCCACACACTGCAGAGTCCCGGCAGATGCAGAGGCAGAGGAACGCGAGAGGCAGAGGCCGCACACTGCAGAAGCAGAGTGTGAATGAGAGAACGTGAAAAAAACAAATATAAGCTTCGGGACGGGGTGGGTTTAGCCACTGCAAATTAGTTTATTCATTGTGGCCATAATAATGATCCAATCGGATCTTAATTTGGTGATCTGATAGATAGGGTCACTCCCTACGGAATGGCGTTTTTAGTTTTATTTTATCTTCAAAATTGTAGGTTTGGGCGGTTTTCGGCCTTTTGCGCGGGAGGAAGGGGTGGGGCTAATTTTTTAAATACACTGGTTTCAGTGTGAGCATACAGCAGTCTGGAGGAAATTTGATGGCACTAACCTTATAGTCTCTGAGAACTAGCCGACAAACAAGACGAACAGACGGACATGGCTCTATCGACTCGGCTGTTGATGCTGATCAAGAATATATATATACTTTATGGGGTCGGAAACGTTTCCTTCTGTGCGTTATATACAACCGTTATCTGCACAAATACAATATACCCTATTTTCTCTTCGAGTACCGGGTATAAAAATTCCCTGAATCGTTCCAAACGAGAGTACCCGAAATGATCACACGAGTCGAGGTGAGCAGAGGCCTGCAAACTTCAGGAAGGTCTCTCTCTCTAGGCCAAGCGTCCTTCTTCATTTCTAGAAATGGCGATCTTTCCTGCGGAGAGGTTCCCTTGAAGATTAAGTCAGCCGAATTCATTGCGGTCGGGACGGCGTATGCTCACCGCGCCGGGCTCACATAAATTTGTAGATTTCTGCACGTGGTAGCTGAAAGAGAATAAAAGAAAATCCTTTGGTTCAAGAATAAGGCTAGGTCTAAGCGGTAAAGCGAGTTGGATATTGGACAGGACCGGGTCTGATGTCTTCATTCGGGGTCGTCCTTCGGATTTGTCTACTCGGCCGCACGTGGCTGTTTGCTGCGTGCTGTGAGGAACCCAGACTGGGTTGTTGCGGAGGGCAGTGCCGCTCAGTTTGGAGATGCGGAGGTTTGGTTACGCTCCGGGGAGAAGCCGTGATGCGGAGATTTAGACACACTCCGAGAAGAAGTTTCGGTGCGGAGGTTTAGACACACTCCGGACAGGTTTTCAAGGTTTGGACACACTCAGGGAGGAGATTCACAGTTTATAGCCTACTGCTATTCTGGTGTCGCAGAGCCCAGCCGTACGTGGGCCCGTTATTCCTGTATGCGTTATTTTAAATTTTAATATGTTTATTTGATAAGGAACTTAGGAGATTCTGTTGGTTTAATCTCTTCAGCTTTGTCGCCGGCGCTTTGTGTTGCGTCACAAGCTGCTTTATGGCAGCCGAGTACGTTACATTTCGAGGGCTCCTCTTTCAACCATGGGGCACAACCCATGAATCAGACCAGCAATAGAATTTGCAATCGAATACCTCCATTCTCGAAACCACGCTAACCAAGTGAGCAAGAAGAGAAGAACAGAGCTCTTTCTTTTGAATGTCTATCGTGTTCAGAGGTGCCAGATAAGATTTTGAATAAAGTAGACGTGTTTCAACTTCATACGCAGCGAGAATGGCGTCACAAAAAGCATGCATTTCGAAACTGGCGCCAGCTTGAAAAACGTAGCGAGGAAACTCACCACGGTCAACATCCGCAACTTTTTGGCAGAATTCAGTCCATTTTCGCTCTAAAGCCTGTGGAAAACTCTCGTCCTAGTCAGACATGCTTCTTATCCCTTGTCAATTTTGGTCCGATTAAACCAAGAGAATCGTATCATTTTGCGATCACTGTTAGCACAAGACTGATGTTGGGTGCGAAGGTGAACAAGAACTTATCCCTGCGCGGATCCCATACAAGTCCAATAGTCTTTGTAACATCGTTTCCGTCGTCAAACCTTTGAAGTGTTTCCTTGTCAATTTTAGGGACATCGCGAAGCGCCTCGACAGAGCTAGAACACCACTTCCTAAGTCGAAAGTTGCCACGAGGAAGCAGTAGTGTTGTTTGATCCTTGACCTTCCGAAGATCTTCAATCGTATTGCTTCCTGATAGCATTTCATGAACATAAAAATCCCGAAAAAACGACTTCAGATCCCAATGGATGATATGGCGAAGGCTCATCCATAGCAAACTGATTCATTGCACGAATGGCCAAAAGACCAATAAAAATCGCCCAACAGTCTTACATCACACTTTATCGGCAACCTGACGTAATATTCGAGGGCAGCTTGCTATGGTGCTGCTTGAAGTGCTTTTCACAATGAAGCTCTTCTGCGGACCTTGAGATTGGCTCGAAGACATGTTCCACCTCCCAGAACTGACGAACCAACTCATCTTACTGGAAAGCAGGCGTAGGCGCAGATGATGATCTTTGCGAGTGAAACAGCGTATGGTGCTTTGAATAGCAAAGTACGACAGTGTCCTGAACGCCAATCTCGCGTCTGATGGCCCTTATGCAAACAGTTAATGCGCAGCGACAATCGCTTGGCCTCCTTATGTCAAGCTCGAGGGGCCATCTTCTCCAAACTCTTAAAGTGCGCAATCAAATGTTCTTGGGTATGGCATAGCTCACAAAACCCTAAGCCCACCGATGAAACACACGATTTTTTGGGGTACGTATTCACGGTCTTTACTGGGTTCTTGACCTGACTAGAATTCACATGCATGGCGTGATCCACATTTTCGAGAGTTCGAAATATTTGTTCAGAAGAGCAGACAGTTTCAGATCCTGGTTCGACTAGCCTTCTCCCCACTTGGATTGAGTCGCCTTGTCCAACTTCTGTACGACTGCGTGGACAATTACGCAATCCACTATTTCCTCCTCTGTTGCCAGCGCTTCCAACGCGCAAAGATATGCGGTAACGGTGTCCGTAACCGCCCGTCTTGCCAACCGGGTCAGCCTGGGTTATCTCTAATGAAATTATAGTTTCCAACGCTGCGCCGCTCAAACATGCCCTCAATTGTTGCAACTTCTCGAAAGCAGTCAGATCAGCATCACTAGCAATGACGGCGACGTATGTACATGAAATAAAAGCATGACCACTCTTTGTACACTCCGCTGAACTTGGGCAGCTACAGCTGCGGCAAGCTCGATCGAGTGTTTGCCCAACTCACGGTGAATAAGTCGCTACTATAGGCGGGTATCCAGCACCGCGTGTGAGACGCTTCTTACGCGTCACAACTTTTATACCCGGTACTCAGTCAGTGTACCTGTACCTTATTGTTTCTTTTTCGAGTTTTACATTTGCATTTTACATTGCTTCTTCATCTGTCATCTACATCTACAAACATCTCACGCCAACACGCTCTTTTAGCTCGCCCCCCTCCTCTAGAGCCACACACTGCAGAGGCACTGAAGAGCCACTGCAGAGGCAGAGGCCGCACACTGCAGAAGCAGATTGTGAATGAGAGAATGTGCAAAAAACAAAAAAAAGCTGCTGGACAGGGTTGGTTTAGCCACTGCAAATTAATTTCTTCATTCTGGCTATAATAATGATCCCAGCTCGGTGATCTGATAGATATGGTTCTTCCCTACTGAATGACGTTTTTTTTCAAATTTTACATTTTACATTTTTTCTACGTCTGTCATCTACATCTACATCACTTCTCACGCCAACACGCTCCTTTAGCTCGCCACCCTCCCCTATAGACACACTGCAGAGTCGCGGCAGAGGCAGCGGCAGAGGCAGCGGCAGAGACGTGTCAGGGGGAGAGGCCATAAACAGCGCGAAGCAGAGTGTGAATGCTGCGGAACGGGGTGGGTTTGGCCACTGCAAATTAATTTCTTCATTGTGGCTATAATAATGATCAAATCGGATCCCAATTTGGTGATCTGATAGATATGGTCATTCCCTACGGAATGCCGCCCCCTTTTGCGGGGGCGGAAGGGGGCGGGGCTCTTTTTGAAATACACTTGTAACAGTGTGAGCATACAGAAGTCTGGATGCAAAATTTGGTGGCTCTAGCTCTTATAGTCTCTGAGTACTAGGCGCTCATCAGGACGAACAGACGGACAGACAGACAGAGACTCGGCTATTGATGCTGATCAAGAATATATATACTTTATGGGGTCGGAAACGTTTCCTTCTGTGCGTTACATACAACCGTTATCTGCACAAATACAATATACCCTATTTACTCTTCGAGTACCGGGTATAAAAATATTGTTTCGTTTGGAAGTTATTAATTAATGCCACAAAAAGTGGTCAAATGCCCCATAGTGCAGTGTGAGCATCTGGATGCAAAATTTGGTGGCTCTAGCTTTTATAGTCTCTGAGTTCCAGGCGCTCCACAAGACAGACGGACAGACAGACATGGCTCAATCGACTCGGCTATTGATGCTGATCCAGAATATATATACTTTATGGGGTCGGAAACGTTTCCTTCTGTGTGTTACACACATCCACTTTTTCACACAAATACAATATACCCTATTTACTCTTCGAGTACCGGGTATAAGAGGAACGAGTAAAAAATAACGAACGAAAAAGATCGATTAAGATGAACTTATTCAGTTCGTTCCCTTAAGTGAATAGTTCTTTTTGGTTCGTTCGTTCAGTAACGACCCAACTCTAACGTCGACCCAACTCTTGATGCACCATTGAAGCAGAGTCAAGTACTCCTCGCTCCACCTTCTCCAGAACATCAGTTGAATGCGGGAGACGTGTTTCCAACGATCTAGCCGACTGTAGGTCAAAGTCGATAGGTCCGGCTCCAAAAATGATGCAAGGGGCCGATCAATGAGAAAGTGACCTGGCGTAAGGACGCGAAGATGATCAGGATTTTTGAAAGGCGAACAAGGGGACGAGAACTAATTATTACCTGTATTTGGCATACCAAGGTCCGAAACTCATCAATACTAAGGATGCCCGTGCCGACTGAACTATACAGGTGCAGCTCCTCAAGCTCATTCCTTGCGCCAACCTATTTGGTCTCATTGTCCGACCAAATGCATCTTGAACTCGAAACCTGGCGCTAATTGCTACTGCCAACCACTCGCGGCAGCACCAGCAATTGGCTGCCGCTCTGCACCACCAGCAGGCCGCTGCGTCCACGTTCCTTCCAGCCCCTGTGGTATACTCGCCGACCAAGGTCGTGGTAATGAAACAGGGATACATGACCATTCCGCGAAAGCCACGTGCTCCCAGTTGGGCTCCCAGAACGTCGGGAGCATCAACATACCCTGGAACACAGCTTAGCGACTGATTTATTCTTAATCAGCATCAATAGCTGAGTCTTTGTCTGTCTGTCCGTCTGTCCGTCCGTCTTGTGGAGCGCCTGGATCTCAGAGACCGTAAACGGTTCCGTTATTCGCACAAATGCAATATACCTTATTTACTCTTCGAGTACCGGGTATAAAAGAAACGAACGAAAAAGAACGAGTAAAAAAGAACTAACAAAAAATATCGATTAAGATGAACTTATTCAGTTAGTTCCCTTGAGTGAATAGTTCTTTTTGGTTCGTTCGTTCAGTTACGACCCAACAATAACGTCGACGACTCACAGCCCTTCTTCCTCGATGCATACTACATCGTTGATCTTGACAGACGGCTCCATGAACAGCCATTACCTGCACCATTGAAGCAGAGTCAAGTACTCCTCGCTCCACCTTCTTCAGAACATCAGTTGAATGCGGGAGACGTGTTTCCAACGATCTAGCCGACTGTAGGTCAAAGTCGATAGGTCCGGATCCAAAAATGATGCAAGGGGCCGATCAATGAGAAAGTGACCTGGCGTAAGGACGCGAAGATGATCAGGATTTTTGAAAGGCGAACAAGGGGACGAGAACTAATTATTACCTGTATTTGGCATACCAAGGTTCGAAACTCATCAATACTAAGGATGCCCGTTCCGACTGAACTGTACAGGTGCAGCTCCTCAAGCTCATTCCTTGCCCCAACCTATTTGGTCTCATTGTCCGACCAAATGCATCTTGGAACTCCTCTTGTGGCCGTGAAACGGTTGAGGGCTGCCAATAACGAAACTATCGTCAAATCCTTTACCAGTTCCAGCCATACTGCCTGGAAGCCTGGCAAAGCAAATTAACACGAATATGTAGAATTTCTCTGGTGTTTTGTTGCGTACAACCGTCTTGTAGTAGAAAGGTCCACAGTAGTCTATTCCGTTCACAGTGAATGCAGGTGAATTCTCCACTCAATCCTTTGATCCAGATTATGCATTATTGCCAATCCTGCAATCGAATCAAGCCGAGCAGCGACTGAGGGCCTGTATGTCTGGACGTTGATATGCAATGACTGCACCATCAAGTGGCCCATGCGACACCAAGCCAAAGCCTGTTATGCGCGGAACCCAGCAGAACGCGATTAACCGAACCGGTCGCGAGCATGCAGGAAAGATAGATGTTAGGCTAATATTCGAAGAAAATTAGAACTAAACACAACTAAACTAGAGCAACTATAGCTAAGCAAGCAAAATTATCAAAGTCAGAAACAAGACAAAGCTAAAATGAAACTAACTACGGGAGAGGTAGGCTAGTATAAGAGATTTAAGAAGAGGAAGGGAGTTAGTTGAGGATATAATGTGGTACAGGGAATTATAATCCGAGCATAAAGGGCTTGTGCAAGGCATAATTCGATCTACACATTGGAAGGAACAAAGGAATATAGTTTCTAGTGGGTCTAATGGGAATCGTAAAGTTTATGCGGCTAAACAAGTCAGGGCTGTCGACATCCCCCTTGATCAAGTTGTACATAAAAATGACACCAAGCACTTTTCTACGTCTAACTAAGGATGGAAGATTTATTAGAAGAAGTCTACTACGGTAGGATGGCAGTCTCACAGTTGCATCCCAGTTGAGGCCACGCAGGGCAAAAAGTAAAAAGTTTTTCTGCACTGATTCAATACGGTCCTGATGTATGTTGTACTGAGGGCACCATACACATGAGCCGTATTCTAAAATCGGACGAACAAGCGAGATATAGAGAGTCTTCGTTATATAGGGGTTCCTTTTACCACCTCTTTAAAAACCCAAGCACACCCATGGCTTTATTTACCATGGTAGAAATGTGTTCAGAAAACTTTAACTCAAGAGAACTACCGCAGAGGGTGTAAGGAGCCAGTAAGGGGCTGGAGCGATGAAAAGTCATTACTTTGCACTTCGAGGCATTAAGGTGTTACATATTTGCACAACACCATGACTGAAAGCTATTGAGATCAGATTGCAAGCGAGAGTGAAATGAAATGTCCTTATACTGGACACAGAGCTTAACATCATCCGCATAGATAAGTACTCGAGAATTTGTTAATAGAGAAGGCAGGTCATTAATAAAGAGTGTGAAAAGTAAGGGGCCTACCCCGTGGTACTCCAGAAGTAAAGGACCCTTTGAGACCTAAAACACAGGAAGCTAGAAATCCATCTCAACAGATTGGGCGGAAACCCTAGAAGGTCGAGCTTTTGTGCAAGAAGAGAATGGTTTACAGAATCGAATGCCTTACTGAAGTCAGTGTAAATAACATCAGTCTGCAAGTTACCTTGGAATCCTGTATGATGATGCTTTCGATGAAAGTGCTCAACGATGGCACATGTCAACGGATGATACTTCGCCAAAATAACGGGATGGCGAGATTTATAATCCAACCTAGTCCAACCTAGTCCAGTACAGAAGGTAGCAATGCAATGCTTTTTGAAGAATCAATTCTCTTTCCATTAGTCAAAGCCTTATATTTGGGGAACAGCGAGTCTCTTTGAACGATACGAAGAAGCATGTGGGAACCCACACGAATATCCTCGAGTGTAATTTTCGTGACCTAATTGTACTCGAAGAGTAAATAGGGTATATTGTATTTGTGCGAATAACGGTTGTATGTAACGCACAGAAGGAAACGTTTCCGACCCCATAAAGTATATATATTCTTGATCAGCATCAATAGCCGAGTCGATTGAGCCATGTCTGTCTGTCCGTCTGTCCGTCCGTTCGTCCGTCCGTCTGTCCGTCTTGTTTGTCGGCTACTTCTCAGAGACTATAAGACCTAGAGCCACCAAATTTTGGCACCAGACTGCTGTATGCTCACACTGAAACCAGTGTATCCGCCCCCTTCCGCCCCCGCAAAAGGGCGAAAACCTCACAAATCTACAATTTTGAAGATAACAGAAAACTAAAAACGCCATTCCGTAGGGAATGACCATATCTATCAGATCACCAAAATCCGATTTGATCATTATTATAGCCACAATGAAGAAATTAATTTGCAGTGGCCAAACCCACCCTGTTCCGCAGCATTCACACTCTGCTTCGCGCTGTTTATGGCCTCTCCCCTGACACGTCTCTGCCGCTGCCTCTGCCGCGACTCTGCAGTGTGTCTATAGGGGAGGGTGGCGAGCTAAAGGAGCGTGTTGGCGTGAGAAGTGATGTAGATGTAGATGACAGACGTAGAAAAAATGTAAAATGTAAAATTTGAAAAAAAAAACGTCATTCAGTAGGGAAGAACCATATCTATCAGATCACCGAGCTGGGATCATTATTATAGCCAGAATGAAGAAATTAATTTGCAGTGGCTAAACCAACCCTGTCCAGCAGCTTTTTTTTGTTTTTTGCACATTTTCTTATCCACACTCTGCTTCTGCAGTGTGCGGCCTCTGCCTCTGTAGTGCCTCTGCAGTGCCTCTGCAGTGCCTCTGCAGTGCCTCTGCAGTGCCTCTGCAGTTGGCGTAAGACGTTTGTAGATGTAGATGACAGATGAAGAAAAAATGTAAAATGCAAATGTAAAATTCGAAAAAGAAACAATAAGGTACAAGTACACTGACTGAGTACCGGGTATAAAAGTTGTGACGCGTAAGAAGCGTCTCACACGCGGTGCTGGATACCCGCCTATAGTAGCGACTTATACAGCGTGAGTTGGGCAAAAACTCGATCGAGCTTGCCGCAGCTGTAGCTGCCCAAGTTCAGCGGAGTGCACAAAGAGTGGTCATGCTTTTATTTCATGTACATACGTCGCCGTCATTGCTAGTGATGCTGATCTGACTGCTTTCGAGAAGTTGCAACAATTGAGGGCATGTTTGAGCGGCGCAGCGTTGGAAACTATAATTTCATTAGAGATAACCTAGGCTAACCCGGTTGGCAAGACGGGCGGTTACGGACACCGTTACCGCATATCTTTGCGCGTTGGAAGCGCTGGCAACAGAGGAGGAAATAGTGGATTGCGTAATTGTCCACGCAGTCGTACAGAAGTTGGACAAGGCGACTCAATCCAAGTGGGGAGAAGGCTAGTCGAACCAGGATCTGAAACTGTCTGCTCTTCTGAACAAATATTTCGAACTCTCGAAAATGTGGATCACGCCATGCATGTGAATTCTAGTCAGGTCAAGAACCCAGTAAAGACCGTGAATACGTACCCCAAAAAATCGTGTGTTTCATCGGTGGGCTTAGGGTTTTGTGAGCTATGCCATACCCAAGAACATTTGATTGCGCACTTTAAGAGTTTGGAGAAGATGGCCCCTCGAGCTCGACATAAGGAGGCCAAGCGATTGTCGCTGCGCATTAACTGTTTGCATAAGGGCCATCAGACGCGAGATTGGCGTTCAGGACACTGTCGTACTTGCTATTCAAAGCACCATACGCTGTTTCACTCGCAAAGATCATCATCTGCGCCTACGCCTGCTTTCCAGTAAGATGAGTTGGTTCGTCAGTTCTGGGAGGTGGAACATGTCTTCGAGCCAATCTCAAGGTCCGCAGAAGAGCTTCATTGTGAAAAGCACTTCAAGCAGCACCATAGCAAGCTGCCCTCGAATATTACGTCAGGTTGCCGATAAAGTGTGATGTAAGACTGTTGGGCGATTTTTATTGGTCTTTTGGCCATTCGTGCAATGAATCAGTTTGCTATGGATGAGCCTTCGCCATATCATCCATTGGGATCTGAAGTCGTTTTTTCGGGATTTTTATGTTGATGAAATGCTATCAGGAAGCAATACGATTGAAGATCTTCGGAAGGTCAAGGATCAAACAACACTACTGCTTCCTCGTGGCAACTTTCGACTTAGGAAGTGGTGTTCTAGCTCTGTCGAGGCGCTTCGCGATGTCCCTAAAATTGACAAGGAAAAACTTCAAAGGTTTGACGACGGAAACGATGTTACAAAGACTATTGGACTTGTATGGGATCCGCGCAGGGATAAGTTCTTGTTCACCTTCGCACCCAACATCAGTCTTGTGCAAAATGATACGATTCTCTTGGTTTAATCGGACCAAAATTGACAAGGAATAAGAAGCATGTCTGACTAGGACGAGAGTTTTCCACAGGCTTTAGAGCGAAAATGGACTGAATTCTGCCAAAAAGTTGCGGATGTTGACCGTGGTGAGTTTCCTCGCTACGTTTTTCAAGCTGGCGCCAGTTTCGAAATGCATGCTTTTTGTGACGCCATTCTCGCTGCGTATGAAGTTGAAACACGTCTACTTTATTCAAAATCTTATCTGGCACCTCTGAACACGATAGACATTCAAAAGCTAGAGCTCTGTTCTTCTCTTCTTGCTTACTTAGTTAGCGTGGTTTCGAGAATGGAGGTATTCAATTGCAAATTCTATTGCTGGTCTGATTCATGGGTTGTGCCCCATGGTTGAAAGAGGAGCCCTCGAAATGTAACGTACTCGGCTGCCATAAAGCAGCTTGTGACGCCACACAAAGCGCCGGCGACAAAGCTGAAGAGATTAAACCAACAGAATCTCCTAAGTTCCTTATCAAATAAACATATTAAAATTTAAAATAACGCATACAGGAATAACGGGCCCACGTACGGCTCTGCGACACCAGAAACGCATTAGGCTATAAACTGTGAATCTCCTCCCTGAGTGTGTCCAAACCTTGAAAACCTGTCCGGAGTGTGTCTAAACCTCCGCACCGAAACTTCTTCTCGGAGTGTGTCTAAATCTCCGCATCACGGCTTCTCCCCGGAGCGTAAGTAAACCTCCGCATCTCCAAACTGAGCGGCACTGCCCTCCGCAACAACCCAGTCTGGGTTCCTCACAGCACGCAGCAAACAGCCACGTGCGGCCGAGTAGACAAATCCGAAGGACGACCCCGAATGAAGACATCAGACCCGGTCCTGTCCAATATCCAACTCGCTTTACCGCTTAGACCTAGCCTTATTCTTGAACCAAAGGATTTTCTTTTATTCTCTTTCAGCTACCACGTGCAGAAATCTACAAATTTATGTGAGCCCGGCGCGGTGAGCATACGCCGTCCCGACCGCAATGAATTCGGCTGACTTAATCTTCAAGGGAACCTCTCCGCAGGAAAGACCGCCATTTCTAGAAATGAAGAAGGACGCTTGGCCTAGATCGTGTGTGCCAGAGAGAGACCTTCCTGAAGTTTGCAGGCCTCTGCTCACCTCGACTCGTGTGATCATTTCGCGTACTCTCGTTTGGAACGATTCAGGGAATTTTTATACCCGGTACTCGAAGAGAAAATAGGGTATATTGTATTTGTGCTAATAACGGTTGTATGTAACGCACAGAAGGAAACGTTTCCGACACATAAAGAATATATATTCTTGATCAGCATCAATACCCGAGTCGATTGAGCCATGTCTGTCTGTCCGTCTGTCTTGTGGAGCGCCTGGAACTCAGAGACTATAAAAGCTAGAGCCACCAAATTTTGCATCCAGATGCTCACACTGCACTATGGGGCATTTGACCACTTTTTGTGGCATTAATTAATAACTTCCAAACGAAACAATATTTTTATACCCGGTACTCAAAGAGTAAATAGGGTATATTGTATTTGTGCAGATAACGGTTGTATGTAACGCACAGAAGGAAACGTTTCCGACCCCGTAAAGTATATATATTCTTGATCAGCATCAATAGCCGAGTCTCTGTTTGTCTGTCCGTCTGTCCGTCCTGATGAGCGCCTAGTACTCAGAGACTATAAGAGCTAGGGCCACGAAATTTTGCATCCAGACTTCTGTATGCTCACACTGTTACAAGTGTATTTCAAAAATGAGCCCCGCCCCCTTCCGCCCCCGCAAAAGGGCGAAAACCTCACAAATCTACAATTTTGACGATAACATAAAACTAATCCGTAGGGAATGACCATATCTATCAGATCACCAAATTGGGATCCGATTTGATCATTATTATAGCCACAATGAAGAAATTAATTTGCAGTGGCCAAACCCACCCCGTTCCGCAGCATTCACACTCTGCTTCGCGCTGTTTATGGCCTCTCCCCCTGACACGTCTCTGCCGCTGCCTCTGCCGCGACTCTGCAGTGTGTCTATAGGGGAGGGTGGCGAGCTAAAGGAGCGTGTTGGCGTGAGAAGTGATGTAGATGTAGATGACAGACGTAGAAAAAATGTAAAATGTAAAATTTGAAAAAAAATCGTCATTCAGTAGGGAAGAACCATATCTATCAGATCACCGAGCTGGGATCATTATTATAGCCAGAATGAAGAAATTAATTTGCAGTGGCTAAACCAACCCTGTCCAGCAGCTTTTTTTTGTTTTTTGCACATTCTCTCATCCACAATCTGCTTCTGCAGTGTGCGGCCTCTGCCTCTGCAGTGGCTCTTCAGTGCCTCTGAAGTGTGTGGCTCTAGAGGAGGGGGGGCGAGCTAAAAGAGCGTGTTGGCGTGAGATGTTTGTAGATGTAGATGACAGATGAAGAAGCAATGTAAAATGCAAATGTAAAACTCGAAAAAGAAACAATAAGGTACAGGTACACTGACTGAGTACCGGGTATAAAAGTTGTGACGCGTAAGAAGCGTCTCACACGCGATGCTGGATACCCGCCTATACTAGCGACTTATTCACCGTGAGTTGGGCAAACACTCGATCGAGCTTGCCGCAGCTGTAGCTGCCCAAGTTCAGCGGAGTGTACAAAGAGTGGTCATGCTTTTATTTCATGTACATACGTCGCCGTCATTGCTAGTGATGCTGATCTGACTGCTTTCGAGAAGTTGCAACAATTGAGGGCATGTTTGAGCGGCGCAGCGTTGGAAACTATAATTTCATTAGAGATAACCCAGGCTGACCCGGTTGGCAAGACGGGCGGTTACGGACACCGTTACCGCATATCTTTGCGCGTTGGAAGCGCTGGCAACAGAGGAGGAAATAGTGGATTGCGTAATTGTCCACGCAGTCGTACAGAAGTTGGACAAGGCGACTCAATCCAAGTGGGGAGAAGGCTAGTCGAACCAGGATCTGAAACTGTCTGCTCTTCTGAACAAATATTTCGAACTCTCGAAAATGTGGATCACGCCATGCATGTGAATTCTAGTCAGGTCAAGAACCCAGTAAAGACCGTGAATACGTACCCCAAAAAATCGTGTGTTTCATCGGTGGGCTTAGGGTTTTGTGAGCTATGCCATACCCAAGAACATTTGATTGCGCACTTTAAGAGTTTGGAGAAGATGGCCCCTCGAGCTCGACATAAGGAGGCCAAGCGATTGTCGCTGCGCATTAACTGTTTGCATAAGGGCCATCAGACGCGAGATTGGCGTTCAGGACCCTGTCGTACTTGCTATTCAAAGCACCATACGCTGTTTCACTCGCAAAGATCATCATCTGCGCCTACGCCTGCTTTCCAGTAAGATGAGTTGGTTCGTCAGTTCTGGGAGGTGGAACATGTCTTCGAGCCAATCTCAAGGTCCGCAGAAGAGCTTCATTGTGAAGAGCACTTCAAGCAGCACCATAGCAAGCTGCCCTCAGCGGAATATTATGTACGTTAGGTTGCCGATAAAGTGTGATGTAAGCCTGTTAGGCGATTTGTACTTGCCTCTTTGGCCATTCCACTATGGGTAAAAAGCCCGAATTTTTGACATTTATGTAATTTTTTTTTAGGTAAAATATTTGAATGCGACTTAACTTTTCTGATTCCTAAATATCCAGATAGAACAAAACTGGTTTTAGAAGATTTTTACCTAGTACCATATGTTTTTTTGCGCGCTTTCAAATTCGGCTGATTTTGAGATGCTTGGACTTGTGAAAATGTGCGGGAAAAATTGAGCAACTTGCTGCTGTAACTGTAGCTCGATTACAAAGTTTGTATACAAGTAAAAATATGGAAATAATAGGTCGAGGTATTTAAATTAATTGTTTATACATATTTTTGTATAGTTATGTGTAGTTATTTAATTGTCCAATGTTTTGTTCGTGTGTCTTTTTAGCTTGGTACTAACAATTGCACGTGTTTTCTGTGGAATATTACTTTTGCACAGCACACCACTGCACAGAAGTTCAAGTTACTTGTTATTGACCAAATATTATAGAATCACGTGGTGTTAATGCCTTTTGCCCGTTTTTGCCCCTTTTCGAAAAATTTTAAATTTTGGAGATGCTTATGAGTTCACTCATGCAGCCGCTGCTGGAGGTCTGGACCAACAACAATCGTGAAGCAGACGCAATAAAATGTTGTAATTTAAAGAGTATTGACAAAAACTGACTAACTAAAGATGAAACTATTACAATTCAAACGAAAATTATCCAAATTATTGTTTAGTTAAACAAGTACTAAACAAAATTCAATTGTACGTTGGAGCGATTCCAATCAAACTACTTTTAACCAAATAATCATTCAATCAGTCAATCAAATATTTTTTTTAAAAGTTCTAAAAAGTTTTAAAGGAGCTTTTATCATAATTCATTTTTTGAATACCTTTTCTTATAATTTGTTTGTGGGAGGGCGGCTTCCTAGCGCTGCAGATAAATCCTCAGTAGGTCCGAGCGTCCCGCAATGAATTGGCACAGTATCAAGTTTAATATACATATATGGTTGTTTATTTGCACTCGGCGCGGGTGTAGAATTGTATGTATATATGTATGTATGTGGGTGTGTAGATGACAGTAAGTATCGGCGCGTGTACCGGAATGTACGGGGGTGGGTAGAATACTAACTACCGCTGGCTGCCCGCCAGCTCGCTAGCGCCAGGCAAGGGAGAGAGCGTAGGAGTGAGAGCGAGCTCCGACTGTTAACAACAGCCCGCTGCCAACTCGCTGCTGCTACTCTCAACATCCTCCCCCCCCTTGCAGGACTGCAATGGAGAACCTCTATGGCTGAGTGCACGCCCCAGAAACAATCCATCCGAATACGGTGCTTTGGGCCACGGGAAGACCTTCTCCTAGGGCGAGGAACCCGGGTTGGATCACCTTCTGGTAAACGTCGGCGCCGAGCACGAGGGAGACAGTGGATGGGCGATGGAAGCGCTCGTCGGCGAGGCGAATGTCGTCGAAACGGGTTCGCACCGCCTCGGTCACGGGGCGTAGTGGCGTGCGGACGCGCAGGCGGGGCTCGACCTTCAGCACTGCGTCCACTTGGAAGTTTCCACTCTTGGCGCGGACAGTCGCAGTGCACACCTTTTCGGTGCCAACCCGCGTGGAGGGCAGTTTGAAGGCGATGGCCAACGACTCGTCGATGCTGCTCACTGGGGTACAGGGGTCTATAAGAGCCACTGTCTCAAAAGTTCTGGAACCCGTATCTAAGACCACCAGGGCCGTCGGGAGAACGTTGATGCTCCGGTTCTGGAGGAGCGTAGCCACGGATGGTGCCGGATCTTCCACGACGGGGCGGCTTTCGGGGAGACGACGGCGTCGGTCAACGCGAGAGGCTGGAGCCGCCGGAGGGGGTGGTCCGGAAGCGCGGCCTGAACGCTGGGACGCACGGTTGTGGAGTAGCGTGTGGTGGTTCCCACCGCACACCTTGCAGCCCTTGGTACTGCGGCAGTCTCTGCCGGAGTGCCGATGAGCCAGGCAATTAGCGCAGTACTTGTTAATCAAGACGGCTCGGAGTCTCTTCTCGGCGTCCAGGCGAAGAAAGCGTCGGCAGGCACGGAGCGGATGGCTTCCGGAGCAGACTCGGCAACGGTAGGAGTTAATACCTCGAGAACGTCTACTCTCCGAAGTGCGGGTGTTACGAGACCGTGGAGCCATCTCTGAATACGGAAACTATGGCGAAAGAAGAAGACAAAGAATCGGAGACGGGTTAGTAACGGGATAGGAAGCGGGGGACGCGCACGCTCTTCGTTAATGTTGGATGGAGCGAGGAGGTTCTACGGACAGAAGAACGACCTTTGCGACCGGCCTTTTAAGGACCTCCCGTGCGGTGAGGACGTCGACTACACGGACCCGATCGTCGGCGCCGGGGTACACGGACTGGATTCGTCCGAGACGCTATTCATTAGAAGGAAGGTTGTCCTCCTTGACGACGACCATATCACCAATCTGCAGATTGGGCGTGGGCGTTTTCCATTTGTTCCGCTTGTGGATTTCCTTGAGGTATTCCTCTTTCCACTTGCCTTCAGATGTTGCCATCGATTTATAATCGAGGTGAGGCCACCCTTAACTTCTGGCTCCGCCGTCGCCATTAAGGGTCCCCCCGTAAGGAAATGCCCGGGAATTAGGGCCAGCAACTCCGTCGGATCTTCGGACATAGGCGAGAACGGTCTGGAATTAAGGCACGCCTCAATTTTCGAGAGAAGCGTGGAGAGCTTCCCAAAGTCCCCCCATATGTGGGGCCCCTGGTGGGATAAATTTCCACGAGACCTTTTGATGACTATACGCATCAATCACAGAGTTCTTGAATGCTTCGAGGAAATCATGGGCCAGCACTGTGGCTGCGCCCACAAAGGTCTTGCCGTTATCGGAGTGGATACTCTGTGGACAGCCTCGTCTCGCGACGAAACGAGCGAAGGCAGCGAGAAACTTCTCGGTGGTGAGGTCGGACGTAGGCTCCAAATGAATCGCCTTCGTGGAGAAACACACGAACACGCACACATACCCCTTGGTAATAAGGCACGCCCGCCCTGTGTAGTTGCGGATTTCGAAGGGACCGGCGTAGTCAATTCCGGTGTGCGTGACAGGTCGGGAGAATGAAGTTCGCTCCCTGGGGAGATCCCCCATCAGTTGAGTTTGCAACTTCTTTTTGTGGATAAGGCACACTTTGCAAGAGTTCACGACACGCTTCATCAGCTTCTGAATCCGTGGAATCCAATACTTGGATCGGATGAGTCGCACCATCAATTGGCTGCCTCCGTGCAGAGTGATCCGGTGTGTGAACTGCGTGAGGAGTCACGACAGATGAGAGTTATACGGAAGAATTATGGGATGTCGCTCGTCATACTTCAGTCCTTGTGCAGTTGATACACGGCCGCAGGAGCGTATGACCCCATGTTGATCCGTGAACGGATTCAAATTCAGGATAAAACTTGATCGAGGCACTGGACGCTTCTCACGTAAAGAGTGATACTCTTGAGGATATTCTCGGCGCTGAGTTTCTAGAATAAGAGTTCGTTCAGCCTCGTTCACTTCTCCGCTTGTTGGATGGATATCCTGGGCCTAAGGTAGTTTTCGACAGCGCTGTAGGAAACGCAGGACGTACGCGCGGACTCGTAGAGATTTTTCAAGCGTGGAGAATCGCTCGAGGAATTCTTCGGATGGACTGGTTGTGAAATGGACTTTCACAGCCCGCTGCTCTAGGTCTATGACGGGGGTTTCCTGATCTTGGAGCGGCCATTGAGAGCGTGGTTGCTGTAACCAAGATGGCCCATGCCACCAGAGATGGTTGTCAACCAGATCCTGTAGAGGAACCCCCCGACTGGCTAAGTCCGGATTGTGCTCGGAGCGCACATGAGACCACTTTTGGGTCTCGGTGGTTTGAGCGATCTTCGTCACTCGATTGGCCACGAAGGTGGTCCAATGGCATGCAGGCTTGTTCAACCAGGCTAGAACGATAGTGGAAACTGTCCAGTAGTAACAGGTAGACCCTGTCGTCGGCATACTTGGCAGGATAGCCGTCGCCATTTCGGCTAGAAGCACGGCCCCGCACAGCTCTAACCGGGGGAGCGATACGGTTTTTACGGGGGCGACTCGTGTCTTAGCTGCCAGTAGATGCACGTCGGTACGCTGACCCATCTCAACGCGAACATAAATCGCGGCGCCGTAAGCCTTTTCTGAGGCATCACAGAACCCATGGTGCTCCACCTTAACGGATGGTTGGGAACCAATCCATCTTGGGATACGGATCTTGGTGAGATAGGAGTAGCTACGCAGGAAGGCTTGCCAGTATTGACACAGTTCGTTCGGAAGGTTCTCGTCCCACTCCAGTTCCTGCAACCAAATTTCCTGCATGAAGATCTTGGAGCGGACGATGAACGGTGCCAGCCACCCTGCAGGATCAAACAATTTCGCTATCTGCGAGAGGACTTCTCGCTTGGTGTAGGATGACTCAAGCGAGAGCACAGGAAGAACAAAGAAGAACTCGTCGGAGGTCGCTTTCCAACGAATGCCGAGGGTCTTTGCCGTGCTCTGTGCGTCAATCTCCAGGAAATCAGTGTGGAGGAGGTGGTCACTCGGAATCTCGGCCAATACGACCTTGTGGTTGGCTGTCCACTTTCGTAGCGGATAACCTGCCGAACTGAGGGCGGCCTGTAATTCGCGGATGGCTAGCTGAGCCTCCTGTGTGGAGTCAGCGCCGGCGAGGACATCGTCGACGTACATAAAGTGCCGAATGATATGATTAGCCCTGGGGAATTGCGATTGGACGTCGTTGGAAAGCTGTTGAAGGACTCGAATGGCGAGAAAGGGGGCGCAGTTGACGCCAAAGGTGACGGTTTTCAATTCGTAATCACGAATTTCCCCCTCTGCGTTTCGAAACAAGAATCTCTGGAAACGGGTGTGTTCTGGATCCACCCAAATCTGACGGTACATTTTGGTGATGTCGGCGTTGAACGCATATCGAAAGTAGCGCCATTTCAGAATCTGAAGGGTCAAATCGGATTGTAGGACCGGGCCCGCGTGAAGGAGGTCATTCAAGCTCGTTCCGTTCGCGGATGGGCTGGATGCGTTAAACACCACTCGAAGCTTCGTTGTAGTGCTAGCGGGTTTGATCACTGCGTGGTGAGGGAGATAGTAGTTGATGGAGTCGTGGCACGGAGGGACCTCTGTCATGTGGCCCAGATCTAAGTATTCTTGGATTACGGAAACGTACTGATCGTGCAACGGGGAATCTCTCTTCAGCCGATTCTCGTTCCTTAAGAACTTGGCTAGTGCGATGGACCTTGAATACCCTAGGCCAGACCCGAGATGACCCGGGTCGCGGAATGGTAGGGCTACCATGTATTTTCCGCTTGTTGCCCTCGTGGTGGTTTGTAGGAAGTTGCTTTCGCAATAGGAATCGGAGTCTCCCACTACCTTGGTTGGTAGATCCTCCACCTCCCAAAACTTTGTGAGAAGATTGTCTAATGGAGCATCGAGGCCGTTGGACACTTGTGTGGAGAAAGATGCGATTCGGTTCGGGGCGGTACTGGGCACCGGACCAGTAAGCAACCACCCGAAAATCGTTTCCTGCCCAAGGAGAGAGCCACAAATGTCGGTCTGTGAACCGCTCAGAAGGATGGAGGGAAGGATATCGGCTCCGATCAGGACATCTATCTGCGAGCTCTCATAGAAGGTGGGATCAGCTAATGGCAGGTTCGGCAAATCTCGAAATGCACTTAGCGGAATTGGATATGAAGGGAGATTGCCTGCCAGTTCCGGCAGTTCGTAAGCAGCGGCGTTTAACTGCAAGCTTAGTCGGGGAGCGAATGGAAAAGTGGCAGAGCTTCTTGGACTGAGCTGCTACCGACTGACTCAGGCCTGAGACTTGTGCCTGAATAAGGCGGAATGGTAGTTTGATGATGTTAAAAAGCCGTTCCGTAATGAACGTAGCCTCGGAGCCCGAGTTGATTAGATCGCGGGCGCGGAAATTTGTCCCCAGGAGGCATATGTTAATTATTGCCGTGCCTAGAAGAACGGGCCTGGTAACCGAGGTGAAGTAATTTTGCAAGGTGAGCTGAGCGTCGGACGAATTGGGAATTTGCGCGGATGCAGGAGTACCGCGATGCAGCAGTGTATGGTGACGGGCTCCACACGTGAAAAATTTGTGGGCGCTGGTGCACTCTCGGAGCTGGTGACCTTCGTCTTGATGCAGCTTGAACGTGCTTCAACGTCCATTTGGAGGAAGTGCGGGCAGAGTCGGACCGGATGATTCTCTTTGGAACAGAGATCACACTGCTTCGGATTCACGTGGGTCTTGAAGGAGTGAAAGTTCCTCGGAGGAGGACTGCCTTGAGACCGGAACGGGTTGGCGTGGCTTCCGGAGGATTGCGGGTTTTGACTGCCTTTGGACGTTGGCTGATGCGGATCGCTTCTAGCCTGGGAAGGGTCGCTCTCCATGGCCTCTAACGTCAGGTACCGCTGTGTGAGGAAAGAGTCGATTTCCGTCCATGGAGGCATTTCCTTCTTGTCAGTCACTGACGCTTCCCACAGAGCTCGGGTCAGTTTTGGCAGCTTGGATGCACAGATGGTCACTAGAAGACTATCCCAATTGTCTAAGCAGACCTTGGAGTGGGCCAGAGCGGTTAGAACCCCTTGAATGGTGCTCTGAAGCTCTTTAGAGGCACGACTAGTCTCGAAACCCACGCGAGGCAGCAAGAAAAGGACATTTATCTGGTTGGTCACCAGGAGTCGACTGTTTTCATATGGACTACGGAGGGCTGACCATGCTGCCTCGAAACCGTCGTTGGTAAGTGGGGACTTTTCTACAATGGCTTTCGGATCGCCACGGGTCGTAGTAGTGAGGTGGTACAGCTTTTCCACCGGGGACAGCCTCGGATTGTTGATGTAAATCGCTGTGAATAGGTCGCGGAACGTCGGCCAGCGGACGTAATCCCCTGCGAAAACTTCAATGTCAGGGGGGGAGCCGACAGCCGCCCTGGGAGGTTTGCGGCACGGGAGGTCAGAGTTCTGGGCGGTCTATTTGGGCTATGAGGTCCGCCACGCACCGCTCATAGCCCACATAGTACTCGCCATACATTTCCTGAATTTCCTGTTGGTCTTCGGGGTCCTCGCACAGCATTGCCAGCGAACATGCCTCAAATTCCGCATCCACCTTGGCCCACATGTTTTTGAGTTGGTCACGACGGACCTGTGAGACCGCGGAGGATGGGGTGGCGGTCCCTGGAGTGGTGAGCCGTGCTTCCAAGGTGGTCAGCCTATCGATGGCTGCCACAAACTTGGCCTGTGCGCCTGGAATGCTTAAAATCTCGGTAATTGCGAAATTTGCATAAGCAGCGGAGTGCTGGTACCGCGTATCAGACTAACGCGTAGGTGCATACATATACCAAGTGTGGTATGTAGATATGGAGTAATCGGTATTTTGCGGTATTTTTTCACCGGGATTAATGAGGTTTATTATCTATGAGAAGTATTTAGTGAAAATAAGAATGTAAGAATATACAGTTATTATACCCGGTATTTGAAGAGTAAATAGGGTGTATTGTATTTGTGCGGATAACGGTTGTATGTAACGCACAGAAGGAAACGTTTCCGACCCCATAAAGTATATATATTCTTGATCAGCATCAATAGCCGAGTCGATTGAGCCATGTCTGTCTGTCCGCCTGTCCGTCCATCCGTCTGTCCGTCTTGTTTGTCGGCTAGTTCTAAGAGACTATAAGAGCTAGAGCCACCAAATTTTGGCACCAGACTGCTGTTTGCTCACACTGAAACCAGTGTATTTAAAAAATGAGCCCCGCCCCCTTCCGCCCCCGCAAAAGGGCGAAAGCCTCCCAAATCTACAATTTTGAAGATAACAGAAAACTAAAAACGCCGTAGGGAATCTTATCTATCAGATCACCAAATTGGGATCATTATTATAGCCACAATGAAGAAATTAATTTTCAGTGGCCAAACCCACCCCGTCCCTCAGCTTATAGCAGCACACTCTGCTTCGCGCAGTTTATGGCCTCTGCCCCTCACGTCTCTGCCTCTGCCGCGACTCTGCCCTGACTCTGCAGTGTGTGTTTCTAGGGGAGGGTGGCGAGCTAAAGGAGCGTGTTGGCGTGAGCAGTGTTGTTGATGTAGATGACAGATGAAGAAAAAATGTAAAATTTGACAAATAACCGCTAAGTTGCAGATGTAGTTTTAGTTAAATCATCGCAGGGATGATCGGATTATGGATGATCATAGGTTATGTGAAAAAAGAAACCACTAAGTATGAAAAAACCGTTACAAAAAAATACCAGACTTTACAAATACATCAAAAACGAGAAGGGACGTGTGAGACGCTTCTTACGCGTCACAAGTTTTATGCTCGGTACTCAAAACTACATCTGTACCTTAGCGGTTTTTGTTCAATTTGTTCAATTGTTCAAAGCAGAGTAGGGATGAGAGAAGAGGGCCTAGCCACTGCAAATTAAGTTCTTCATTGTGGCTATGCGAGCATACAGCAGCCTGGAGGCAACATTTGGTGGCTATAGCTCTTATGGGCTCCTATTTACTCTTCGAGTGCCGGGTATAAAAAGTCGGTTTGGTTCCTTGAGGAAAAAAAAGTTCGATTTTGTCGAGTAGTGTTATCAGTTAAATGAACATTTCATAAAATTTCAAAGCATATTCTTCGTCGTCAATACGTATACCATGCTCCACTTGGCCAATCGGCTTGAATTTGTCAGCCTTGCTTTCACTTCCCAAACCGACCAGCGCACTCTGCAGTTTTTGGCATACACAGTTCGTCGTAAAAGTCTTCGCGCAAAATAATTTATTTACTGCCAGTATCAAATACACTTCTTATTTTTAATCGAAACATCTTTGGATGTTAATTCAGCTTTATTTAAAACTACACTTTGGTTTTGTTTTTCGTCGTTTACCATCTCGCTTTTCTCCTAGAAATTCTTTAAAATGTTCCCAAGCTGATTGCACTTGAAACACTTTCTAATTTTTTCCAGCCGACATCTTCTTATCTCTTCCCGTCTTCTCACTCTTTTTCATTTTCTCGCTTATTTTCTCATAATCTTTTAATTTGTCCTCAATAGTAGACATAATTCTCGAAACAAATCAAATTGCCATCTCGTCAACACCGTCAATCACGTATTGCATAAGTGCGTCGTTTTCGACATTTCCTTTTGCAGCAATGTCTTTCATGCGATAAGAATATTCCAGAACACTCTCTTTCGATCATCGTTTACTCTCGTTGAGCTGCATGTGTAACTGTTTGCTATTTACGCAAACTTCAATGTTTTCCATTCCGTAGGGAATAACCATATCTATCAGATCACCGAATTGGGATCGGATTGGATCATTATTAAAGCCAAAATACAGAAATTGATTTCCAGTGGCTAAACCCACCCAGTCCCGCAGCTTTTTTTTTGTTTTTTGCACATTGTCTCATTCACTCTCTGCTTCTGCTGTGTGCGGCCTCTTACAATTGTGTTGTTTTGTTTACTTTGTGAATGAGAGAATGTGCACAATACAAATATAAGTTGCGGGACGAGGTGGGTTTTGCCACTGCAAATTAATGTCTTCATTGTGACCCAATATGGTGATCTGATAGATCCATTCCCTACGGAATGGCGTTTTTAGTTTTCTTTTATCTTCAAAATTGTAGATTTGGGAGGTTTTCGCACTTTTGCGGGCGCGGAAGGGGGCGGGGCTCATTTTTGAAATTCACTTGTAACAGTGTGAGCATACAGAAGTCTGGATGCAAAATTTGGTGGCTCTAGCTTTTATGGTCTGTGAGTACTAGGCGCTCATCATGACGGACAGACAGACATGGCTCTATCGACTCGTCTATTGATACTTCTGTGCACTGTACACTGTGTAAATAAACATAGAGAGACACACACGAGACTACTAAACCAACTTGAAAAGAAAAAACAAATAAATTCGTTTTCGGCACAGCTGCCATGTCTCCACTTATAACTCTATGTTTATTCACACAGTGTACGCTGAATACTATTAATGGAAAATATTTGCAACGCAAAAGTCAATTGTTGTTATATGTATACAATTGTTGTTTTTTAGATATTTTATAACCGTTTATCCCTTTCGTCGTAAATGTATTTAAGAAATATATGAGCATAGAGAGGATACACAAAATCAATTTATTTTTATTTGGGGCAAGTTTGTAAAGTCGCAAGTTTGAAGGAAGGGTATGTGATCTCAGAAGCCACAGAAAAATGCCAAACGTCTCAAGCACTAAAAATTGAAGTCGAGAATGGATACACACATTGCCATCATGTATGTATGTACATATGTGTCACCGCACACATGAAATTGCGAAGCAGACTTGAAGAGGACACAAAACTTTGTTTTTGCGAGAGTCGCTTTGCGTTCAATGTTCAAGAGAGCCAACGCAAAACTCTCTCAGCCGAAGGCTCTCTCACGAAGAGCCGACGGCAATGGGAGCCAATACACAATACTGATAAGGCAGCCAGTTTTAGGTCGCTCTGACCACTCTATGAGTTGTTTGCTTAGTGCTTCTAGCCATGGAGTCTCAATTCAGCGGTTTTAAACTGCTGAGTGAGTCTCCTAGGAGCAAAAAAATCACTCCTCGTGATCTGCAAGTGCCTGTCCCTCGACCGCTCGCTGCTGATCAACTGTCTCCGTCCACGCCGATAGTGCAGCAGCTAATTTCGTTCGCCACTCCAAGGGCAACGACAGCTGCTGGTGATCAAGTTTCGGCTACCGAATCGATCATCTCGGAGAACATGCAGCCAGTTAGTACTGTAGCGTCCGTGTCTGTCGAGTCCGTTCCAAAGCCACATCATATCCCATTTATTTCGATCACACCAGTTAATAAACGTCCCGGACCACCGGATATTGCCGTCACAGGTACCAGATCTGTGGTGCCAAAACCTCTTGTGGGAGTCCCACCAAAGCGGCAAGTTTTTGTCTTTCGGCTTGCCCCTGACCACACATCTAATAATGTAACTGCTTTTATACAAAGCAAAACGAGAAGGGACGTGTGAGACGCTTCTTACGCGTCACAACTTTTATACCCGGCACTCAGTACTACATCTGCAACTTAGCGGTTATTTGTCAAATTTTACATTTTTTTCTTCATCTGTCATCTACATCAACAACACTGCTCACGCCAACACGCTCCTTTAGCTCGCCACCCTCCCCTATAGACACACACTGCAGAGTCGCGGCAGAGGCATAGACAGAGGCAGAGACAAAGGCAGAGACGTGTCAGGGGGAGAGGCCATAAACAGCGCGATGCAGAGTGTTAATGCTGCGGGACGGGGTGGGTTTGGCCACTGCAAATTAATTTCTTCATTGTGGCTTTAAAAAGGATCCAATCGTATCCCAATTTGGTGATCTGATAGATATGGTCATTCCCTACGAAATGGCGTTTTTAGTTTTCTGCTATCTTCAAAATTGTAGATTTGGAAGGTTTTCGCCCTTTTGCGGAGGCGGAAGGGGGCGTGGCTCATTTTTGAAATACACTTGTAACAGTGTGAGCATACAGAAGTCTGGATGCAAAATTTGGTGGCTCTAGCTCTTATAGTCTCTGAGATCCAGGCGCTCATAAGGACGGACGGACGGACGGACGGACAGACAGACATGGCCCAATCGACTCGGCTATTGATGCTGATCAAGAATATATATACTTTATGGGGTCGGAAACGTTTCCTTCTGTGCGTTACATACAACCGTTATCCGCACAAATACAATATACCCTATTTACTCTTCGAGTACCGGGTATAATAAAAGCCGATGGCTTAAAGGTGGAAAAGTTGAATTTCTCTTATGCCAGCTTCTTTCAAGATTAGCGTATCTCCAACTCAATTCGAGACCATTTGCTCTTCCAAATTTTGGCCGAGCACCTGGTAATGAAAGAGTTTAAGGCTAAGAAGAAAAATAGGCCCCCCATAACTCTTCCTAGTAGTGAGGCCAGTGCTCCTTTCTCCTTTGCTCCATCCACCTCTTCCCACTGCAATTCCTCGCAGCCAAAAAACTAATTTCCCTCTTTGTAGCCTATCAAAATGCTCGGGGCTTACGTAGTAAGCTGAGCACTCTTTTTATGGATAGCTTCACATCACCCATGTTATTGTGTTTACCGAAACCTGGTTAAAGCCGGATATTCTTAGTTCCGAAGTTTTGGCAGATCGGTACACAATTTATAGGAATGATCGTTCGTCTCGACGTGGAGGAGGGGTTCTGATTGCAGTAGACTCTTACTTCACGTCGGAACTTTTCATAGTCCAGGTTTCACAAGACCTGGAATTCCTCTGTGTCAGACTGATTCTTCCAGGCCAGTCTATTTGTGTCACTTGCTCGTAGATTCCACCTACTTCGGATGTATTAATATTCGAGCAGGACTTGTCCGCCTTAAAAACTGTTTCTTCCTCGCTATCTGACAAAGACCATTTAATAGTTCTTGGGGATTTCAACCTGCCAGGTACTGTTTGGTCTTCGGTTAACGAGTCTAATAACCTTGTGCCCATGTCACGACATGATTTTATTGATGGCTTATTAGACCTGTCCCTGTGTCAAGTCAAACATGTAAAAAACTCCTTGGGTCGATTGCTTGATCTGTGCTTTGTCTCGGATCCGACCGTAGCGTTGTTAACACGAGCACTTCCGCTCACTATACCTGAAGACTGCTATCATCCTACTTTCGAAGTGTCGGTAGATATTGGACCTACTGTATCGGATCGTGCTGGTAGACTTTCTAAACGCGTCCGTTGCTTTCCTAAAGCCGAGTTTACGAAGCTCAATAACTTAATAAGGGATTTTGATTGGTCCACTCTGTACTCGTGCACTGACGTTATTGAAAGCACAAACATTTTTTACAATGTACTTGACAATTTTTGACTCGTGTGTCCCACTCTCATGTCCGACTAGATCTGCGAAGCCTCCTTGGTTCACCAAAGAGTTATCCAGTCTAAAAAACCTAAAATCAAGACTATTTAAAAATCTCAAGAAGTTGGTTCTTCCTCTTCTCTTTCTAATTACTTAATAGCTCGGTCAAATTTCACTGTTCTTAATGCTCAATGCTATAGGAACTACCCACTTCGATGCAGGATACGTTTTTCACAGGACCCTAAACAGTTCTACAGCTTCGTAAACAGTTAGCGTAGAACGTCCGCACATCCATCCTCGCTATCATTTTTGAATATGTCGGCAAACAATGATCAGGCAACCTCTTTGCAAAATTTTTTCAAACCACATATTCCCAGGAAAGCTACCCAGGCCATATGTATCCATATAGTTTACCAAGGTCGAATGGAATTTTCTGCCCTTTGTTTAATGAAGGCTCCTTACGTCATGAACTTCAATTAGTTAAGCCGGTATTTTCACCGGGCCCTGACGGAGTTCCCGGCTGTGTACTCAGGTACTCTGTGCGGACCTTTACTTAAATTATTCACTCTTCTAGCTTTCCCCCCATCTGTAAGGAATACTTTATAATTCCTCTCCATAAGAAAGGTAGCAAGTCTGACGCTAAAAACTTTAGAGGTATATCTAAGTTATCCACTATTCCTAAAAAGTTTGAGAACATTTTAACTCCGCACTTGCAACATCTTTTCAAATCACTTATATCTCCAGCTCAGCACGGATTTATACGATCAACAACCACCAATCTTTTAGAGTTCACCTCCTTTATCATTAAAGGCTTCCAAGGTAACTTGCAGACGGATGTTATTTACACTGACTTCAGTAAGGCATTCGATTCTGTAAATCAATCTCTTCTTGCACAAAAGCTCGACCTTCTAGGGTTTCCGCCCAATCGGTTGTTATGGATTTCTAGCTACCTGTTTTCTAGGTCTCAAAGGGTCCTTTTCAAAAACTCCTTATCTTAACCTGTTTGTTAACATTTAGGCCTCTTACTTTTCACATTCTTTATTAATGACCTGCCTTCTGTATTAACAAATTCTCGAGTACTTATGTATGCGGATGATGTTAAGCTCTGTGTCCAGTATAAGGACATTTCATTTCACTCTCGCTTGCAATCTGATCTCAATAGCTTTCAGTCATGGTGTTGTGCAAATATGTAACACCTTAATGCCTCGAAGTGCAAAGTAATGACTTTTCATCGCTCCAGCCCCTTACTGGCTCCTTACACCCTCTGCGGTAGTTCTCTTGAGAGAATTACATTAGTTGATGATCTTGGTGTTCAACTAGACCCCAAGTTAAAGTTTTCTGAACACATTTCTACCATGGTAAATAAAGCCATGGGTGTGCTTGGGTTTATAAAGAGGTGGTCAAAGGAATTTGATGACCCCTATATAACGAAGACTCTCTATATCTCGCTTGTTCGTCCGATTTTAGAATACGGCTTATGTGTATGGTGCCCTCAGTACAACATTGAATCAGTGCAGAAAAACTTTTTCCCTGCGTGGCCTCAACTGGGATGCAACTGTGAGACTGCCATCTTACCGTAGTAGACTCCTTCTAATAAACCTTCCATCCTTAGTTAGTCGTATAAAAATGCTTGGTGTAATTTTTATGCATAACTTGATCAAGGGGGATGTAGACAGCCCTGACTTGTTGAGCCGCATAAACTTTACGATTTCCATTAGACCCACTAGAAACTATATTCCTTTGTTCCTTCCAATGTGTAGATCGAATTATGCCATACACTAACCCATCAGGGTTTTATGCTCGGATTATAGTTCCCTCTATCACATTATATCCTCGACTAACTCCCTTCCTCTTCTTAAATCTCTTATACTAGCCTTCCTTTCCCGTAGTTAGTTTCATTTTAGCTTTGTCTTGTTTCTGACTTTGATAATTTTGCTTGCTTAGCTATAGTTGCTCTAGTTTAGTTGTGTTTAGTTCTAATTTTCTTCGAATATTAGCCTAACATCTATCTTTCCTGCATGCTCGCGACCGGTTCGGTTAATCGCGTTCTGCTGGGTTCCGCGCATAACAGGCTTTGGCTTGGTGTCGCATGGGCCACTTGATGGTGCAGTCATTGCATATCAGTGGCCAAACCCACCCCGTCCCCGCAGCATTCACACTCTGCTTCGCGCTGTTTATGGCCTCTGCCCCTGACACATCTCTGCCGCTGCCTCTGCCGCGACTCTGCAGTGTGTGTCTATAGGGGAGGGTGGCGAGCTAAAGGAGCGTGTTGGCGTGAGCAGTGTTGTTGATGTAGATGACAGATGAAGAAAAAATGTAAAATTTGACAAATAACCGCTAAAGTGCAGATGTAGTACTGAGTGCCGGGTATAAAAGTTGTGACGCGTAAGAAGCGTCTCACACGTCCCTTCTCGTTAGTTTTCTTTTATCTTAAACATTGTAGATTTGGGAGGTTTCCGCCTTTTTGCGTGGGCGGAAGGGGGCGGGGCTAATTTTTGAAATACACTTGTAACAGTGTGAGCACACAGAAGTCTGGATGCAAAATTTGGTGACTCTAGCTTTTATAGTCTCTGAGATCCAGGCGCTCAACAAGACGGACGGACAAACGGACTTGGCTCAATCGACTCGGCTATTGATGCCGATCAAGAATATATATACTTTATGGGGTCGGAAACGTTTTCTGCTGTGTGTTACATACATCCACTTTTTCACACAAATACAATATACCCTATTTACTCTTCGAGTACCGGGTATAATGAGCCCCGCCCCCGCAAAAGGACGAAAACCACCCAAAGCTACAATTTTGAGCATAGTATTCCGCCATTCTAAGTTAGTATTTAAATCTAAAAACAAAACTAGTTTTATTTAAGTCCTTTTTATTCATATTTAATAATATTATTTTAAATGTTAGCAAAACAATGCAAAAATTATAAGAAACATATTTATAAATTATAATGGTTTGGATTTGTGCTAATTTGATAAAAATGTGTCTGCTTGATGCATTTATTAGTGCTTGCAAATTATGCCTGCTAAGTATTTACGCGTGTAGAGATACTTCTTTCGAATATTTTAATATATCCTATACATAAATACAAGCAATTCTAATGTTAACATCTCTGCAAACAGGAAAGAAGCACGAAAATGATTAATTATAATTACTTAATATTTAACACTTTTGCTTATTTAATTGATTTTGGGGTGGGGTTTCAGCCTGTGCTGATTCTTCTTTCTCGATGTTTATGTCCATCACAAAACAATCGTTCAAGGGGCAAGTATGGGCTGATTTCTTGTATGTACATATGTATGTATGTATGTACATATGTATATCTTATCACTTTCTTTTGTTGTCTACTCGACAAACCCGAACTTTTTTTTTCTCAAGGAACCAAAGCGACTTTTCTGATACATTTCGGGCAATAAAATTTTTTAAAGAAATTGGTTTTCCTATATGGCAGAACTTTTTTTTAAAGAATTTTTAATGTCTGGTATTTTTTTGAGATTTTTCCAGAGGTAGCGGTTTTTTTTATACCCGGTACTCGAAGAGTAAGTGTAACGCACAGAAGGAAACGTTTCCGACTCCATAAAGTATATGTATTCTTGGTCAGCATCAATAGCCGAGTCGATAGAGCCATGTCTGAAGACAAAAGAAAACCAAAGATAAAAACGCCATTCCGTAGGGAATAACCATTTCTTTTAGATCACCGAGTTGGGATCAGATTGGATTATTATTATATCCAGAATGAAGAAATTAATTTCCAGTGGCTAAACCCACCCTGTCCAGCAGCTTTTGTTGTAATGCTGATCAAATTCTATGGATTTTTAAAATTTTTCTTCATCTGTCATCTAAATCACATCTCACGCCAACACGCTCTGTTAGCTTGCCCCCTCCCCTAGAGCCACACACTACACGAAGCAGATTGTGAATGTGAGAATGTGCAAAAAATCGGATCGGAATTCAGTGATCTGATAGATATGGTTATTCCCTACAGAATGGCGTTTTTAGTTTTCTTTTATCTTCAAAATTGTGGCTGTGGGAGATTTTCGCCCTTATGGTGTCTGAGTACCAGGCACTCATAAGGACGGACAGATGGACGTTCAGACGAACGGACAGACAGACGGACGGACATACAGACATGGCTCAATCGACTCGGCTATTGATGCTGATTAAGAATATATGTATATACTCCATGGGGTCGGAAACGTTTCCTTCTGTGCGTTACATACAACCGTTATTCCCCTCAAATACAATATACCCTATTTACTCTTCGAGTACCGGGTATAGAAAAAGGTAGACATGGGAAGCGGGTATTAAGCTAATTCAAAATGCTGTTGACCATAACCGATGCCACAACCAAAGGCTTTCACAAGAGCAGGACATGTGAAGACTGAATTAAAAAAATAACTAAGGCGGCGCTCTTAGGAACTGCAATTTTGAAATTAGTTGTCGGTTATTAAAAGCTTCTAACAACTTGTAGGCTTGAAAGGTACATAGCTGATTCTTACTTTTTTTTGCAGTGATTTGCAATTCAAAGACCTTTTAACCCTATTTGACTACATTTTTAAAGTTATTCTACTATTTGTTCTTGTTTGTTGCTTACTTACGAGTACTTCGTCTCTATTAAATGCGTACGTACATATTTACAAATTTATGTACGTATTCGATCATGTTTGGTTGTATCACTAAGCAAACAACACATAGAGTGGTCAGAGTGACCTAAAACTGGCTGCCTAATCAGTATAGTGGATCGGCTCCCATTGGCTTCGGCTCTTGGTGAGAGAGCCTTCGGCTGAGAGAATTTGGCGTTGGCTCTCTTGAACATTGAACCCAAAGCGACTCTCGCAAAAACAAAGTTTTGTTTCCTCTTCAAGTCTGCTTCGCAATTTCATGTGTGCGGTGACACATACATATGTACATACATACATGATGGCAATGCGTGTATCCATTCTCGACTTCAATTTTTAGCGCAATTTCATGTGTGCGGTGACACATAAATACATATGTACATACATACATGATGGCAATGCGTGTATCCATTCTCGACTTCAATTTTTAGCGTTTGACGAGACGTTTGGCATTTTTCTGTTGTTCTGAGATCACATACCCTTTCTTTCAAACTTGCGACTTTATGAAGCAGCTTGCCCCAATTAAAAATAAATTGATTTTGTGTATCCCCTCTATGCTCATATATTTCTTAAGTACATTTAGGACGAAAGGGATAAACGGTTATAAACATCTAAAAATGTATACATATAACAACAATTGACTTGGCGTTGCAAATATTTTCCATTAGAGTATTCAGCGTACACTGTGTGAATAAACAGAGTTATAAGTGGAGTCATGGCAGCTGTGCCGAAAAAGAATTTATTTGTTTATCTTTTCAAGTCGCTTTCGCAGTCTCGTGTGTGTCTATCTATGTTTATTCACACAGTGTACGCTGAATACTCTAATGGAAAATATTTGCAACGCCAAGTCAATTGTTGTTATATGTATACATATTTAGATGTTTATAACCGTTTATCCCTTACGTCCTAAATGTACTTAAGAAATATACATATGAGCATAGAGGGGATACACAAAATCAATTTATTTTTATTTGGGGCAAGCTGCTTCATAAAGTCGCAAGTTTGAAAAAAAGGGTATGTGATCTCAGAAAAACAGAAAAATGCCAGACGTCTCAAACGCTAAAAATTGAAGTCGAGAATGGATACACGCATTGCCATCATGTATGTATGTACATATGTATGTGTCACCGCACACATGAAATTGCGAAGCAGACTTGAAGAGGAAACAAAACTTTGTTTTTGCGAGAATCGCTTTGGGTTCAATGTTCAAGAGAGCCAACGCCAAATTCTCTCAGCCGAAGGCTCTCTCACCAAGAGCCGAAGCCAATGGGAGCCGATCCACTATACTGATTAGGCAGCCAGTTTTAGGTCACTCTGACCACTCTATGTGTTGTTTGGTTAGTGGTTGTATGCTTTTTGCGAACTTGTTTCGTAACATTTGGGGGGCTATTGGTATAAGTATTCTGCCTAGAAATTCGTTCATACATATGTATATACATATGTATATACATACATATGTACATATGCATGTACATATGTATCTATGTAAATACATGTAACTCATTTCAATATTTGTAATTGAATGGCTAGTTAAAATATTTATGTTTTGTAAAATTTGCTAGTGCAAACCTTACAATAAAACATAATGCGCTTAACATACATACATACATACTACTTTATGGTATAGCCCACGTTTCAGAACGGGAATATATTAAAAAATTGTTTGGATATACATACATACAGCGTGTAAGTGTTAGGTGTATTTATATATATAAATAGTTATTATTTAATTTTTAACTGTAGGCATTACTTTTATACAATTCTGTGAACTTTTTGTTTTTTTTTTTTAATTTAAAATAAATGAAATTAAATGGCTTTGAGTAAAGTTTTCCTCTTTCAAATTTTGCTTTTTCTGTGTGTGTGGAATTAATTTTTGATAATTTTTGCATCAAAAAAACTAGACTACTCAAAAAAAAGAGTGTACTTTTCTTAAATTGGGTTGTATTTGGGATTACATAATGCTAAAATATTTCGATCTGCCGCAGCTCGAGACAACACATAATACATATTAATGCGTACTTGGTTTCCATCAGAATTCTTTAAATTTACAAAATAAATTTTCTTGGTTGGGTTTATGCTTCATTTGTATTGTCTGCATCTGTATCTGTTTCTGAGCTGCAGTACCTGTTTGATTTTGAATGGTCGTGCGTGTCGTATGCTTATCGGTTTAATTACTTAATTCTACATCAGTCGTTTGGCACGCACGTCACGCGAATAGCGATTATTTCGGAACAACCAAGTGAAAATGGTCACCAGGTGTTTGGGCTGGCAGGATCTGGCAAATCAGCGTATTCTGATTTCTTTTTTGTTTAGGCTCCAGTTGGCTGCTGTCGAGTTTATCGTCAAGCTAAACCTCGGTGCCATCCTCGTCCTCGTCGTCAAACAGCTGACTTGTACTGCCCTGCCCACTGCGCGTCGCCGTCACGGACATCTTCTTCTTGGGCTTCGGTGGGGGCCTTGGTGGTATCTTTGCAATCTTCGGTGAAGCGGAGTTGGCGACGCTGGAGTGAGTGGGGGACCCTGATGTCACCATTGAGGAAGAAAAACAGGTGGAGTGACCCAGGCCAGCTCCACTAATACTGGCACCCGGAAGTATAGCAATCCCATGGTTTTTTACTCCGGATAGAGACTCTGTTTCTGAGGGATACATGTGTGGTTGTTGATACTGCCGTTGCATGTGTTGCTGCTGTTGCTGGATCAGCTCGTGGATGGGTTCGTAGATCTTGGTCCCATTTGCCGCAGACGCCACTGACGTAAGGCTGGGAGTGGCGGGAAGGGGACGATCGCGCATCGAGTACAACTGCTGTGCTCCCTGGGCTCCAAGAGCCTGGTGCAGATTCAGCGTTGAGTTCCCCCCGGCAGTGGTGCGTAGCCCTAGGTTGTCATAGACGGGCTCGGCTTGCAGCTCCGCGGGGGTCTCTGTTTCCGTCTCACTCGGGTCGGGCGAAGTAGGCGACTGAAAGTCGCTAAGCTGTGTTCCAGGGTATGTTGATGCTCCCGACGTGCTGGGAGCCCAACTGGGAGCACGTGGCTTTCGCGGAATGGTCATGTATCCCTGTTTCATTACCACGGCCGTGGTCGGCGAGTATACCACAGGGGCTGGAAGGAACGGGGACGCAGCGGCCTGCTGGTGGTGCAGAGCGGCAGCCATTTGTTGGTGCTGCCGCGAGTTGTTGGCCGAAGCAATTAGCGCCAGGTTTCGTGCCTTGGGATGCTGCAGCGTCATAAAGCCGTTGTTTGTGGCCGCCGATATTGTAGTAGTTCCGTAGATGCCGTGGGGCGTCATGTGTGCGTATACGGGGCTAGCTAGTGGCGGCGAACGTATTCCGTAAAAGACTTGATCCGGTATGTTGGACTGGGATGACTGCATGGAAGGTGGAGGGGAGGTGGGGGGAACGCGTGCCGGGAAAGATAGCAGATCCGGAGGCAGACTGTTGCCATAGGCGTCGTCCACGTAGGTGTGCCTGGAGCGGGGAGTGGCCGTCTTGTCCGACAATGCCACCGAATGCGTCTCATCTTCCTGCAAATGATTTGATACTAGAAGAATATATAATATGTTATATTTTGCTTCAGCAGATTTTGTTAATTATTTTAATATCTTATGATCAACGCGAATTTCTTCCTTTTTTTCCTAAAACTACAGCTACTTTTTTTTGTTTGAATAGTACAGAACTTGTTTAGGCTTTTTTAACCAATTACAAAAGAGTTAAGTTAAATAAAATACTTTTTATACCCGGTACTCGAAGAGTAAATAGGGTATATTGTATTTGTGGGGAATAACGGTTGTATGTAACGCACAGAAGGAAACGTTTCCGTTTCTTGATCAGCATCAATAGTCGAGTCGATTGAGCCATGTCTGTCTGTCCGTCCGTCCGTCCGTCCTTATGAGCTCCTGGATCTCAGAGACTATAAAAGCTAGAGCCACCAAATTTTTCATCCAGACTTCTGTATGCTCACACTGTTACAAGTGTATTTCTAAAATGAGCCCCGGCCCCCGAAAAAGGGCAAAAACCTCCCAAAGCTATAATTTTGAAGAAAAAAAAAACTAAAAACGCCATTCCTTAGGGAAGGACCATATCTATCAGATCACCAAATTGGGATTGGACCATTATTATAGACAGAATGAAGAAATTAATTTTCAGTGGCTAAACCCACCCCGTCCCGCAGCTTATATTTGTTTTTTCACATTCTCTCATTCACACTCTGCTTCGCGCAGTGTGTTGCCGAAGCCTCTGGCTCGTCTCTGCCACTGCCATGACTCTGCAGTGTTTAGCTCGCCTGTTGATGTAGATGACAGATGAAGAAAAAATTAAAAATTTGACAAAACACCACTAAGGTGCAGATGTAGTACTGAGTGCCGGCTATAAAAGTTGTGACGCGTAAGAAGCGTCTCACACATGGCACAAGCCATGATGCTGAGCGTGAAACTCTCATCTGGCTGCCACAACCGAACCGAACAAACGTCAGTGGTTCAAATGCTAGTAATGATAATTACATAACATCATATCCAGCAGCCCGCTTATGATTTTCAGACTCAACAATCGATAAAGCTAACTGAAAGAAATTTGCCAAGTACCCAAAAGAGAGGAAATTTAATAATTGTCTGCAAAAAAGACAGATCTTAAATAAAGTAGAAACACGGCTCAAAAAAAAGGCACAGATGTTCTACTGAGTACCGGCGTCTCACACGTCCGTTCTCGTCATTTTTGTACTTGTTACTGGAAGAGTAAATAGGTTATATTGTATTTGTGGTTGGAGCAATGAGCGAAATGTCCGTCTGTCTTGATGAGCTCCTGGATATCAGAGACTATTATGGCTACAGCAACCAAATCGAGATTGCATCGAGATTTCTGTGATTTCACACTGTTAAAAGTGTAAGTATTTCAAAATTTCGCCCCTGCATCGTGTAGAGTGTGGATCTGAGGGAGGGGTCGAATAAAATGGCGTGTTAGCGGCAGAAGTGATGTAGATGCAGATATCGGATGTAGAAACAATTTTTTTTCTTTGAACTTTTGAACAAACAAAAAGTTCCGACTTCTGTATTTTATTAATGGAATGTCAGAGATCATAAAAGAAAACTAATAACCAGAAGGGACGTGTGAGACGCTTCCTTCTCTGCGTTACATACATCACCTTTTCCCAACAAATACAATATACCCTTTTACGTTTCGGGTACTGGGTATAAAAAGGGTTGTGTTACATCATGATGTTACAATATCTGCTACGCTTTTCTTTCGTGTTACTTCGTTTGTTTCGTCTACTGATGCGACGTTGCAGCCCTCCGAACTAGTTCGGTAGGGCAACAAAATTTTTGCATTTCAAAGCTGAATATTTCCCGGATGGTAGGCTAAAACTACAAAGTGTTTGGGTAAATTTTTTAGCTGCATCAATCAGCTTTTCAGATAAGGAAAGTAGTTTGCAACCAGATCTAAGACACTTAAGTTATGTGAGAAAATATCCCGCTACCTCTAAAAAAGCTTAAACAAAGACTTTAAAAAGTTATTAAAAAAAAAATGTTTGCCATAGAAATAAACCATAATTTATTAAAAAATTTGTATGCCCGATATCTATCCGAACGAGAAGGGACGTGTGAGACGCTTCTTACGCGTCACAACTTTAATACCCGGCACTCAGTACTACATCTGCACCTTAGCGGTGTTTTACATTTTTTCTTCATCTGTCATCTACATCTACAACACTTTTCACACCAACACGCTCCTTTATCTCGCTCCCCTTCCCTAGACCCACACACTGCAGACTCGCGGCAGAGGCTGTGGCCGCACACAGCAGAAGCAGAGTGTGATTGAGAAAATGTGAAAAAAAAACAAATATAAGCTGCGGGACGGGGTGGGTTTAGCCACGGCTGAGGCAGAGGCGGAGGAACGGCAGGGGCAGACGCCACACACTGCGCGAAGCAGAGTGTGAATGAGAGAATGTGCAAAAAACAACAAAAGCTGCTGGACGGGGTGGGTTTAGCCACTGCAAATTAATTTCTTCATTTTGGCTATAATAATGCTCCAATCGGATCGGTGATCTGATAGATATGGTCATTCCCTACGGAATGGCGTTTTTAGTTTTCTTTTATCTTCAAAATTGCCATTTTGCGATTGATGCTGATCAAGAATATATGTATATACTCCATGGAAACGTTTCCTTCTGTGCGTTACATACAACCGTTTTTCCCCACAAATACAATATACCCTATTTACTGTTCGAGTACCGGGTATAAAAAGTCGGTTTGGTTCCTTGAGAAAAAAAGTTCGATTATTTCAAGTAGTGTTGTTAGTTGCTTCTATAATTTTACAATAACGCAAATTCACAATGCGATAGCAATATGAAACATACAATTGTAAAACTCTGTCACAAAATAGTGGTTGTACTCACCATAAACTGTTTCGTCGAGAAGAGTCTTCTTGATCTCGTGTCCATCGTCGCCGCCGTCAACGTTCTCGACGTCAGTTCGCCTGGGTGGCTTCTCCACGGGATTTACCTCGTTGAGTAGGCTCTTTTGCATTTCCATAATAACGGAGCCTTCTAGCATAGAGCCGTTGTGGGTCTTGTCCAGCTTCGATGATATCAGGCCATCCACACTTATCATGGTGGTGTCCTTTTGGTAGGTTTTAACACGTCGACAGTACCAAAACAGAGTCAGCACAACAATGATTAGCAGCAAGAGCAGAGTTGTTGTGATCAGGCAGATTATCAGAAAAACATTGGTCTGAGGATCGCTGGTTGAGGCGCCAATAGCGCCGTTCATGCCTAGACCGCCAAATCCATCAGAAGCGGAAGCCGCTCCAACATAGTCGCCATCAACCAGAAGCTGGAACTCGGCCTCCGCCTTTCCACCTTTATTATCAGCAACACAGATATAGGAGCCTTTATCGGATGCACGCACGCCGTAGATGCGCAGCTCGGAAGTCATAACCTGCGATATCTGCTGGAGGGGTAGCTGTTCCAGTGAGTTCAGCACTTGGATTCGGGGATCATTGAGGTTGAGGGGTCGCTTGTTATATATCCAGGTGATGTTTGGGTGCGGGGAGCCCATTATTCGACAGGGCAGAGTGATGTTGTCCTGATTGGCTTCGAAGAAGGAGCGAATCGTGCCGAGGATGCGAGGCCTGCAGGCGAAGTTTTCTGAGGGCACCTCGCTCCACAGTTTTCCGCGCAGCTGAGGCGGCTCCTGGCAGTTGGTTGGGGGGGTGTAGAGGCGCTTAGAGATGGCAAAGTCGCGAAAAGCCTGCAGCTCGCAACTGCAGTTCCACACGTTGCCCTGCAGTGATAGGTGCATGAGCTTTTGCAGGTCCTTGAAAGTCTCCATGTGCAGATGTGTTAGCTGGTTTTGCTCCAGCGAGATGGCGCTGATTGGCAGGGAACCCACGAAAACGTTAAGCTGCACCTGCTTAAGGCGGTTGTTACGAAACTCGATCCGGGACAGGTAACTAAGGTTGACGAACAAGTGATTTCGCATGACCTCGATCTCGTTGTTGTTGATGATCACGTTTCGCAATTTCTCAAGTCCGGCAAAGGTACCAGGATGCAGCTCCCGAATGCGGTTGCTCGAAATGTCTAGCTCGATCAGAATGTGTAGACCCTTGAACGCCTCACGATGCACCTCCTGAATGGTGCAATTGCGCAGGTACACCTTGTGGAGATTCGGCAGCCCCGCCAGCAGGAAGTCTTCGCGACGCAGCTCTGGAATTTGGTTGTGGGCGAAGTCCACTACCTGCATTTCGTTGCTCATGTCCTGCGGTATTTTGGCCAGCGACTTATTTTTACAATCAGCGCTTTTCTTACCCGAATTCCAGTGGCAGTGGCAATTGCTGCAGCTCTGCATCCAGTCCATGTGTCCCACTGCCTCGTGCGCTAGAGACAGCAGCACCAGGAACAGCGTCATTACTCCAGCGCATATCCTACCGCATGTCACCGATTGCTGACTCCGCCTTCTCAGTCCTGGGTGATGCCGTTGTCTGACTGTCATTATTGCTGACGACTTGAGCTGACCTCGATAATCGCACTTTAATTCCACAGTGTTCTAATTCTTATTTATTCGCTTCTCCTCGCTATGAGTGTCAGCGTGTCGCGTACTTTTTATTTTAAGGCCACCCTCCCACTCCTGTTAGTCGTTATTTCCCTTTTAATACTTTTCAAAAATTGTGTTAATGTGTAATGGTTGTTGTTCTAGCGTCTAGCAGTTTTCTCCTGAAAAAAACACGCAAAAAAGTTCTTCGATTAATACGGAATTCGAAAGGGATGGGCGGGGGACTCTGTGCTCAAAGGTCGCTTAAAATGACTCATTAACAAATGGCGGAAGAACTCTGGCTGAAAGAAAAGTATTATTTTTTCCCGGTTTGAACTAAACCTACTTTTTCTGAAATTAGAAATTCTATAAAGCTGAATAAATACATCAATAATGTATACCCAATCACGTTGGGGCTGTAGCTTACCGTTTCAAAAATATTAAGCTTGAAATTAAAAAATGTTAACAATTTCATAGACTCTCCATAGACTTTGACGAGACATACCTTAAACGACGCCTTATACATGCAGCTATTCATAAAAAAACGAGAAGGGACGTGTGAGACGCTTCTTACGCGTCACAACTTTTATACCCGGCATCAGTACTACATCTGCAACTTAGCGGTTATTTGTCAAATTTTACATTTTTTCTTCATCTGTCATCTACATCAACAACACTACTCACGCCAACACGCTCCTTTAGCTCGCCACCCTCCCCTAGAGACACACTTTGCAGAGTCAGGGCAGAGTCGCGGCAGAGGCAGCGGCAGAGACGTGTCGGGGCAGAGGCCAAACTGCGCAAAGCAGAGTGTGAATGAGAGAATGTGTAAAATTACAAATATAAGCTGCGGGACGGGGTGGGTTTGGCCTCTGCAAATTAATTTCTTCATTGTGGCTATAATAATGATCCAATCGTATCCCAATTTGGTGATCTGATAGATATGGTCATTCCCTACGGAGTGGCGTTTTTAGTTTTCTTTTTCAAAATTGTAGATTTGGGAGGTTTTCGCCCAGATTTTAAAAATTCTATAAAAAAGTTCTGCAATAGAAAAAACGAGAAGGGACGTGTGAGACGTTTGTTACGCGTCACAACTTTTATACCCGGTACTCAGTAAGTGTACTTGTACCATATTGTTATACCCGGTACTCGAAGAGTAAATAGGGTATATTGTGTTTGTGGAAATAACGGATGTTTTGTAACGCACAGAAGGAAACGTTTCCGACCCCATGAAGTACATATATATATTTTTGATCAGCATCAATAAACGAGTCGACTGCAGTCAGACTGCTCTGATATCACACTGAAAAAGTGTAGTTCAAAATTTCGCACCGCCCATCGCACATTTTTGTACATCAGTGATCTACATCTACATAACACCAACACGCCCTATTTGCTCATCCCTCTCCCACAGAGCCGCATAATGCACGAGTCAGAGGGTTCGAGAGAGTGAGAGAGTTTTCTGGAGGCGGTGGGGTAGCCACTGCAAATTAGTTTCTACATTCTGGCTATAATAATAATCACTATGTCAGTGTGATATCAATGCAGTCTGGATGCACAATATGGTTTCTCTAGCTTTCTCAGGGACTAAGAAGTAGCCAAAGAAAAGTACAGGCGGACGGACACACAGGGGCTCCGCTTTTGATGCTAATCAAGAAAATGTACTTTATGCTGTCGAAAACGTTTCCTTCTGTGCTTTACATATGTATGTACGTACATCCACTTTTTCCTATATTGTTACATACAACATACCCTATTTACTCTTCGAGTACCGGGTATAAAAATTGTCAGTACTTAGTCTTTATTTTCCTGATTTTTCTTAATTTCCACAATAAATATTACACAAATTTGTTCTGGATTATGAAATTAAAAAATGTTGAATTAAATGAAAAACTTTTTCACGCGTTTGAAGGCGTGCGTGGTGGAAAATTCAACAAATGGATCAATAACAAAATCGATTTATTTCTCATTAAACAATAGCTGCACCAACAGAAATATCTTTCGCCAGTAACTGTCAAACCATGAATAACGACGCCATCCCCCGAAGAGGCCGAACAACAGACCACATAAACAAGATAAAGTCGTAACGTCGTTAATAATGGAGCAGACAGTGAAAGCCGTTCTGTATAACAAATAGCCTGTAATTGAACTCTGTATGGGCTGCCGTGGAGTTTCCACCCTACAAATAACACTTACAGACAGGATTTATACGCTTCGAACCAAACTAACTTTTTCTGAAAGACATGGTAATATTGATAATAATCTTTTTATCTTCTTTGGCGGAATTTTTAAACGCGGTATTCAACGGGTATATTGTATTTGTGGGGACTTGCAGACGGATGTTATTTACACTGACTTCAGTAAGACATTTGATTCTGTAAACCATTCTCTTCTTGCACAAAAGCTTGACCTCTAGGGTTTCCGCCTAACCTTTTGAGGTGGATTTCTAGCTACCTGTGTTCTAGGTCTTAAAGAGTTCTCTTCAAAAACTACTTATCTTTACCGATTGTGGTTACTTCTGGAGTACCATAGGGTAGCCATCTAGGCCCCTAGGTTATGTTGAGGCGGTTTCGAGATAGTCACAATCCCGACACCTTAGGCCGGCTTCGGCCCGTTGTGATTCCGCTTGGATCCACTCCTCCTCAAGGTCCCCTGCTCTTCACACTCTTTATTAATGACCTACCTTCTGTATTAACAAACTCTCGAGTAGTTATGTATGTTAAGCTCTGTGTCCAGTTTAAGTACATTTCATTTCACTCTCGCCTGCAATCTGATCTCAATAGCTTTCAGTCATGGTGTTATGCAAATATGTTACACCTTAATGCCTCGAAGTGCAAAGTAATGACTTTTCATCGCTCCAGCCCCTTACTGGCTCCTTACACCCTCTGCGGTAGTTCTCTTGAGAGAATTACATTAGTTGATGATCTTGGTGTTCAACTAGACCCCAAGTTAAAGTTTTCTGAACACATTTCTACCATGGTAAATAAAGCCAAGGGTGTGCTTGGGTTTATAAAGAGGTGGTCAAAGGAATTTGATGACCCCTATATAACGAAGACTCTCTATATCTCGCTTGTTCGTCCGATTTTAGAATACGGCTCATGTGTATGGTGCCCTCAGTACAACATACATCAAGACCGTATTGAATCAGTACAGAAAAACTTTGTATTATTTGCCCAACGTGGCCTCAACTGGGGTGCAACCGTGAGACTGCCATCCTACCGTAGTAGACTCCTTCTAATAAACCTTCCATCCTTAGTTAGTCGTATAAAAATGCTTGGTGTAATTTTTATGCATAACTTGATCAAGGGGGATGTAGACAGCCCTGACTTGTTGAGCCGCATAAACTTTACGATTTCCATTAGACCCACTAGAAACTATATTCCTTTGTTCCTTCCAATGTGTAGATCGAATTATACCTTACATGAACCCTTTAGGATCTTATGCTCGGATTATAGTTCCCTGTATTATATTATGTCCTCCACTAACTCCCTTTCTTTTCTTAAATCACGTATACTAACCAACCTCTCCCGTAGTTAGTTTTATTTAGTTTTTGTTTTGTTTCTGATTTAGGTAATTTTGCTAGCTGCGCCCTTTTAGTTGTGTTTAGGTCTAATTTTCCTCGAATATTGGCCCATCATCTATTTTTCCTGCATGTTCGCGACCGGTTCGGTTAATCGGGCCGCGCGTCATGCGGCAGCGCCCCTCGGGCATCGTTTCTGCTGGGTTTCGCGCGTAACAGGCTTCGGCTTGGTGTCGTATGGGCCACTTGATGGTGCAGTCATTGCATATCAACGTCCAAAAGAAACGCCGCTTACCTGGGCGGAACGGATGTGCTCCATCATTGAAATATGCGTAAATGAAAAATTCCTTTTACGTAATGCCCTAACCTGTATGCAGGCTTATACTCATACCCCTGTTTTCTTTTTCCATTCAAATTGAAGAATGAAAAGAGGAGTCAAAAGAAAACCAGCTGCATGCAACATTCAGTGCTGTCCGCTCTGGGTCTCCCCAAGTGGGTCCCCGTCTTTTCAATGCGTTTTTCGCCAACTTTTAAAAACAATTCCTAACACCCCGATCCGAACCCATCCGTCATGCCAAATTAGTCGAACAAGTTTGGACCACACGACCTAAACAGCAGTTCTTAGCAGTTGAGCCGGCGATGCGATGTGGATATGGTTAAGGATGCAGAGACTCTGCCAGTTCCATTGGACTGTGAATGGAACTGCCAGCTGCCAGCTTGTGTGGCCCACATAAAAATGTGCTGTCCATTATGCGGAATCGTTGACTCGATATGTTTGTTTTGATTGTAATTCCATTGCAGTTAGCTTCGTCATTGTACGGTCATAATCGATTTTCAATTCATTTTCACTTAGGCAGATTTACTCTGTGTGAAACCCGGACTGTTGCGGACAGTTGCGAACAGTTACGGGTGCATGAGATGCGGTGAGCTGGGAATGTTGCCGGGTGCTGGACGAGCACGGCCTGATGCCTTGTTATAGGTCGGACGTCAACTACTACGCTCCCTTATTTAATTGGAGCAACATCAACGATCAACGACAGTAACTTTGGGCAAAACTCTCAAGCCAGCAAAACTTGTTCGTACTGGAACTTACATATATATTCGAGTATATTTTTTGTATACCCGGTACTCGAAGAGTAAATAGGGTATATTGTATTTGTGCACAAAGTGAATGTATGGAACGCACAGAAGGAAACGTTTCCGACCCCATAAAGTATATATATTCTTGATCAGCATCAATAGCCGAGTCTATGTCTGTCTGTCTGTCTTTCCGTCTGTCCGTCCGTCTTGTTGAGCGCCTGGATCTCAGAAACCATAAAAGCTAGAGCCACCAAATTTTGCATCCATACTTCTGTGTGCTCACCCTGTTACAAGTGTATTTAAAAAGAGCCACGCCCCCTTCCGCCTCCGCAAAAGGGCGAAAACCTCCCAAATCTTGCAGATTTGCAGATAGCAGAAAACTAAAAACGCCATTCCGTAGGAAATGACCATATCTATCAGATCACCAAATTGGGATCCGATTGGATCTTTATAATAGCCACAATGAAGAAATTGATTTTCAGTGGCCAAACCCACCCCGTCCCGCAGCATTCACACTCTGCTTCGCGCTGTTTATGGCCTCTGCCCCTGACACAGCTCCGCCTCTGCCTCTGCCGCGACTCTGCAGTGTGTGTCTATAGGGGAGGGTGGCGAGCTAAAGCAGCGTGTTGGCGTGAGCAGTGTTGTTGATGTAGATGACAGATGAAGAAAAAATGTAAAATTTGACAAATAACCGCTAAGGTGCAGATGTAGTACTGAGTGCCGGGTATAAAAGTTGTGACGCGTAAGAAGCGTCTCACACGTCCCTTCACGTTTCATCTGTGACCAGCCCATAATGAATAGCATCATCGGAACACATCGAGGATACGAATTCAATCATTTGCTCTGCTGTTGTGCGCATTGGCCGCTCGCGCCAAAGGGCCACAAGACATTCCAGCTGTAGGGTTCGACTTTGTAAAGCTAGCATATTAGCTCACTAACTGCAAGATAAAGTTTCTTTGATAAACTAAGATGGTCTTATGCAGTGAGAGCAAGAGTATGTACATATGTACATATGCGTCGATCAAATTTAGCTGGCTGTCTGGATGTAAGTATGTACATATGTGTTGAAAAATATCTGTTGGTGTAAGATTCGTTATATTGGCTATATATAACCTAAACAATTAGTACGCGGTGGGTCTATGCAGATTTTAGTGCCATACTTGGACATCAGGTGTCCAAATCTTCATTTCCTGATGCGAGTACGGAGAAAAACGAGCAAGTGTTAATGTATGTGTACACGTGCAAAACAGCCGACTTGCCAGCAATCATGTCTTCACTCGACATTCTTCAACACCATGCATATTCACACCGTTTCGCTGATACTCGAATGGAAAATATTTGGAGCGCAAAGTCAACTGCCGGTATTCAGTATTTTTAAACCCGATACTAGAAGAGTAAATAGGGTATATTGTGTTTGTGCACAAAGTCGATGTATGTAACGCACAGAAGGAAATGTTTCCGACCCCATAAAGTGTATATTCTTGATTAGCATCAATAGCCGAGTCGATTGAGCCATGTCTGTCTGACATGTCCGTCTTTATGAGCGCCTAGTACTCAGAGACCATAAGAGATAGGGCAACCAAGTTTAGCATCATGAATTCTTAATGCTCACACTGTTACAAGTGTGCCACTACAAAGGGCGAAAATCTCTGACATCCATAATTTTGACGATAAGATAAATGTAAATCAATTCTGTAGGAAATGACCGTATCTATCAGACCACCGAATCGGTATTAAAGTGAATCATTATTATAGCCAGAATGAAGAAATAAATCTGCAGTGGTTGAACCAGCAGCTTTTTTAAACCCGGTACTCGAAGAGTAAATGGGGTATATTGTTTTTGTGCACAAAGTCGATGTATGTAACGCAAAGAAGGAAACGTTTCCGACCCCATAAAGTATATGTATATATTCTTGATCAGCATCAATAGCCGAGTCGATTGAGCCATGTCTGTCTGTCCGTCCGTCTGTCCGTCTGCCCGTCCGTCTTGTTGAGCGCCTGGATCTCAGAGACCATAAAAGCTACAGCCACCAAACTTTGCAACCAGACTTTTGTATGCTCACACTGTTACAAGTGTATTTCAAAATGAGCCCCGCCCCCGCAAAAGGGCGAAAATCTCCCACAGCTACAATTTTGAAGATACAAGAAAAGTAAAATTGCGTGGGGAATGACCATATCTATCAGATCACTAAATTGGGATCCGATTAGATCATTATTATAGCCACAATGAAGAAATTTAGTTGCAGTTGCTAAACGCACCCCGTGGATCTGTAGTGTGCGGCTCTATGGGAGGGGGGCGAGCGGAAAAAGCGTGTTGGCGTGAGATGTAGATGACAAATGAAGAAAAAATGTAAAATGTTAAAAAATTTGACGCGTAAGATGAGTCTCACACGTCCCTTCTCGTTCCTAAATGGCTCTGGTACGACTATTTACGAGTTCCGGTGGAACCACTCGCTCATTCTACAATCTCACTCTCATTGTTTGTCAGGGAGAAAAGCGATATCTAGCCCCGAGCAAATCACACGAAAGGCTGAAGGTGGGGAATCATCCGTGCGGCCCTTGACCGTTCGGCGCATGCTGTCGCTTATCCGAGGAATGACATTTATCTTGCTATTATTCACTCACTTCTTCCCAGTAGGTTATCTCGAGAAGTGAACACCTACCGTCGTCTGCGGAAACACGGACGAGTCGGTGAAGGTCGACTGCATAGGCATTCGCATATGTACATATGTACCCTGCAGTATCAGAAATCAGCGATGACAAATGTCAACTAGCGTAAGTTAGAATATTTATACCCGGTACTCGAAGAGTAAATAAGATAACATATATACATATATAACATATATTGTATTTGTGGGGAAATGTGGATGAATTTAACGCACAGAAGGAAACGTTTCCGACCCCATAAAGTATACATATATATTCTTGATCAGCATCAATAGCCGAGTCTATATAGCCGTGTCTGTCTGTCCTTCTGTCCGTGCGTCTTGTTAGTCGGCTAGTTCTCAGAGACTATAAGAGCTGGAGCCACAAAATTATGCCTCCACACTGCTGTAATGTCACACTGATACAAGTGTATTCACAAAATTAGCTCGAACCCCTTCCGCCCACGCAAAGGTCGAAAATCTCACACAGCCACAATTTTGAATATACGAGAAAACTAACAACGCAATTCGGTAAGGAATGACCATCAGACTATCAGATCACCGAATTGGGATCAGATTGGATCATTATAATAGCCAGAATGAAGAAATTAATTTGCGTTCGTTCGTTCTCTTTCGAATTGACCAGACGTGTTTTTGTTTTGCGCTCCGTACTTTCTTTTCTATTTTGGATAGACGACCGGTGTTCATTTCCAAATTAATTTCTAACTTTGCATACTGAATGCCTTACAACTTTAACCTGTCATGATACGCGAGTGCATGCCTGTTATTTGTGTAAAAATATAAAGTTAATCTCTTTGTTTTGTGCGTCGTTTAGTCGTGTGTTTGTGCTTTTTCTTTTTGTAAGTACGCCCTCACTATTAGCCGCTCTCTCTTGTAGTTGCGTAGTTCTCGCTCGAGTTAACTGTTCTTCCTCTCTCGCTCTCTAAAGTTTCTGTGCAGTAGCGCACGCTCTATGCTTAGCTGTTGCTGCACTTGTTCTTCTGTCCTCTCTCCGCTTAACTGTTTCTCGATCCCGCTTGTTGGCACACTGGTCCCATGCTATTTGTTTTGAGAAAATAATTTTTATTTATTTTTTATTTATATATTTAATACAAATAATAGAAATAATGGAATACGTGGTTGTGTGTTCCGCTAAGACTTGCAAGAAGCAGATCACCCACGACCAGCCAAACATCCCATGCTGGCTCTGCGATAACGTAGTGCACGCAAAATTTGTTGGGATCACTGGCCTCGTGGGTGACGCAATTTCAAAACGTAATGGTCTGCATTACAGTTGCGAGGCATGTCGGTCTAGGGCTAGGGCGAAAGGGCTTTAAGGAGCTGACCGTGGGCTTTAAGAAGCAGTACGATCGGCTTCTAGCCATGGAGTCTGAATGAGTCTTCTAGGCGCAAAAAAGTCACTCCTCGTGATCTGCAAGTGCCTGTCCCTCGACCGCTCGCTGCTGATCAACTGTCTCCGCCCACGCCGATAGTGCAGCAGCTAATTTCGTTCGCCACTCCAAGGGCAACGACAGCTGCTGGTGATCAAGTTTCGGCTACCGAATCGATCATCTCGGAGAACATGCAGCCAGTTAGTTCTGTAGCGTCCGTGTCTGTCGAGTCCGTTCCAAAGCCCATCCCATCTATTTCGATCCCACCAGTTAATTAATGTCCCGGACCACCGGATAATGCCGTCACAGGTACCAGATCTGTGGTGCCAAAACTTCTGGTGGGAGTCCCACCAGAGCGGCAAGTTTTTGTCTTTCGGCTTGCCCCTGACCTCACATCTAATGATGTAACTGCTTTTTTGCTTGTGAAAGAGTTTAAGGCTAAGAATAAAAATAGGCCCCCCATAACTCTTCCTAGTAGTGAGGCCAGTGCTCCTTACTCCTCTGATCACTCCTCCTCTGATCCATCCACCTCTTCCCGCTGCAATTCCTCGCAGTCAAAAAACTAATTTCCCTCTTTGTAGCCTATCAAAATGCTCGCGGCTTACGTAGTAAGCTGAGCACTCTTTTTATGGATAGCTTCACATCACCCATGTTATTGTGTTTACCGAAACCTGGTTAAAGCCGGATATTCTTAGTTCCGAAGTTTTGGCAGATCGGTACACAATTTATAGGAATGATCGTTCGTCTCGACGTGGAGGAGGGGTTCTGATTGCAGTAGACTCTTACTTCACGTCGGAACTTTTCATAGTCCAGGTTTCACAAGACCTGGAATCCCTCTGTGTCAGACTGATTCTTCCAGGCCAGTCTATTTATGACACTTGCTCGTAGATTCCACCTACTTCGGAAGTATTAATATTCGAGCAGGACTTGTCCGCCCTAAAAACTGTTTCTTCCTCGCTATCTAATAAAGACCATTTAATAGTTCTTGGGGATTTCAAACTGCCAGGTACTGTTTGGTCTTCGGTTAACGAGTCTAATAACCTTGTGCCCATGTCACGACATGATTTTATTAATGGCTTATTAGACCTGTCCCTGTGACAAATCAAACATGTAAAAAACTCCTTGGGTCGATTGCTTGATCTGTGCTTTGTCTCGGATCCGACCGTAGCGTTGTTAACACGAGCACTTCCGCTCACTATACCTGAAGACTGCTATCATCCTACTTTCGAAGTGTCGGTAGATATTGGACCTACTGTATCGGATCGTGCTGGTAGACTTTCTAAACGCGTCCGTTGCTTTCCTAAAGCCGAGTTTACGAAGCTCAATAACTTAATAAGGGATTTTGATTGGTCCACTCTGTACTCGTGCACTGACGTTATTGAAAGCACAAACATTTTTTACAATGTACTTGACAATTTTTGACTCGTGTGTCCCACTCTCATGTCCGACTAGATCTGCGAAGCCTTCTTGGTTCACCAAAGAGTTATCCAGTCTAAAAAACCTAAAATCAAGACTATTTAAAAATCTCAAGAAGTTGGTTCTTCCTCTTCTCTTTCTAATTACTTAATAGCTCGGTCAAATTTCACTGTTCTTAATGCTCAGTGCTATAGGAACTACCTCCTTCGATGCAGGATACGTTTTTCACAGGACCCTAAACAGTTCTACAGCTTCGTAAACAGTTAGCGTAGAACGTCCGCACATCCATCCTCGCTATCATTTTTGAATATGTCGGCAAACAATGATCAGGCAATCGCCGATCTCTTTGCAAAATTTTTTCAAACCACCTATTCCCAGGAAAGCTACCCAGGCCATATGTATCTATATAGTTTACCAAGGTCGAATGGAATTTTCTGCCCTTTGTTTAATGAAGGCTTGTTTACTTCATGAACTTCAATTAGTTAAGCCGGTATTTTCACCGGGCCCTGACGGAGTTCCCGGCTGTGTACTCAAGTACTGTGCCGAGTCTCTGTGCGAACCTTTGCTTAAACTATTCACTCTATCCATCCATTCTTCTAGCTTTCCCTCCATCTGGAAGGATTACTTTATAATTCCTCTCCAAAAGCAAGGTATCAAGTCTGACGCTAAAAACTATAGAGGTATATCCAAGTTATCCGCTATTTCTAAAATGTTCGAGAAAATGTAAACACCGCACTTGCAACATCTCTGCAAATCACTTACATATATCTCCAGCTCAGTACGGATTTATAAGGCGACGATCAACAACCACTAATGTTTTAAAGCTCACCTCCTTTGTCATTAAAGGATTCCAATGTAACTTGCAGACGGATGTTATTTACACTGACTTCAGTAAGGCATTCGATTCTGTAAACCATTCTCTTCTTGCACAAAAGCTCGACTTTCTAGGGTTTCCGCCCAATCTGTTCAGATGGATGTCTAGCTACCTGTGTTCTAGGTCTCAAAGGGTCCTTTTCAAAAACTCCTTATCTTTACCTGTTATGGTTAATTCTGGAGTACCACAGGCCTCTTACTTTTCACATTCTTTATTACTGACCTGCCTTCTGTATTAACAAATTCTCGAGTACTTATGTTTGCGGATGATGTTGAGCTCTGTGTCCAGTATAAGGATAGCTCAATAGCTTTCAGTCATGGTGTTGTGCAAATATGTTACACCTTAATGCCTCGAAGTGCAAAGTAATGACTTTTCATCGCTCCAGCCCCTTACTGGCTCCTTACACCCTCTGCGGTAGTTCTCTTGAGAGAATTACATTAGTTGATGATCTTGGTGTTCAACTAGACCCCAAGTTAAAGTTTTCTGAACACATTTCTACCATGGTAAATAAAGCCATGGGTGTGCTTGGGTTTATAAAGAGGTGGTCAAAGGAATTTGATGACCCCTATATAACGAAGACTCTCTATATCTCGCTTGTTCGTCCGATTTTAGAATACGGCTCATGTGTATGGTGCCCTCAGTACAACATACATCAAGACCGTTTTGAATCAGTACAGAAACGCTTTTTATTATTTGCCCAACGGGGCCTCAACTGGGATGCAACTGTGAGACTGCCATCCTACCGTAGTAGACTTCTTTTAATAAATCTTCCATCCTTAGTTAGTCGTATAAAAATGCTTGGTGTAATTTGTATGTACAACTTGATCAAGGGGGGATGTAGACAGCCCTGAATTTTACATCTGACATTTAACATTTTTCAAACATCTGTCATCTACATCCACATCTGCATCACTTTTCACGCCAACACGCTCCTTTAATTTGCTGTGGCTAAACCCACTCCGTGCAACAGCTTTTTTTGTTTTTTTGCACATTCTCTCATTCACACTCTGCTTCGCGCAGTGTGCGGTCTCTGCCACTTCCGTGCCTCTGCCTCTGACGAGAATTTGCAGTGTGTTGCTCTAGGGGAGGGGGGCGAGCTAAAGGAGCGTGTTGGCGTGAGAAGTGATGTAGATGACAGATTAAGAAAAAATGTACAATTTGACAAATAACCGCTAAGGTACAGATGTTGTGCTGAGTACCGGGTATAAAAGTTGTGACGCATAAAAAGCGTTTCACACGTCCCTTCTAGTTTTAATTCGAAACGATAATACAGAGACACATCCAGTGGGTTTTCAAAGCTTTTCTCATATGTCTGGTGGCCGCGTATTCGCCCCAAAACGATAAGGTTGTATTGCAAGCAAGCAAAACTCTGACAAAGTGAAGACCAGGTTGTATCTATTCCTGGGTACAAAGGGCGGAAAGCTAACATCTGCTGGGTCGGTCTCATTCTGCCACCGGCGTTTCCTTACTTACGCCGACCGAGCCATTTACACTCGAACACTCCCACATAATTAACACTTTGGTGGATGTTGAATAAATATTTATCATGTGTGCATCTGGGCTGTTCGACCTGGCCAATAAATTTTTTCATGCCGCAAACAATCGACTCGACTGCTAGACCAGCCACAAAAGCCCCGAAGACTAAATTAAAGGAGGAAGGGGGCGGAGGAGAGCGAAAAGTTGGGTCACCAACTGATACCCACTTCGAGCTATGGGGCGTGGCTGACATGGGGTGGTCTCGAGAACGCCCTTTGTCTGGATAATCAATGCTTCGTATTGCCTATTGGCATATGAACATACAAACACATCCCCTACACGTTCTCGATGTGTGAATTGCGGTGTGTCCAAGGGCCAAAGTTCCAAGTGCACAGCCACAAGCTGATTGAATAGATCCGAATACACGAAGAATAATTTGAATGATTTATTGAAATGTGCTTATCAGATTTTCCGAGCTTTGGAGTTGTCACACATTTCGATATCTTCAGATGAAAGCTTTGGATTGATGCCTTCGATGGATAATAATAATTATCTGTGGACAAATGCACGCACATACATACATCCATATGTATGTACATACTTGCATAAATAGCGCTGTGGTACTGACGGTGGCGATTGACGATGCCGAACTGTCTACTACGCTGCTTCGTACATGGGTAATTTTCGGAGGATGAGCTTAGGAAAGTTAACTCATTCCGATGTTGCGCTGCCGCTCACGTACACGTTCACGGACACCACCCTGTAGTAAAAGTGAACTTACCACTCAGTAACAGACGAATAGTACTTCTCCGACAAACATCGTTTATCCCGAATTATTGAAATGGGCACTCTTTTGATGGTTGACGGTGGGGGTACAGATTCAATGGGTAGTGAAATGTGGTACATAAACGCGCCAGCAGGTAGGTAGTGATATGGGTACCCATCTGGTGTAGTGGGTAATGCAGGGCAGCTTTATCTGCATATGGATGTACATAGATACATACATAAATGTACATATACGCCCACCAAGGCAACGAACATTACCAAAATAAACGAGAAGGGACGTGTAATACGCTTCTTACGCGTCACAACTTTTATACCGGGTACTCAGCACGACATCTGTACCTTAGCGGTTATTTGTCCAATTTTACATTTTTTCTTCATCTGTCATCTATGTACATCTACATCACTTCTCACGCCAACACGCTCCTTTAGCTCGCCCCCCTCCCCTAGAGCAACACACTGCAAATTCTCGGCAGAGGCAGAGGCACGGCAGAGGCATGGAAGTGGCAGAGACCGCACACTGCAGAAGCAGAGTGTTAATGAGAGAATGTGCAAAAAAACAAAAATATAAAGTTGACGGACAGTGGGACGAACAGACATTGGTACTCGAAGAGTAAATAGGGTATATTGTATTTGTGGTGAATAACGGTTGTATGTAACGCAGAGAAGGAAACGCTTCAGACCCCATTAAGCATATATATTCTTGATCAGCATCAATAGACGAGTCAATAGAGCTATGTCTGTCTGTCCGTCCGTCCGTCTGTCCGTCCTGATGAGCGCCTAGTACTCAGACACCATAAAAGCTAGAGCCACCAAATGTTGCATCCAGACTTCTGTATGCTCACACTGTTACAATTGTATTTCAAAAATGAGCCCCGCCCCCGCTAAAGGGCAAAAGCCTCCCAAATCTACAATTTTGAAGATAAAAGAAAACTAAAAATTCCGTAGGGAATGACCATATCTATCAGATCACCAAAGTGGGATTCCATTGGAGCATTATTATGGCCACAATGAAGAAATAAATTTGCAGTGGCTAAACCCACCCCGTCCCGCAGCTTATATTTGTTTTTTACACATTCTCTCATTCACACTCTGCTTCGCGCAGTGGCAGAGGCCTCTGCCCCTGACTCGTCCCTGCCTCTGCCGCGTCTCTGCCCTGACTCTGCAGTGTGTTGCTCTAGGGGAGGGTGGCGAGCTAAAGGAGCGTGTTGGCGTGAGAAGTGTTGTAGTTGTAGATGACATGGAGAACAAATGTAAAATTTGACAAAAAACCGCTAGGGTACAGATGTAGTACTGAGTGCCGGGTATAAAAGTTGTAGGAAAAGCTTTTAGCTAGATAATGCACCAAACGCGATTCCCATGCATTGTAGAGTTGGGTAAACATTATTCACTTTAGTGAATAAGCTCAGTTGCTCACTTTTGAGTGAGTAAACCACCTCACTCAGTTGCTCAGTTGTTCACTTGTTCACTCAGTTGTTCGGCTTTATGTTGTTCGCTCAGTTGTTCCCTGTTTAGTGGATCTGTTCACTTGCGTAGTGGTTTGATTAGTTAGCGCAATCGTTAGCTTGGTGGCATGATTTTCTGTGAACTGTGTGGCAACTTTGAGAACAACTGAGTGTACAACTAAACAACTGAGTGAACAACTGAGCAACTGAGTGAACATTTGAGCAACTGAACAACTGAACAAAAGATTAGTGAACATGTTCAGTTCACTGACTGAAGTGAACAACTCTTTTTTGTTCACTTACTCAAGAGCAACCCAACTCTAATACATTGACTCTACTGTCGTCGCTCAATTTTTCGGCTTTTCTTCGCTACAGAGACTATCCGCTTGACGGCTATCTGGGTTAAGTGAATTGAACCTTATCTTGTCTAAAACAGGGTGCAAATTTGATTGGAGTTAGCCTTTAAAAAAAAGGCGAGGCAGTCTCGTCTCCGTCCGTTCCCATTAGAACTCAACGCGGGTATCCGTTTCGAAGTTACTCAGCTGCTGTCGGCCTTTTATTTATTCTAATCGCAATTAATTAGCCTTTTAAATGGCATTAGGCTCCGACCACGACTATCTCGAACAGAGTCCAGATGGCTGGCTGACAGAATAGCTGTGTGAGATCGTGATCGTCGTCCAACTGCAACTCTTCTTCGCTTTGGCCCCGCCCCGCATCGTTCCACGTTCTCTTGGCGTAGTCCGATGTGTGCTTGTCCAACCAAACGCATGCACAATGCCATCAATCAAATGTAACTATAAACTCCATTCCTCGATATTTCACCCGAAACCGTTCAATTTGGGTTTGAATATGTGGAAGAGAATGAAAAGCGAATGGCATTTGGCATTAATTTAATTTTAAACGAGAAGGGACGTGTGAGACGCTTCTTACGCGTCACAACTTTTATACCTCTATATATTCATACGTCTACATCACTTGATCTGATAGATATGTCCTTCCCTACGGAATGGCGTTTTTGCCCTTTGTGGGGGCGGAAGGCTCATTTTTCAAATACACTTGTAGCAGTGTAAGCATACAGAAGTCTGGGTGCAAAACTTGGTTGCCCTATATCTTTTGGTCTCTGAGTACTAGGCGCTCATAAGGACGGACAGACGGACGGACAGACAGATATGGCTATATCGACTCTGCTATTGATGTTGATCAAAAATATATATTCTTTATGGGGTCGGAAACGATTCCTTCTGTGCGTTACATACATCAAATGTTGTGCACAAATAAAATATACCCTATTTACTTTTCGAATACCGGGTATAAAAATGGTTGTTCTTCAATAGGATGTGTTAACAACGTCACGGTCAGATCCGAGACAAAGCACAGATCGAGCAATCGACCCAGGGAATTTTCACATGGTTGACTTGAGACAGGGACAGGTCTAATAGGCCATCAATAAAGTCATGTCGTGACATGCGCACAAGATTATTAAACTCGTTAACCGAAGAACAAACAGTACCTGGAAGGTTGAAATCACCAAGAATACTGTAATACAAGTGTATGTACGTGAGCGGCAGAGCCTTGTCCTACCCTGCAGTACCAGTAATAAGGGATGACAAACGTCAACTAACGCAAGTAAGGATGTTCTTTCTCTGCGGCTGATGAAGCCGAGCAGAATACGGAGTCAACGCGTCGGTCAAACCAAACTCTTTTTATACCCGGTACTCGAAGAAAAAACACTATTTTTTCTGTGTATATATTTTATTTCTGCACAAAAGTGGATGTATTTAACGCACAGAAGGAAGCGTTTCCAACCATATAAAGTATATAAATTCCTGATCAGCATCAATAGCCGAGTCGATTGAGCCATGTCTGTCTGTCCGTCCGTCTTGTTGAGCGCCTGGATCTCAGCGACTATAAGAGCTAGAGCCACCGAAATTTGCGTCCAGATTTCTGTGGTTTCACACTGATACAAGTGTGTTTCAAAAACGAGGAGGGACGTGTGAGACGCTTTTGCGCGTCACAACTTTTATACCCGGTACTCAGTAGCACATGTGGAACTTTCTTCATTCTGGCTATGCAAATGATCCAATCTGATCCCAATTCGGTGATCTGATAGATATGGTCATTCCCTAGGGTATGGCGTTTTTTTAGTTTTCTTTTATCTTCAAATTGCTTTGGGAGATTTTTGCCCTTTTGCGGGGGCGGGGCTAATACTCTGGTTTTAGTGTGAGCATACAGCAGTCTGGTGGCAAAATTCTGTGGCTCTAGCTCTTATAGTCTCTGAGAACTAGCCAACAAACAAGACGGACAGACAGACATGGCTCAATCGACTCGGCTATTGTTGCTGATCAAGAATATATATTCTTTATGGGGTCGGGAACGTTTCCTTCTGTGCGTTACATTCAACCGTTATTCGCACAAATACAATATACCCTATTTACTCTTCGAGTACCGGGTATAATAAGCCCCGCCCCCGCAAAAGGCGAAAAGGCCCTCTGTTGGGCCCCGCCCACAATGAACGTTTTTTTGTAGAAATGGCGAAGATGTCGCACCCACGGCGCTCGTCTATTGTCGCTGCTGTTTGTCATTTGTATACGCATAGCACACACTTTGCCCCATTCCCAATTCCCCATGATTCTGTCCTCCTTATAGCGCCTGCGGTGGATGCTTGTGGTGCCGTTTTTCCGGTTGTTTAACCCATATCACTTCAGTTGTTTTCGCCGTCAGATCTATGCTCATGACACAATTCTTTATCAACTTCTTCTGCCCTGTATTCCGGTCCTCTCGAAGAAAAGTCCGATTTTTTTTAATTTCTACAACATTTTTGGTACAACCGAGTACACCAGGACACCATGTACCGAGATAGGGCAGAGGATAGGGTTGGGAATGGAGATGTAGATGTAGATGGGGGAGTGCTCTGCGTTGGTTGCGCGCAGACTTTTAAGTGGTTTTCTTGATTAGGACATGTCTGAGTAATGTGTGGTCTCTGGCAGACGTGAGAGGCGAAGATTTACGCGCTTATTTTTTGGGGTCGCAATTTCGAGCAGTTACCAATGACCAGTCACTAGATTAACACGTAACAGTAGATTTGCGCCCAACTTTTCCCATTGATGGCGAGCATACATAGATGGAAATCTCATCGGCATGTTGTAGCGGCCGCTTTACTAGAAAAGAAAGACTTTTTAGACTGATCGGTACACAGTGCACATTTATATAATATACATACAATATGTACATTCATATACATATGTATGTATGTATGCAGAATGTAAAAGATGAAGGGCACATACTTTCTGCTGTGCCAAGAGAATTGACTGAATGGAACGTACTTGCGAAATTTGCTAACAGAATGAAAAACACTTAAATTTCAAGCAGTGTCATAAATTCAACGTTGTGGCACTTTTTGAAATCGGTCTCCACATCAGCATATCGTCCGTCTGTCATCCGACCCCACCCCATTCAAAGCCGTCGGCGGATCTCGATGCAGATGCTTGATCGTCATCGGTTTCGTATTCCAAATCCATTTTGAGCCCATCATCAGTGTCAGTAGAATGCGAGTTTCTCACCTGAAGTTTTCACAGTATCTATGTACATATGTATGTACATATGTATGTGTATGTACATTATACATCCATTTACATATACATACATATGTATTTTTGACTCGGCGACATGTAAGCAAATGAATTGAACGAAGGTCAAAGGACCTGATTTTCGCATAGTGTAGGATGGTCTGGTGTTATAGTGGCCTCACCAACACCTCGTTACATCGCTTCAGCGGGATCCAGCATGCACCAAAAACTATGAATGCACGTATTTATACACATACATATTTACATACCTGAAATTACAGAAATTATTTACATATGAATACGAATTTAGAGTGGGGCTGACATGTACATAGTACATACATATATCTGAACATAATTATTCTGATAGCTGCGGGTATTTTCAAACAATCGTCGCGCAGGCATTGGATACCCACATCGGTTGATCCTCTCCATTTCCAATGGTAGTGTGATGGAAAGGGTGAGGCGGAGGTGGACGGTGAACGGGGATACTGCGCCATCAATGTAATTTATTTTCACGGCACAAGAGTGTACCGAACACGAAAATAAAGGCAACACAAGTGAATGAAAAAACTAAAGAGGCATAAAAAGACCAGGAGAAACGGGTGAGACGCTTCTTACGCGAAACAACTTTAACTGAGTCAGCATTACATATGTACAAACATGTGTATGTACATATGTACATACATGCATATGTGTTTATGTATGTAACCTTAGTGTAATAAATATGTACATATGTACATACATTCTTATGTAACCCTACGTTTTTTTATACCCGATACTCGAAGAGTAAATAGGGTATATTGTATTTTTGGGGAATAACGGATGTATGTAACGCACAGAAGGACACGTTTCCGACCCCATAAAGTATATATATTCTTGATCAGCATCAATAGCCGAGTCGATTGAGCCAAATCTGTCTGTCCGTCCGTCCTGATGAGCGCCTAGTACTCAGAGACTCTAAGAGCTAGAGCCACCATTCAGACTTCTGTATGCTCACACTGTTACAAGTGTATTTAAAAAATGAGCCCCGCCCCCGCAAAAGGGCGAAAACCTCCCAAAGCAATTTTGAAGATAGCAGAAAACTAAAAACGTTATTCCGTAGGGAATAACCATATCTATCAGATCACCAAATTGGGATCCGATTGGATCATTATTATAACCACAATGAAGAAATTAATTAGCAGTGGCTTAACCAACCCTATCCCGCAGCTTATGTTTGCTTTTTCACACTCTGCTTCGCGCAGTGTGTGGCCTATGCCCCTGCCGTTCCTCTCTGCTTCTGCAGTGTGCGGCCTCCGCCTCTCGCGTCCCTCTGCCTCTGCCGGGACTCTGCAGTGTGTGGATCTAGGAAAGGGGGGCGAGCTAAAGGAGCGTGTTGGCGTGAGAAGTGTTGTAGTTGTAGATGACATGGAGAACAAATGTAAAATTTGACAAAAAACCGCTAAGGTACAGATGTTGTACTGAGTACCGGGTATTAAAGGTTGTGACGCGTAAGAAGCGTCTCACACGTCCCTTCTCGTTTGTGGTGGCTTTGCGGCTTCGCAACCGAACCCGAACCCGGACCTCCGCCCAGGGGCTGGACCTCTATTAGGCCAACCCAGCTTTCCCACCAATCGGAGGGAAAACTCCATTTGGGGCTAATTCCCGGCTTCTCTCATGCCAGCCTACATACCGTCAGCAGTACGGGTCCGAGTTGGAGCAAATCCACCTTCAGTTGGCAGCATTGTTTTGACCAATTTACGCGGCAGCAAGCGGTAGTCGGCAGCTGTTGCGCCTGCGGATTGCAATTAGCTTTACTAAAACGAAATCTTATCCTAGTCAATATACGTCACCACATCTATCTATCCATACATAAGCACGTACATATACACATACACATACACACAGAGAGAGAGGTCCTTAATGGCATTGCTCACCAGTAGAAATGCAATAAAAATGCTGCCTCCCATAACAATGTGCCACCCTTGACACCTCCCAGGCGATGGCACTTGCCTTTTCATATCCTGAAGGACACGTGAAAATGTCAATAAAGGTTTGCCTAGAGACGTGGCTGGGAAAGTGGGACTGGGATGGGGGCTGGCTCCAAGCTCCGACTAGGGATAGGGAAGCTGACATTCTGGTCGTTTCCTCAGCCCTTGCCCCTAGGCTCTTCCTCCGTTTATCCTTTTCTTCTCTGATTGATTTTCAAGTGACAATGTGGCAGTAGTGCCAGAAATGCTCCTCGGAGACTGCCTCCGTTATTTATTACTTTACTCCCTAATTGACGGCAATTTACAGGCTGGAGAAGTCTTCCTGCCGTACTCCTGCACTCCACCCAAGGGATGGGATGGCTAACGGCTTATGTACTAGACCCAATAAAATGGCACTTACATATGTACATGGCCCATGTTCATGTCATCGCGTGACGTCATTCTGCATGATATCCAGCTGTCTGTTGTCCGCTTTCCGCAATATTATATGGTACCTACGGTCTTGTGGTTGAGGTCACCGATTCACTTCATAATTGACAGCTAATTTCGTGTATTTATTGTACCGCCTCGGCTATAAATATTTATGAGAGTTCCATATACACCACCACCACGAACCACCAACCCCATCCGCTGTCCTCGTCCACCGGCATCACACAACAACGGCAGCGGCAGAAGATGCGGCAACAGTTGCAGTTGTGACCAGAAATATTACATAACTAGTGACTAACATAGACGACATATGTACATATGTATGTACATATGTACATACATACATATGTACATATGTACATATGAGGTGCGGCACTACTATTTCATTGAACACAACTTTATGTACATACATACATATGTATATATGTACATATGTACATACAGTTGTGTTCAATGAAATAGTAGTGCCGCACCTCATCACTTTCACAACTATTTTTGAGGCCCTTCCAGTATTTCGAATTAACCAAGTGATACCTTTTTGGAAAGCCTGAAGTGTACAAACTAGAAACCAGAAGGAACACTGAAACATTTGCAATCCATCTTCTTGATTTTCATAACATTTGACCCAGGGAATGGGCTGTTTACTATAGATACAGAAGGAAGCGTTTCCGACCCCACAAAGTATATACATATATAGAGCCACCAAATTTTGCATCCAGACTTATATATGCTCACACTATTACAAGTGTATTTCAAAAATGAGCCCCGCCCCCGCAAAAGGGCGAAAACCTCCCAAAGCTACAACTTTGAAGATAAACGAAAATTCCGTAGGGATTGACCTTATCTATCAGATCCCCAAATTGGGATCAGATTGGATCATTATTTTAGCCAGAATAAAGAAATTAATCTCCAGTCGCTAAACCCACCCCGTCCAGCAGCTTTTGTTTTTTTTTCACATTCTCTCATTCACACTCTGCTTCTGCAGTGTGCGGCCGCTACCTCTGCCGCGTCTCTCCCTCTGCCGTGAGTCTGCAGTGTGTGTCTCCAGGGGAGGAGGGTGGCGAGCTAAAAGAGTGTGATGGCGTGAGAAGTGCTGTAGATGTAGATGACAGATGAAGAAAAAATGTAAAATTTAACAAAAAACCGCTAATATACAGATGTAGTGATGAAATGACAATGAAATTTTCGTTTGCCACATTTAGGCTTTAGGATGTTTAAGAACACTAGGAACAATCTTTCCCCCATGGTATGGGTGCCCCATGAACTAATATTGACCCCCTCCACAAGCAGTACCGGTTGCAATACAGGCTTCATGCAACTTAAGTTAACTAACCCTAGTGCAATTTTCAGCTGTTGAAGTTTTAAATGAGCCTGATTTGATCCAAAAAAGATTAATTTTTGTGCAATTTTTTTGGCTGGATCCAGTTTGACTTCGAATTATGGCCAAGTGGAATAACACATGGATGCCAATTGTCTCTTAAAATATAGTTTGATACTTCCTTGTTCATATCTATATATATAAAAGAAAGTCGTTTTTTGCAACACTTATAACTCGAGAACGGCTGGACCGATTGCCATGGTTTTTGATTTGTTGGATTTGTTTCCGTCGCGAGTAACAGAATACATCTTTAAAACAACCTTTGGCCTGTTTGTTGCGGCCTTAAAGACAAAACTTTCTTTTTTCTGAAGACATCATGTGTGTGTTCAGAAATTTGTCTAAAAAGTTCATTTGTTTATTTGTTGTTCATTTGTATTTGTTTAATCATATTTAATATTTGTTTTATTTATTTGTTTAATTTTGTATTAATCATTTTAATAACAATGCCGCGTCCTAGAAGATCTAATCTTTCCCAGCGAAGCCGTAATGCAATTAGGCAATTAGAAATTATCGAAGAACACAGATATAATCCGACCTACCAAGATCTACTGCTGCCGACGAAATAAACGCTTGCCTCAAAGCATCAAATTTGTGGCGATATGTAAAGAAACTTCAACTGTCTGTAAATATGAGAGTTGCATTGTTGAACGATCTATCTGCTGATGATTTCTTGAAGCAATTGCTGACTATCGGTAACGGCCGTGTTCCTGTTGACAAATCGAGCGGTTTGATTTCATTTCCTTAAAATTTTTGCAATTTCGTATCATCAAAAGACGAGCTTATCAACAACTGATGAGCGTCGATACTTAAAGAAAATTTAAAGATGAGGAAGTTCTTATTCCAAGGATTCCGATGATCCCAACGGATATGCCCTTTGAGTTTAAACGAATTCAATTCCCGATTCGTCTTGCCTTCGCCATGACGATCAACAAATCACAGGGCCAATTTGTGGCCTCAATCTAGAAAATGCATGTTTTTCTCATGGTCAATTGTACGTGGCATGCTCACGTGTCGGCAAACCATCCAAACCATCAAACCATCATTTGTTCTTGAGCCTGACCAAAAAACAAAAAATGTCGTTTACCACAAAGTGCTTGAATGAAAATCCTATTACCATCGCATTGGATCATTGCAACCTATAGAAGACGCACAGCATAAATTCTTGCAAATAGACTTCATGGGCAATATGGAAGAACAACTTGACAGGCGTCAAGGGATCAACACAGCTACGAAGAGAGCAATTCTCCAAGATCTGCAGAAAATGCTTCATGAACATCATGCATTGGTCAGGCTGTTCAAGACTGCTTTAGAGCGCATGCCAAGTGATTGCAATTCGGTCAAGTCAATTAAATACATTTGCAAATATGTCACGAAAGGGAGCGACATGGCGGTTTTTGGTATCCAAACATCCAATACCAACGATGAAATCACGCGCCATCAAGTTGGTACTTTTTTGTTTCTATCTATATAAACATATTATTTTGTATCATTGTTTTACGTTCATCAAAGCCTAAATTAGTTCATCTGAAAAGAAACACGACATTCATTGACTGTTAGGCGGTGCGAAGTTCGCCGGGTCAGCTAGTTTCCATTAAATAAGACAATTTTTTCTGTTTACGTGTTAGGGGTTCAAACTTGGGTGATGACGGTGTACGAATAATCTGTGTGCTGGCTGTGTGTTCTCTCTTGTATTTCCTGGTTGTATTGGACATGAAGTGACCTTTGCGCCATCGATGGCAGGTATTCAGGTGAACTGCTAATTTGTAATTTCATTCGAATTTAATCTCGCCCACTCAATTGCCTGGGGGTTCGGATCAGGTGGGCTGTTGGCCCTAGGCCAATGGCAGGGGCAGAGGCAGGGGCAGGTGTCCTCTTTATTTATGTTGCAATAAAAGATTGACATGCAATAAATATCATGCTCAGTGGAGGTGAGAAGACCCGGAGTGCAGCAGCAAAAAAACCATCAGCAGAAGCGAAATTTAATGTAATAAATTTATTACGACATTCGCTGTATAACTGGCTGGTTTAATGTACAATGTTATGCCAACTGCGCCAACTTGGCTTATTTTGAACACATACATACACATGTGAATGTAGAAATGCACATTCATACATATTTATATAGAATTGTTGATGGAGGCGCTTCCTGTATGGGCCTCTCTTGCCTCGAAGCTGGTGGCATTAAAAATGTAAATGTCCCGAAAACCTATAAATTATATATGTACATACATACATATCCATATTTCGTGGACCTATCGCCCGTCTGCTATTGCTGGCGACAGGCAGTACGCTGAAGAGCAGCCAAAGGATCCATACTATAGATTCTATAGTATAGCCACCACGATGTCGATGGGGATGATGAGGACGTGGGCGTATGTACATATGTACATTCATGAAAGCCAATCAAGGACAACAATAACGAGATGGGACGTGTGAGACGCTTCTTACGCGTCACAACTTTTATACCCGGCACTCAGTACTACATCTGTACATTAGCGGTAATTTGTCAAATTTTAAATTTTTTCTTCATCTGTCATCTACATCTACAACACTTCTCACACCAACACGCTCCTTTAGCTCGCCCCCCTTCCCTAGACCCACACACTGCAGACTCACGGCAGAGTCAGAGCCAGCGGCAGAGGCAGAGCCAGCGGCAGAGGCAGAGCCAGCGGCAGAGGCAGAGCCAGCGGCAGAGGCAGAGCCAGCGGCAGACGGCCAGTGTTTTGCTATGTCCTGCGGGACGGGGTGGGTTTGGCCACTGAAAATTTTTCATCGTGGCTATAATAATGATCCAATCGGATCATCTGATAGATATGGTCATTCCCTACGGAATGGCGTTTTTAGTTTTCTTTTATCTTCAAAATTGTATCAATTTTGCGAGGGCGGAAGGGGCGGGGCTCATTTTTGAAATACACTTGTAACAGTGTGAGCATATAGAAGTCTGGATGCAAAATTTGGTGGCTCTAGCTTTTATAGTCTCTGAGATCCAGGCGCTCAACAAGACGGACGGACAGACGGACAGACAGACATGGCTCTATCGACTCGGCTATTGATGCTGATCAAGAATATATATTTTTTATGGGGTCAGAAACGTTTCCTTCAGTGCGTTACATACAACCGTTATTCCCCACAAATACAATAAACCCTATTTACTCTTCGAGTACCGGGTATAATTATCTCGTTTTCAGAGCACCCTGCGCAGGCACTGCCGTTAGCTAGGTTGTGTCCAGACATGCACCGAGCACCGAGCGCCGTGCAGGGGCAAACGAGTCTGTGTGTGTGGCAGGCAATCTTGCAGAGCAAAAGCAATGGCAAACATTCAACGCTGAATCAAGTGTAAGTCACAAGGATAGCGGCGAGATAAATGCAATCATGTTATGCATAATTATGCATCTCCTCTTCCCTCCCTTACCTTCTCTCTGCCTATCGAATGAGGGCCATCAGGTTATTTCTCCTCCTCATCGCTTTCGCTCTAGCTCTCGCCCATCTCGCTTCTCTTTAGCGGTGGCGACTTTACTGGGGATGGCGACTAGGATTGGTTTGGGACAGGCTTGCAGTTTAACACCGAGCAGAGAAGGAGGAGCGAGGAGTGCGGGAGCAGACAAAGTGACCAGCTAACCCGATACCATCGACAACCAAGGCACACAGCTGGTACAAGTGTGAAACAGATCGCAGATGGAGGTGGAGCAGGAGCCGTGAGCCGTAAGCTGAATCCCAATACCAAGGTTTGGCTCGCTTGTACCAAAAACCGGGGCACCGGCACGTAGCAAACTTACCGAGCGTACGGCTCGCGGTCCCAGAACTCTTTAAAAGTGCTTCTTGTGCCTTTGTCCCTGTCACAGATGCTGACAATGTTGATGTTGATGTCTATGTCGAGAGTCTTGCCTCCACTTCAACTCTCAAGCTTCCTTTTTCACCGCCTTCTACTCTGGAGGCAGTCTCATAATTGAATAATTCGCTGCCCTGGCAGCAATTCGCTTTTGTGGCGGCAGCGAGCCCAGCTCTTGTCCCTTGAATTTGACAGCAAGGAATTGCATGCGACACAGCTGCATAAATCGAAGAGCTGAAAAGTGCTGGCCAGAAAAGAGATATCAATACGCAGTTTCTACAAAAAATTGTATACGATTCTGTATTCAGAAGGCACACCAAGTCCGTGGCTTGGAGTTTGCCGTGATAGGAGAGACATGCGAACGAAGCTTGATGATTATTCGTTTTGATTCTTATCTCTGACTGCTTTACAATCTTTACACTGCAGACCTGCCAGTGATTGAGAGCCCCGACCTACTCATCGCCACCTACGCTGATGACACAGCATTCGTAGCCACCGCTGATACACCGGACGAGGCCTCTCAAATAATGCAAGCAGAGCTGGATTTAGTCAACAACTGGCAGAGGAGGTGGAACATCTCGGTCAACAACGATTAGTCCACAGCCACCACATTCGCGTTAAGGCCGGGTAACTGTCCAGCTGTATACCTGGAAGGGGTCATTATCCCGGACGAAGAAACGCCGAAATACCTTGGCATGACACTAGACAGGAGGCTAACCTGGAGGGCTCACCTGCTTAAGAAAAGAAAGCAGGCGGATGACAAGCTGAAGACATTCTATTGGCTGATTGGCCGCAAAAGCAAACTCAACCTGCGGTCGAAGCAAGGCGATAATTAAACCAATATGGGCATACGGCATACAAGTGTGGGGAACTGCCAAACCAAGTAACCGGCGGATCATACAAATTTTCCAAAATAAAGCCCTCCGAATTGTCGGTAATGCACATATTTATCACGACAATGCCACAATCCACAGTGTCCTCAACATACCGTGGGTAACGGAAGTGATCACTGAGAGTAGCACCAGGTACCTCACACGTCTGCACCAGCACGATAACAACCCAGCTTTTGGCCTGCTGGACAACAGCACAACCACAAGAAGACTTAAAAGAGATCACCCGCTGGACCTCCCCTGGATCTAAGCAGTTAGACATAACAAAACTATTCATAATAACATAATTATAAGATTACTGAAATAAGATTGCCAAGTACCCAAAGAGGAAATTTAATAATTGTCTGCAAAAGACAGATCTTAAATAAAGTTAAAACACGGCTCAAAAAAAAAAAAAAACGAGAAGGGACGTGTGAGACGCTTCTTACGCGTCACAACTTTTATACCCGGCACTCAGTACTACATCTGCACTTTAGCGGTTATTTGTCAAATTTTACATTTTTTCTTCATCTGTCATCTACATCAACAACACTGCTCACGCCAACACGCTCCTTTAGCTCGCCACCCTCCCCTATAGAGTCTATAGTAAAGACACACACTGCAGAGTCGCAGAGAAGTGTCAGGGGCAGAGGCCATAAACAGCGCGAAGCAGAGTGTGAATGCTGCGGGACGGGGTGGGTTTGGCCACTGCAAATTAATTTCTTCATTGTGGCTATAATAATGATCCAATCGGATCCCAATTTGGTGATCTGATAGATATGGTCATTCCCTACGGAATGGCGTTTTTTCTGCTATCTTCAAAATTGTCGATTTGGGAGGTTTTCGCCCTTTTGCGGAGGCGGAAGGGGCGTGGCTCATTTCTGAAATACACTTGTAACAGTGTGAGCATACAGAAGTATGCATGCAAAATTTGGTGGCTCTAGCTCTTATTGTCTCTGAGTACTAGGCGCTCATCAGGACGGACAGGCGGACAGACAGCGCAGTGGCCGCACACTGGCCGCTGGCCGCTGGGAGGGGGGCGAGATAAAGGAGCGTGTTGATGTGAGAAGTGTTGTAGATGTAGATGACAGATGAAGAAAAAATTTAAAATTTAAAATCTCTGACTGAATGATAAAAAAATCAGAATCTTCGATTTTACACGATAACGAGAAGGGACGTGTGAGACGCTTCTTACGCGTCACAACTTTTATACCCGGCACTCAGTACTACATCTGAACATTAGCGGTTATTTATCAAATTTTAAATTTTTTCTTCATCTGTCATCTACATCTACAACACTTCTCACATCAACACGCCCCTTTAGCTCGCCCCCCTCCCAGCGGCCAGTGTGCGGCCACTGCGCGAAGCAGAGTGTGAATGAGAGAATGTGCAAAAAACAAATATAAGCTGCGGGACGGGGTGGGTTTAGCCACGGCTATGGCAGAGGCGGAGGAACGGCAGGGGCAGACGCCACACACTGAGCGAAGCAGAGTGTGAATGAGAGAATGTGCAAAAAAGTAATATAAGCTGCGGAACGGGGTGGGTTTGACCACTGCTAATTAATTTCTTCATTCTGGCTATAATAATGCTCCAATAATGCCCCAATTTGGTGATCTGATATTTATCTTGTATTTGTAGATTTGGGAGGTTTTCGCCCATTTGCGGAGGTGGAAGGGGGCTCATTTTTAAATACACTTGTAACAGTGTGAGCACACAGAAGTATGGATTCAAAATTGGGTGGCTCTAGCTTTTATGGTCTCTGAGATCCAGGCGCTCAACAAGACGGACGGACGGACGGACGGACAGACATGGCTCAATCGACTCGACTATTGATGCTGATCAAGAATATATATACTTTATGGGGTCGGAGACGTTTCCTTCTGTGCGTTCCATACATTCACTTTGTGCACAAATACAATATACCCTATTTAATTTTCGAGTACCGGGTATAAAAAGGTGATCAGAGGTGAGGCCTGATGTACTCTAATTTACAAATGTACATATGTACATATGTAATTTTGAAACATGTATATACAAATGTACATGTTTGTATATAAATATGTACGTATGTATGTAAGTATTTTGGGTATGGTTATGGGTCTTAATAATTGTAAGTGTATTTGAAATGCTTTCAATGTTCATCCGCCGGCGAGTGTGATACATTGCACATAGGTACATACCCTGTATTACCAAAAAATCAGCGATGACAAGTGTCAAGCAAGCGTAGGTTAGGATTTTTTATACCCGGTACTCGAGGAGTAAATAGGGTATATTGTATTTGTGGCGGAAAGTGGATGTATGTACATATGTATGTACATACATACATATGTAACGCACAGAAGGAAACGTTTCCGTATTTTTGGTCAGCATCAATAGCCGAGTCGATATAGCCAGGTCTGTCTGTCCGTCCGTCTTAGCAATACCTTAAATTACTGCCAAATAATGCACCTTTTCATTAAGAAGAAGTGAACACAGGATATGATTTTTTTCGACTTGTCCTGAGTTTTTATACATTATACAAAGTGTTTAGGTACACTTTATAGAAGCATTCATCAGCTTTATAGAATGGCTAAATTCATTACAACCAGACGTAAAATACTTAACTTATGTGATAAAAATAAGCGCTACTTCAAAAAAAAACTTAAAAAAAAATAAGATTTTCAAAATTCTTTAAAAAAAGTTCTGCCATAGAAAAAAAAGAGAAGGGACATGTGAGACGCTTCTTACGCGTCACAACTTATATACCCTGTACTCAGTCAGTATAACTGTACCTTATTGTTTTTTTTTTTTCGAAATTTACATTTTACATTTTACAGAGAGAATGTAATGGAATAAGAGAATGTGCAAGAAACAGAAAAGCTGCTGGACGGGGTGGGTTTAGCCTCTGCAAATTAATCTTTTCATTCTGGCCATAATGAATATCCAATATGATCCATATTCGGTCCCTTATCGGGGATCTGAAAGATATGGTCATTCCCTACGGAATCGCTTGGGAATCGTGTGGGGGCTGGGCTAATGTTTTAAATACACTGGTAACAGTGTGAGCATACAGCAGTCTGGAGGCAAAATTCGGTGGCTCTAGCTCGTATAGTCTCTGAGAACTAGCCGACAAGGAAGACGGACAGACGGACGGAAGGGCCCCGCCCCCTTCCGCCCCCGCAAAAGGGCGAAAACCACCCAAAGCTACAATTTTGAAGATAAAAGAAAACTAAAAATTCCGTTGGGAATGACCTTATCTATCAGATCACAAAATTGGGATCCGATTGGATCATTATTATAGCCACAATGAAGAAATTAATTTGCAGTGACCAAACCCACCCCGTCCCGCAGCTAATAGCAGCACACTCTGCTTCGCGCAGTTTATGGCCTTTGCCCCTCACACGTCTCTGCCGCGACTCTGCCCTGACTCTGCAAAGTGTGTCTCTAGGGGAGGGTGGCGAGCTAAAAGACCGTGTTGGCGTGAGCAGAGTTGTTGATGTAGATGACAGATGAAGAAAATATGTAAAATTTGACAAGTAACCGCTAAAGTGCAGATGTAGTACTGAGTGCCGGGTATAAAAGTTGTGACGCGTAAGAAGCGTCTCACACGTCCCTTCTCGTTTTTGTTTCTGTTGTCAACCGCTTACCCCACTTGCACCGCCTGCTCATTGTTGGGGCAAGTGAAATGCAAAAGCAAAAAATAATTTCCGTTCCTTCCCACCTGGAGCAGAGCAGAGCCGTACATGCCATCGCCTGCTGACGGATGAGAGGTGTTGGGGTGTTTGGGGGTCGGGTGAGCGAGAAGGCGGTGCGATGCGGTGGGCGTGTTTTGCGGGGCGGAAGGGGGCGGGGCTCATTTTTGAAATACACTGGTTTCAGTGTGAGCAAACAGCAGTCTGGAGACAAAATTTGGTGGCTTTAGCTCTTATAGTCTCTGAGAACTAGCCGACAAACAAGACGGACAGACGGACGAACGGACAGACAGACATGGCTCAATCGACTCGGCTATTGATGCTGATCAAGAATATATATACTTTATGGGGTCGGAAACGTTTCCTTCTGTGCGTTACATACAACCGTTATCCGCACAAATACAATATACCCTATTTACTCTTCGAGTACCGGGTATAAAAACAGCAGCAGCACCACCAAGAGACAAAGCATTAAAAAATGCTAAAGACAAAAGAGCCAAATGCGAATACAAATGCAAATGCAAAGTGGATGCACAAATGTAAGTGAAGGTGGAAGTACGTGGTGCTCGTCGAATGTAGGCGAAGGCAAGTGAAGACGAATGGATGTCCAGGATTCGGTGTCGAATTGTAGGCTATCCACTAAAAAGCAGGACCACCGCTTGATGCTGCTCCTCGAATGGATCGTTTAATTGGCATTTATGGATCGATGGGTGACATCATGTGAAATCACATCAACTGTTCTACTCAGTATTCCAAAAGAAACTTATTTAATTGCCCATAAAAAAACGCGGGGAAACGTTGTGAGGCGCGGCTTGTGCTGCACAGAAACTTGCTGCAAAAAATTAGTTCCTTCATTCTGCCTTTAGTAATGATTGGAGCTCAGATCTACATGTGTACATATGTACATGTGTATGTGGGTACATTTTGAAAGATTCTTTAGTTGAGATCCGTATGCGGGGCCTAAGGCTGTACGAAACACGACGAATAGAAATGGAATTGGAAGTTGGAATGGAAGAGGTATAAGGGAAAATGGGGAAGACTAGAGTAGGTAGGGAAGGGAGTGCTGAGAGAGGACAGCACCGACAAGAACAACATGGCAAAGAGTAATAAACCCTATGCATATAGATATGGAGGGCATCCCCCTCATTCCCTTAACCATTCCAGCCCACTCTTCCACCCACGACACCACTCCTCCTCGGGCGTTTAGTTTAATGAGCTTTTCTTTTGCCACTTTCCGGAGCAGCGAAATTAAAAGGAGCATAACAACAACTACAACAACAGCAACAATTCGAATAGGAAAACACAGGAAAATCTACGAACCGAACCATGATGAAATAACTAAGACTAGTTATTTCACCAAGAATCGAACCAGGCGATAAAACAACGAAATTTTCTAAAAATTTGGGTCAATTACTATTATCATAGCAGCAACTTCTCATTTTCTTATCATTTCTCCATGCCAAAATCCCTCTCTCTCTCTCTCTTTATTCTCTTAAGTTTTTTTATACCCGGTACTCGAAGAGTAAATAGGGTATATTGTATTTGTGCACAAAGTGAATGTATGTAACGCACAGAAGGAAACGTCTCCGACCCCATAAAGTATATATATTCTTGATCAGCATCAATAGCCGAGTCGATTGAGCCATGTCTGTCTGTCCGTCCGTCTTGTTGAGCGCCTGGATCTCAGAGACCATAAAAGCTAGAGCCACCAAAGTTTGCATCCATACTTCTGTGTGCTCACACTGTTACAAGTGTATTTAAAAAAAGAGCCACGCCCCCTTCCGCCTCCGCAAAAGGGCGAAAACCTCCCATATCTACAGCAATTTTGAAGATAGCAGAAAACTAAAAACGCCATTCCGTAGGGAATGACTATATCTATCAGATCACCAAATTGGGGCATTATTGGAGCTTTATTATAGCCACAATGAAGAAATTAATTAGCAGTGGTCAAACCCACCCCGTTCCGCAGCTTATATTTGCTTCGCGCAATGTGTGGCGTCTGCCCCTGCCGTTCCTCCGACTCTGCCATAGCCGTGGCTAAACCCACCCCGTCACGCAGCTTATATTTGTTGTTTGCACATTTTCTCATTCACACTCTGCTTCGCGCAGTGGCCGCACACTGGCCGTCTGCCGCTGGCTCTGCCTCTGCCGCCAGCTCTGCCTCTGCCGTGAGTCTGCAGTGTGTGGGTCTAGGGAAGGGGGGCGAGCTAAAGGAGCGTGTTGGTGTGAGAAGTGTTGTAGATGTAGATGACAGATGAAGAAAAAATTTAAAATTTGACAAATAACCGCTAATGTACAGAGTGTACTGAGTGCCGGGTATAAAAGTTGTGACGCGTAAGAAGCGTCTCACACGTCCCTTCTCGTTTTGTTCTTACTTTCCGCCTCACATGCCTGCAAGTCATTTCATGTCTGTCCCTATGCCTGTGGCTGTGTCTGTGCCCACATATGTGTGTGTGTTTCTTTATGAGGCTCCCTTGCATGAAAATAGTTTATAGTTCACCTTTAACCGTTCGCCGCACTAGGATTCCTTGCCAAGGTCAGTGCACTATGGTCCCAATGATTACTTTTGTTGGTCAAAATTAATATCTCGCGAACGAATAAAGGTTTTTTGATTAACTCTTTTGGTATTAGTTAAGGAAAGCAAGATGGAGGTATTTTGAAAAAATTGGCATGGCAGCTGCTTTTTAAAAGGAAATTCGCTTTTTCTCAAAATGTTAAGAGCAAACGAGAAGGGTCGTGTGAGGCGCTTCTTACGCGTCACAACTTTTATACCCGGCACTCAGTACTACATCTGTACCTTACCGGTTATGTCAAACTTTACATTTTTTCTTCATCTGTCATCTACATCTACAACACTTCTCACGCCAACACGCTCCGTTAGCACGCCCCCCTTCCCATGAGCCACACACTGCAGAGTCAATGCAGAGGCAGAGAAGCGGCAGAGGCGGCACACTGCGCGAAGTAGAGTGTGAATGAGAGAATGTGAAAACAAACAACAAAAGCTGCGTGACAGGGTGGGTTTAGCCACTGCAAATTGATTTCTTCATTGTGGCTATAAGAATAATCCAATCGGATCCCAATTTGGTGATCTGATAGATATTCAGGCCCTACGGAATGGCGTTTTTAGTTTTCTTTTATCTTCAAAATTGTAGATTTGGGAGGTTTTCGCCATTTTGCGGGGGCGGGGCTCATTTTTTAAATACACTTGTAACAGTGTGAGCATACAGAAGTCTGGATGCAAACTTTGGTGGCTCTAGCTTTTATGGTCTCTGAGATCCAGGCGCTCAACAAGACGGACGGACAGACAGACATGGCTCAATCGACTCGGCTATTGATGCTGATTTAGGATTTGGGAGGTTTTCGCCCTTTTGCGGGGGCGGAAGGGGGCGTGGCTCATTTTTGAAATACACTGGTTTCAGTGTGAGCAAACAGCAGTCTGGAGCCAAAATTTGGTGGCTTTCGCTCTTATAGTCTCTGAGAACTAGCCGACAAACAAGACGGACGGACGGACGGACGGACGGACGGACGGACGGACAGACAGACTCGGCTATTGATGCTGATCAAGAATATATAAACTTTATGGGGTCGGAAACGTTTTCTTCTGTGCGTTACATACAACCGTTATCCGCACAAATACAATATACCCTATTTACTCTTCGAGTACCGGGTATAAAAAAATCGCTGATGCTCCTGTTGTCAAACTTAAAGGACAGTGCCTTAATGTGAGTACATTCTGAGGAGGAGGACCTAACCATGCCGATTGAGCAGCTGTTGATACTGTTGGAGGATTAATTTCAACACAAAGAGAGCAAACTGGCCCTCCGCCGAAAGTTCGAGGAGCGAGAATGGATACGGGACGAGGAATTCGCCCGATAACTCAGCGACAAAATGACGCTAGTGACCCGTATTGCCATCGTAGTGGAGGAGCTAATCGATGGCATACCGTATGAGGCATTGCGACGCCAAGCCCACATGCAGTGCTTCGTGGCGCCGTATCAGTTGCTGCGAGCGTTTGGAAAAATCATTCTGCCAAAGAAGGGTACGCAGCCGTCGGCGACGAGCAGCATGGGAGGATCCTCAACACCAATTCGTTGCTATAACTGCAACGCGCAGGGGAGTGCCGCAAGCCCAAACGCGAGAAAGGAGCGTGCTACGGCTGTTGCAGCACGAATCATCAGGTAGCTCATTGCCACGAGCGGAAAGATAAGGTACATCATGAATACATACGAAGGTTTAACATTTTCATTAAAAGTAACAGTAACATATTTTTGTCCTTAGATTGTTAATCGACTCAGGAAGCTCAATAATTTTCATGAAGATAGCGTGCCTCTCACGATTATTTGACATTGATAATAAAAATGATTTAAGTTCATATCACTCCCAGATAGAGACAAATTTAAGTTTTTATTACACGGAAAATGGCTGCAAAGTGAAGAAGCCCTCAAATGTTTTTAATAAAAGTACGAGCCATGCGTACGTCGGATTAAACAACAGTAAACTTTTCGTTCTCGGGAAAGTAGATGGTTTTGTAATTTCTAACAACGAACAGGTTAATTTTGAACTTTTATTAGTGGCAAACAACTCGATGGTCCAAGAGGCTGTGCTAGGTAGAGATTTTATGAGACTATGTAAATTCAAGATTGTAAGTGACATGATCACAGAGAATAAGATTAAGGAAGAAAGCGAAGGCGATACCGAAAGGGGAAAGATGAAGGACAATGAGTGCGAAACAGTGGGCGAGAGGGTAGGAAAGAACGAGAAGGGACGTGTGAGACCCTTCTTACTCGTCACAACTTTTATACCCGGCAATTAGTACTCGGTTTCGGTTTTTTTTTCAAATTTTAAATTTTTTCTACATCTGTCATCTACAGACACTACACTGCTACACTGCTGTAGACACTTCTCACGCCAACACGCTCCTTAAGCTCGCCCCCCTTCCCTAGAGCCACACACTGCAGAGTCATGGCAGAGGCAGAGACGCGGCAGAGGCCGCACACTGCGGAAGCAGAGTGTGAATGAGAGAATATGAAACGAGAAGGGACGTGTGAGACGCTTCTTACGCATCACAACTTTTATACCCGGCACTCAGTACTACATCTGCAAATTTTACATTTTTCTTCATCTGTCATCTACATCAACAACACTACTCAAGCAAACACGCTCCTTTAGCTCGCGACCCTCCCCTAGAGCATAAAGCAACTATACAAGGAGGTATCGTCGGCAAAAAATAGGGAAACGTGCGAGTGAAAAGTGTGAGTGAACGGGCTCTCGCTGTAAGTGTGAGGGCAACGGCAATGGAGTGTGCTGATTAACCATTTGAAGGCAATGTGAAAAAAAATAATAATTGTTTCATAATATAAATTTTAATATTTTGCTACATGATAGTAGTCTTTGTTTTGAAAAAAAAAAAAAAACATTTTGGAAAAATTCGAAAAAAAATTTTGTCCGCAACCAACCTTTCGCGTCGACGAGCAAACGTCCGCGCAAACGAGCACTGAGAATTAGGATAACCAGCGAGTAACTCTGCCACCGACGAGATCTCCTTTTATAGTTGCTTCATGCTTACATAGTTTCTTCATGCCCTAGAGCAACACACTGCAGAGTCAGGGCAGATACGCGGCAGAAGCAGAGACGTGTCAGAGGCAGAGGCCACAAACTGTGCGAAGCAGAGTGTTAATGAGAGAATGTGTAAAAAACAAATATAAGCTGCGGGACGGGGTGGGTTTAGCCACTGCAAATTTATTTCTTCATTGTGGCCATAATAATGCTCCAATCGGAAAACTAGACGGACAGACAGACATGGCTCTATCGACTCGTCTATTGATGCTAATTAAGAATATATATACTTTATGGGGTCGGAAACGTTTCCTTCTGTGCGTTACATTCAACCGTTATTCCCCACAAATACAATACACCCTATTTACTCTTCGAGTACCTGGAATAAAAATTGGATACTTCCATGTGTTCATGCATAAAGAGTCGGTTAAGTACACATCTTTCACGACCCCCATGAGTGGACAATATGAGTGGTTAAGAATGCCCTTCGGTCTACGCAACGCGTCTGCTGTATTCCAGAGGTTCACAAACAAGATATTCGCTGATATGGTAAAACAGGACAAAGTCATAATATATATGGACGACATAATGATAGTAACGAAGGATGCGGACAGTCATATGGAGGTGTTACAAGAGGTAATGAAACGTTTAGTAGCGAACAAACTCGAACTAAGGTTAGACAAGTGCGAATTTGTACAGTCAGAAGTCAAGTACTTGTTATTCTATTTCGGGGTACGGGATCAAGCCAGACACAAGAGGACTACACGCAGTAAAAGACTTCCCAAAATCGAAGTACATAGTTTCTTAGGGCTATGCTCATATTTCAGACAGTTTGTAAAGGATTTTTTCGACAAAGGCTAAGCCGCTCTACGATCTGGTCAAAAAAGACAGGAAGTTCGAGTTTGGCACCACCGATCTGGAGTGCTTCGAACAGCTAATAAATAATTTATTGGAAACACCGATTTTAGCGTTGTATAACCCCAAAGATCCGACAGAATTACATTGCTATGCAAGTTCATTAGGTTTCGGAGCAATACTATTACAGAAGAAGGGTGATGGCAAGTTACATGCAGTATTTTACTTTTCTAAAAGAACGACAGTTACTGAGGCAAAGTAGCACAGCTTTGACAACGGTTCAGAATATATTTTCAAGGCATACCCTTCAAAATAGTAACAGACTGTAGTGCGCTGACCATGACGCTGAATAAAAAAGAGCTTAACCATCGAATAGCCCGCTGGGCGCTAGAGTTACAAAATTTTGACCACAAATTGTAGCACAGGGCCGGAAGAAGAATGCAACATGTGGATGCGCTGAGCAGGGTGACGCAGATGAGGTTGAAAGAAACGTTGCAAGAGACAGAACACAAAAGTTACGAAATGAGGAACGGGGTAATATACAGAAAGAAAGAGAACGACACGCTTTTATTTTATGTAGATGGAAAGACATGTACTATACAAGTACCACGACGAGATAGGCCACGTTGGGATTGACAAATGACCGAGGCGATATTGGAAAGTTACTGGTTCACAAACGTCAGAGCGAAAGGCAAGCGGCACATAGAGAACTGCCTCAATTGTATAGCGTATTCGGCGAAGCATGGAAAAAAGGAAGGATTCCTGCACAGTATAGACAAAGGATCAGTACGTTTTGACGTTGTGCATATCGACCATTTTGGGCCAGTCGACTATGGGTAAAAAGACCGTTTTTTTGGCATTAACCAAACCAAAAGAGCTAGAGCTCTAAAAATGTGCATGAATGTTCGTTAGACTAAAGTAGAGTTTCGGAAAAAAAAATGTCATTTGAACCCCGCCTACTGCCCACCGCCATACAAACTGGAACCCATTTACGTCGTATTTAATATAAAAAAAGGTATTCAAACGATTAATTATGATCAAAGGTCCTTTAAAACATTTTAGAACTTTTAAAAAATGTATTTGATTGACTGATTGTTTGGTTAAAAGTAATTTGATTGGAATCGCTCCAACATACAATTGAATTTCGTTTAGTACTTGTTTAACTATGCAATAAATTGGATAATTTTCGTTTGAAATTTAAAAGTTGTATCTCTAGTTGGTCAGTTTTTGTCAATACTCTCTAAATTACAACATTTTATTGCGTGTGCTTCACGATTGTTGTTGGTCCAGTCCTCCAGCAGCGGCTGCATGAGTAAACTCATAAGCATCTCCAAAATTTAAAATTGTTCGAAAAGGGGCAAAAACGGGCATAAAGCATTAACACCACGTGATTCTATAATATTTGGTTAATAACAAGTAACTTGAACTTCTGTGCAGTGGTGTGCTGTGCAAAAGTAATATTCCATGGAAAACACGTGCAATTGTTAGTACCAAGCTAAAAAGACACACGAACAAAACATTGGACAATTAAAAAACAACACACAACTATACAAAAACATGTATTAACAACTAATTTAAATACCTCGACCTGTCATTTCCATATTTTTGCTTGTATATAAACTTTGTAATCGAGCTACAATTACAGCTGCAAGTTGCTCAATTTTTCCCGCATTTTTTCACAAGTCAAAGCATTTTAAAATCATCCGACTTTGAAAGCGCGCAAAAAACATATGGTACTAGGTAAAAATGCAGGCTTTTTAACCATAGTGCAGTCGACAAAGGCAGAGCAAACAAGCATATCTTAGTGGTCATAGACGCATTCACCAAGTTTGTTAGACTTTACAATACGAATACCACCAGTACAATAGAAGCGGTAAAAGCAGTTAAGGACTACTTCCGAGCATTGTTTCAGACAGAGAGAGAGTTTTACGTCAAAAAAATTTGCAGAATTTTTAGAACAAAACAATGTCAAGCACATAAAGATAGCAACGGGATCACCACAAGCCAACGGACAAGTAGAGAGAGTAAACAGAAGTTTAGGCCCCATGATCGCAAAGCTAGTGGACCCAGATAAAGGTCTTCATTGGGATAAAGTAGTGGAGACAGTAGAACATGCCCTTAACAAGACGATCCAAATGACGATTAGCGAACACCCTAGCCGAATGTTATTTAGAGTCTCGCAAAGAGGTGAAGTGTCTGATCCTCTAAGCGGCTTCCTAGAAGAACTAAACAATCACAGGAATCCGAGAGACTTGGATAAAATTAGGATAAATGCAAACACCCATCAAGAAAACATTCAGTCTTACAGCAAGAAGGCAAGCGACACAAAACGGAAAAAGCCACACGTTTACGGTTATAATGATCTAGTCATGATTACAAATTTTGATACCCATATAGGAGTTCCTAAAAAACTCATTCCAAAATTCAAAAGGCCATATAGGGTGACAAAAGTGCAAAGAAATGATAGATACATCTTAGAAGATGTAGAGGGATTTCAACAGTCAAGGATACCGTACAAAGGAGTCTGGGCAGTAGCGAAAATGAAACCATGGTTAGAAAAAAACAGTGAGGCAGACGTCATAGGGAAACAAAGCAAAGGAAATTATGTTGAAGCATTAACGTAGAACGCTAAGTTTTTAAATGTACTCAGCCGTACTCTAACAAGATCAAACAAGAAGGTTCGGAATTCAGGAGCACTCCGGTCAGGATGGCCGAATTGTAGCAGGTTATTTGTTGTAAGCATTATATCTTTTGAATAAGCGCGCGTTGGTTTCGTGAACGACACCGATACATGGAGTGGAGATACCAATCGTCGTGCGGACCGGTCGTATGCAAAAAGAAATAATAAATAGATATTGATTCGCCAACGGCCTCCTACATTACTTCCTTGCTTCCGCCTGGAATAAATCAATAAGGTCCTGCCCAAGCTTCAATAGGATTTTAGCCAATCATTTTTTAAACACTAGCTCTCTCTTTGCTCTGGTTGCCGGAATTGCATATTATTATAATGCTTTTGGCATTCCATCATAAGAATTTGATGACATTCAGATCCAGGGACTGATTTGAACATGGAACGAGAAGGGACGTGTGAGACGCTTCTAACGCGTCACAACTTTTATACCCGGCACTCAGTACTACATCTGCACTTTAGCGGTTATTTGTCAAATTTTACATTTTTTCTTTCATCTGTCATCTACATCAACAACACTACTCACGCCAACACGCTCCTTTAGCTCGCCACCCTCCCCTAGAGACACATTTTGCAGAGTCAGGGCAGAGTCGCGGCAGAGGCAGCGCCAGAGACGTGAGGGCCAGAGGCCATAAACTGCGCGAAGCAGAGTGTGCTGCTATTAGCTGCGGGACGGGGTGGGTTTGGTCACTGCAAAATAATTTCTTCATTGTGGCTATAATAATGATCCAATCGGATCCCAATTTGGTGATCTGATAGATATGGTCATTCCCTACGGAATGGCGTTTTTAGTTTTCTGTTATCTTCAAAATTGTAGATTTGGGAGGTTTTCGCCTTTTTGCGGGGGCGGGGCTCATTTTTGAAATACACTGGTTTCAGTGTGAGCATACAGCAGTCTGGATGCAAAATTTGGTGGCTCTAGCTCTTATAGTCTCTGAGAACTAGCCGACAAACAAGACGGACAGACGGACGGACGGACAGACGGACAGACAGACATGGCTCAATCGACTCGGCTATTGATGCTGATCAAGAATATATAAACTTTATGGGGTCGGAAACGTTTCCTTCTGTGCGTTACATACAACCGTTATCCGCACAAATACAATATACCCTATTTACTCTTCGAGTACCGGGTATAAAAACGCCGATCTTTTCAGGTGAAACCCAATTTCTGGCGAGCTTTCTTGAGTATTTCAGATCATTATCTTGTTGAAAGATCCTTTTTAAAGGTGTTTTTGAACTGGAATATCAATATAATGTATGAAAAAGTATGCTGGCCCACACAATTTTGTGAAATACTCCAACGAAAGGATAGGAAGTAATCTGATGTCTGTGATCGCCAAACATATTCTTTTTGGTATTTCTTACCATATTATACTATTTAACACTAATCAGTCAAAAATATTTTTTTCACTGTGACACAGCTCAGCCACATTCGTTCTTGGGAACCTTCAAAACCAAACGCGCAGCTTTCTGGGACTTCTTGCAATTTACTAATGTGTAGTCAGTCGTCTACAAGCTGTCATAACACTTACAGAACGATATAAAATTGTTTTCATAACTTTTGAACACATTGAAGACCGTTACCTTGCTTTCGACTACCTTCGACCAACCTCTAAAAGATACGTTTTTCGCATAAAAGATCCGTTTTCAGGGTTCTTCAAGTTAAAATGATTTATTGCAATAGTAAGAGCACATTCAACTTAGTTTTCAATTTCATTATACCTCTTGGCTTTAGTTTTTAATCACAATCTTAGGTATCCTCTACTGGAGAAAACAATGATTTTTTTAAAGCTCCAAAAACAAAAATACTGCCACGCCCAAACATTTCTTTCATCAAAACATTTAATATAATAGATTAAGCTTATTGATGGTCTTTTTCGAATTTATTTGTTGTGTTTTTTAATTATTTTGAACTACTTGCACTCAGCACTACTATTTCAATGAACAGCCCATTTCAAGGGGATCCGTCAAAAGTTATGAACAACAAGAAGATGGAATGCAAATGTGTAGAGATTTCTTGATTTTCTAAAGCCTACACTCCACTCTATTCAAAAAGCTATCATTTGTTTAAATTGAAAGACGGAAGTGTCTCAAAAAAGTCTTTGAACGTGAGGAGGTCCGGCACTACTATTTCATTGAACACAACTGTATGTATGTGCATGCATACGTATGTATGTACATATGTACATACATATGTATTTACTCAGACGATATGTTAATTATATTCAAAAAAATGATCAAACTCGTGGCCTGAAAATAAACACAGGAAAAACAAAAGTCCTGAAAATAAATGATATCATTTAGGTGCTTCGAGGCATTTATTCAAGTGCTCCGGCTCATACATATGTATGTATGTACATATGTGTGTCTGCATGTACATACATATGTATATGTACATATGTATAAATTCATGGGAAACAGATTGGGATACGAACTGGAAGATGGAGCACTAAGGACTGAGGTAACGGGTGCTCTCTCAGTTTTGGGAGCTCAGCATTCAATCCGCATCGATTCTTATCTGGACTTACCTGAGATGAAAACAAGGTGTTTTTTTTTTTGTTTTTTATGACTAAATGATTCAATTGTCAAGAGAATCTTTGAGGGATCTTCTTCCCTTTCCCAGATTTTTTTCCCAAAAAAGTGCTTCCGTCTCGCTGTTCTGTTAGCAAGGCTCTTGCAGGTTAAATTAAATACCATCATTTCCGCCTGGTTCTGGCCCAATATCCATGCCCATTATCCCAGCAGCAACAGCAGAACCCAAAGCACGAAGAAGAGCTGCGAAGTGTGTACCATAAGTAACGAACAGACGTCCGCCTGGCTTTGTGGCAGCCAAAACTCGATTTAAAAATTGTACTGCCGGCAAAATTAATTTCTCATATTTAATGCTACTGCCACTGCCTTGGCCTCCACCTGTTCATCTGCATCTGCCACTCCACCTTCCACTGCCAATGCATCTGCCTCTACTTCTGTTGGCCTAGTGTGTTGCGGTGCTTTTAGGGCCGTGGCACATCATGCATATTTCAGATTCGACGGAAATGCAAGTCATGTAACATCAGCAGCTGCAACTGCACCTGCAGCAAGCAGAGAGCGCGAAGTTGAGGCGGCAGCAACCAATCTAGACTCTCTTATAGAGCAGCCCCTTATAGTGTGATCCGTACAATGCACTATGGTGAATTAACCAAAACCCATTTTTCAAAAGTACCTGAAATGATCTTCAAAGTCATGTGATGTTAGGTAAACACCATTCATTTGACTGAACAAGTTCGTTCTTTTATTTTTATTCAGTAAACTAAGTCGTTCTTTTAACTTCGCTATTTTTTTCATCTCATTCGTTCTTTCTCGTTCGATCCTGCTTGTCCGTTCTTTTTTGTACGTTCGTTTTTGATCGTTCCTTTTTATACCCGGTACTCGAAGAGTAAATAGGGTAAATTGAATATGTGGGGAATAACGGTTGTATGTAACGCACAAAAACGTTTCCGACCCCATAAAGTATATATTCTTGATCAGCATCAATAGCCGAGTCTATGTATGTCTGTCTGTCTCTCCGTCTGTCCGTCCGTCTTGTTGGGCGCCTGGATCTCAGAGACTATAAAAGCTAGAGCCACGAAATTTTGCATCTATACTTCTGTATGCTCACACTGTTACAAGTGTATTTAAAAAATGAGCCCCGCCCCCGCAAAAGGGCGAAGTCCTCCCAAACCTTATTTTTTGAAGATACAAGAAAACTAAAAACGCCATTCCGTGTGGAATGACCATACCTATCAGATCACCAAATTGGGATCCGATTGGATCATTATTATAGCCATAATGAAGAAATTAATTCAGTGGCCAAACCCACCCCGTCCCGCAGCTTATAGCAGCACACTCTGCTTCGCGCAGTTTATGGCCTTTGCCCCTGACACGTCTCTGGCGCTGCCTCTGCCGCGACTCTGCCCTGACTCTGCAAAGTGTGTCTCTAGGGGAGGGTGGCGAGCTAAAGAAGCGTGTTGGCGTGAGTAGTGTTGTTGATGTAGATGACAGATGAAGAAAAAATGTAAAATTTGACAAATAACCGCTAAGTTGCAGATGTAGTACTGAGTGCCGGGTATAAAAGTTGTGACGCATAAGAAGCGTCTCACACGTCCCTTCTCGTTTATACCAGGTACTCGAAGAGTAAATAGGGTATATTGTATTTGTGGTCGGAGCAATGTGCGTAACGCAGAGAAGGAAACGTTTCCGACCCCATAAAGGACATATATTCTTGATCAGCATCAGTAGCCATGCCAGTCTGTCCGTCCGTCCGTCTTGATGGGCGCATATATACGTTTGTACATACATATATAAACCATGTTAAATAAGTATAACACTCTAAAAATGCATAAGGCTGCATTATGGACATACATACATACATGCATCCATACATACATATGTATACAGCACACTAATGTTACATGCATACATACACATGTATATGTACATAGGTGCATATGTATGTACATAAATATGAGGATACTGACTGAGTACCGGGTATCAAAATTGTGATGCCTTCCAGCGTCTCATATATTCCTTTGTTCCTTCCAATGTGTAGATCGAATTATGCCTTGCACGAGCCCTTTAGAGTGTTATGCTCGGATTATAATTCTCTCTATCACATTATATCCTCGACTCACTCCCTTCCTCTTCTTAAATCTCTTATACTAGCCTACCTCTCCCGTAGTTAATTTAATTTTTGACTTTTATAATTTTGCTTGCTTAGCTATAGTTGCTCTAGTTTAGTTGTGTTTAGTTCTAATTTTCCTTGAATATTAACCAAACATCTATCTTTCCTGCATGCTCGCGACCGGTTCGGTTAATCGCGCCGCGCGTCATGCGGCAGCGCCCCTCGGTCGGTTGGTCGGGAGGAGGGCTGCGTTCTGCTGGGTTCCGCGCGTAACAGGCTTTGGCTTGGTGTCGCATGGGCCACTTGATGGTGCAGTCATTGCATGTCAACGTCCAGACAAAAATAACGTTCCTCAAAGCATTCAAATTTAAGCTGTAGACCAAGCTGTCGCTAAGAGACATCGGAGTTTGCAGCCGGAGGCTGCTGCTCAGGCAGTCACCCAGCGGCTCTCCGTCGTTGTGCGTAGCGCGTTGCCAAACTTTCATGTGAGAAAAGATCAGTCCAACTTTTCGGCATCGCTTCGCATTGTTAAACTACTAACGGGTGCTGAATGTGACCATGCAGATAGATAGATGTGACTGCACTAGGTTGGATTCCCTTGAGGAGTCGGAGGATTGAAGTATGTACATACATAGAAGCTGGGTCCAAGAGTTGCCAATGCATGAAATATATATATACACATATGCATGAGGAGGGTGTATAGGAGGATAGAGGATAGAAAACTGTGCGGAGGGAATACGATTATTTATCAGAGTATTCATTACGGAGTGCACCTTTCCAACGTGGACATATTTCTTCTTTACTCGCATTCGAAGAAGAGACTTGGTGTGAAAAGCTCTGAAACGAATTCGAGTTTGGCGACAGACCGAAAGCAACTCAGACCAACTCAGCGTCCTTTTGTCACCCAAACGGCACTTTCCAACCCGCTTCACCACTCTGAATGGGGCTCGTATGTAAGCCAGAAGAATCGTCGTACAGAGAAACTAGCCTGAAAGGCAGAAAAACAGCATTAAACGCGAGCTACGGCAGTACTGCCGCACCTATGTACCTGTATATTACGCCTGGTCCGCAAGCTAAGAAACCGGTTTTGTTCAATTTGGTAAAAGAGGGACACGGCCTTTCCCTCGGCCGAAGGGGGGGAGCGAAGCGCCGCTCTCCTTTATTGTCTCTTTTATTGGCGCCACTTGCTTTTCCCGGTGTCCTGTGCTTATTTTGGCCAATCATGGCAAGTGGTGTTAGAAAGCGACTGCAGAACAGCTGGCAGCGCGATGCCAGATCGCACAATCAACTGCGGTTGGAAAACGATCGCAGCGCACGCTTTTGGCAGATCGAAGTGCTGCCAGATCTATAGGAAAAGGTATGCCATGGCGCAATTGGCGAGTCTAGGCCAAAAGGCAAGAGAGCTAAGGAAGCTGATGGTGCTCCCAAAGAAATCCATCACCTACCCAATGAGGGATTTGGTAGACGAGATAGACTACCTGCAGAGAGAGGTGTACTCCTACTGGTAGTAGGCCGCCGTAGAGCAGGCTGCAGCCATGACCACCCAACCAGAAGTGGCGGAGGGAACGGATATGGGAGGAAAGAGGGGACGCCCAGTGCCCAGAAACACTACCCACCCGTCCCCTAACGCAAATAAAGCAAAGCATGGGCCCACAAAGCCCAAAAACGCGAGGAAGCCGCAGGGAGGGATGCCGTAGGCCGCGAGGGACCAGGGGCAACCCCAAAAGAGCGAGCAGATGGCTGGGTAAAGGTTGCCGCTAGGAAAAAGCCGTGGAGCTTAAGGAGCAGGCAGGGGCATGAAGTAACTATATAAGGAGGTGCCGTCGGCAAAATTTCTTACTATCTACCCTGTTTGCAAGTGCGAGTGAAAGGGCTCTGCGCTGTATGTGTGGGTGGGAAACGAAACTATCGTGTGATGGATTAACCCTATGATGGCATGGAGGTTAAAGTTGCCCATTACAAGAAAATGAGTTTAAGTTATTTTTTAAATTTGATTTTTTAATAAGCTACTACTTGAAGGTAGTCGTTATTTGGCTTTTTAGTAGATTTTGTATTAATTAGGGTCTTAATTCTAAAGAAAACTAAAATTTTATTGGCAAAAATCGAAAAGTCATTTTCAGCGCGCTTAATATGGGGGTAATAGAGTTGAAAAAAAAAACCTTTTGCATGAACAAGCGAGCACGCACTGAGCGATTATAAGACGAGAAAACCCGACGACACCTCCTTATATAGTTACTTTATGGGCAGTGGTGGCAATAAACGAGTCGGCAGTCATTGCCATCAGACTAGCCTATAGGAGCACCCAAGTACTGACGCCTAGAGCCTTACCGGCTGTGGCCGAGAAACTGCTAGGAATGGGAGGAATCTGCATGGGTACTGCAGAAACCCAAAACAACGCCCAGGAGATGCTACAAGTGCATGGAGTTTGGGCACATCGCTCTTAACTGCAAGAGTGGAGAGGAGTTCACCAAGTGCTGCTACAACTGCGCAGGATCGGACCACCAGGCCAAAGACTGCAAAGTCCAGCCAACGTGCATCCTCTGCAAGCGGCACAGGGCAACGGATGCAAAGCACGAAACGACAAGTTCGAGGTGCCCGCTCTACCAAAAGGCGATCCAGCAGATGAAGGATAGATGAAAATCATCCAACTAAATCTGAACCATCGCGAGGTAGCCCAGCAACTACTGGAGCAAACCATAAGATAGCACCGGATGTAGCCGTTATTAGCGAGCAATACCGCAACCGAAACTTCGGAGAGTGGATGGCGGACTCCAGCAAGAAGGCAGCGATATGGAGCTGTGGGAGCCCAACACAGCAACTACGGCAAACGTTTGTCGGAAATGGCTTCGCCCGAGCACGCCTCAGCGATTTCTACATCTATAGCTGCTATCTGCCACCGAGCCTGACACTACCGCAGGCAACGGCGGTGAAGAAAGTAGATCGGATGATGCACGGGATAAACACCCTACGCTCATAGCCGGCGAATTTGACGCATGGGCTATCGAGTGGGGGTGCCCGAGAACCAACCCAAGGGGACAGGCCCTCCTTGAAATCCTCGCACCGCTTGATGCCGTGCTGCTAAACACTGGCACCCAGCAGACATTTGGCAGAGCAGGAACAGGGTCCATCATTGACCATACGTTCGTGGGCAGCAGTCTTAGCCAGAGGACAACCTGGGAGGTTAGCGACACCTATACAGGAAGCGACTCCCAAGCCCTGATGTATGAGATCAAGGATGCTGGACCAAGTAAATCGCTACGATGCAAGCAGGCTGTGTACAAGGTCTACACGCTAGAGCTGGACATGGTCCGAGCCATGTTACAAGCCTATGAGACCAGCGGAACTGCAGCAGAAAGAGCAAGCCAATTGGCCATCCAAATTCTGGCAGCATGTGACGCATCCATGCTACGCACAACTGTACAGGCAAGTCCACGAGCTTTTGTGGAACTGTTAAATGCGTGCATGTCCGAAGGAATCTTTCCCAGCCTATGGAAGCGAGAACGGCTGGTCCTTATACCCAAGGGAAACAAGCCGACCGAGGAGCCATCATCCTACGAGCCTCGAGCGCGTAATCAACACGAGGCTGGAGGAAGTGGTAACGCGCCAACTCTCACGCAGATAGTACGGTACAGTCGGCGAGGTATGCGAGATAGCAAAGCAAGCTATAAACGCCGCCCGATGGATGTATGGGAGCCAAGAGTACTGAATAGTGGCAACTCTCGATGTCCAAAATGCGTTTAACTCTGCCAGTTGGGAGCGCATACTAGAAGAACTAGGAAGTTTCCAAGTACCGCCGTAAATGCAGGTGATCATCGCTGACTACCTAAGAGACCAGGTGCTCATATATGAGACAGACAAGGGGACACGTGAGCCTATGCCTATGGGGACCACGGTGATAGGTTTTGCCGACGAAATTGCTGTAGTCGCAGTGGCAAAACACAAAGAAGAAGCGAAAGAACCTGCAATGACGCGGTAGAGCGAGCCAAAAAAAGGCTAACCGGGAAGGGGCCTAGCGTTAGCCGCCCATAAAATAGAGGCGGTGCTCATAAGCAGTAGGAAATGGATTTAAAAGGCCACAATCCAAGGAGGCAACTCCAGAACTACCACCAGTCCAAGCCTGAAGCACCTGGGGGATGGATTGACTAAGGCTTATCTTCAAGCACCACATGGCGTACGCAAGCAGCAAAGCCAGCAACAGAGCGGCTGCCCTCAGCAGAATAAAGGCAAAAACTCCTAGCGAGTGTCGTTAGCTCGACGCTTATGTATGCGGCACCGATATGGGCTGATGCATTGAGGCAGAAAACATACATACATATGTGTGGGGGTTTATGTTTATTGTTTACTTATAAGGTTAATAAGTGATTAAGTATGGTATAACGGTACAAGAATTAGATATCTGCGTCTTTCGTCGCCTGGTCTCGCACACAACCTTTTACGTCGGAGGTTGGATCGAAACTCCTCTCGGCGCTCTCTCGCCGATCGGTTGTCCGCTCTCGCTCTCATCTCGATCTCCTTCGTTTTCTCTTTGCGTTTGCTCTCGTGTTTGGAATTCGCAGTGACGCGAATTCGCCCTTGCTCGTTTTGGTGTTTTGTCTAGGGCTCGCAATTGGCAAAACCCAGCCCACATATGTATGTATGTCCGTGAATGCAACGCTGCCCAGAGACTGTGCACCCTGAGAGTGTGCTGTGGCTTTAGAACAGGGCTCGGCACCCATACAGTGCAGTACGCTTGTGTGTGTAGCTAAAACACGAAGATGCCTACGCCGAAACCGGTTTCTTGCTTTACACTGGGCGAAACAAGCTGCAATTATTTCGTGTTGAAACTTTCAAGAGAAACACAAATTTTAAGCAAAACAATAAAAATTTTAAAGAATATATGACAAAAATGAATACAATTATTAAACACAACTGCACGTAACATAATCGCGTATTATGCATTGCGCATTGTCATCTATAATTTGGAAAAATAAAAAGTTTTGTTGTTACTTCTCATTGAGCATGTTTTCTTACAGTGTGGCATTCAATAGTTGCGTAGCGTGATCTTGCTTTGTCGACGGCTGATCAGCAACTGATGCCATTTTCGTTCTGTATCTGGTGTGAAAACGAGACAAAAAGTGCCGAAGTCGCATTGCCGAAGCCATACGAAGCTCTGCTGCTTTTTTATGCTGTCGGTGTACCGGCAGCGCAGCAGCAGCGCAATTTTACGCACCCCAGGGATAGGGCCGTGCCGAGCCCTGCTTTAGAACAATATCCCAAGACGCCGCACTAGTGGTAGCCGGACTGATTCCTCTCCACCTGCTGGAAACAGGAGCCGCAGGGATCAGGGCATGTTCGGCATGCTAGTGATTAGGAGACCAGAGGTGACGCTAGACAACTAACTATACAGCAATGGCAAGACAGTAGTGGGAAATTAGTAGCAAACGACGTTGGACGCATATGCTAATCCCTAAACTTCAGAGTGGGCTGAGCCGACAGCATGGACAAGTGGATTACCACCTGACCCAATTTCTGACCTGCATTGATTAAGGCACGAGGCTGACGGCTTCTTCGAGTATCCCAGATTTCAGCAAGGCCGGGAAGTCCTCAGCAATAAGCTTGGAAGGACGACGACCGTCGCAAACCTGACACAATGTCTTCTGGAGTCAGAAGAAAACTGGGCTGTTATAAGCAACATGGCCGCAGTCATGACTACCAAACTGCGTCGCGACGAAAGGGCACGCAATGAAGGGAGATAGTATTATTAAACAATATATAGATGAGCCTAAGGGCGTCTCCCCACCGGTACTCGAAGAGTACGGAGTAGGAACGTGTGTGTACGTTCGGTACGAAAGGTACTCAGTCAGTACCTTATTGTTTTGCTTTTCGAATTTTACATTTTACATTTTAGCATCGACTACATTGGACTACATAACTTTCAAGATCAATGTTTTTCGGAAACATTGCAGTTAAAAATATATGATTTCAGGTACTTTTGAAAAATGTCATTTGGGCAGAAAAAATGGTAAAGTTCCCCATAGTGTAGTGCTGTCGATATACACCCTTTTCTTTATAAGTCTATGCACCTTCGGAAGACGTTTTCCTCCTAATATTAAAAACCCTCTTATTTGGTATAGAACCCTTTGGTATCCTTTATTATAGAATATATTCGATATACAACATACATTCATACATACGTACGCAAAATATTTGATACGTGACTTCACCTGCGAGTAAATGCATTAGGGGAAGGGTATTCAGCGTGCGTCCTGTCATAAGTATGTATGTACATACATATGTACATACGTGTGACCAGCAACGAATTTGCCAACATTAAATTGGGGGCAGGGGGAATATTATACTTTTGCGAAAGTAAGTGACAATTTCATGTTTCGAGTAATACAAGTACTTTTAGGTGTATTTAGGTGATCTAACGAACGCCTAGTGTGGGAGATCAAGCATTTACAATGAAATATGCAATTCGATTTTTACAGAAGGATGTAGAACAAATTATAACATTTTTTGAGCAAAGATACATATATTTGTTTTGGTATACATAGGTATACATACATAGTTCTCAGAAGAAACAATCAAGTAAGAAAAAAAAACATCGCAACTTCAAATCTGGATGTTTAAAATGAGTTTTCTTTCCAACATACGAACAATATGGCAGCTGAGATTTATGAACTACATATGCATGTACATACTTACATAAATAAGTTTTGCCTGCATATCCGCTTCTTTCCGTCGTTTCACATTCGAACACGGGTGGCTACCGGCCGGATACGACCTCCTTTCAATGCAATTCCCTTTGTGGAGTGTCACCATGGCTTTGCCTTCTGTGTTGCTCGATACCTGCCCTGTCCCAGCCCCGCACAGCGCTCACTTGTAGTACCAGCACCATTGTACCAGCACCCTTTAGTTAATGAGAGGGCGTGGTCAGTCTGTCTGACTGTAGATGATTTATTTTGTGCAGCAGAAAATGTGAGAAGAGCGTCCCCCACTCGAATTTATGTATGCAACACGCATTTTGTGCTTTGTGGTCGGGTCGACAGAATACTGCCACAAGCAGAAAAGAAGCTCGGGCTGTCTGCATGGCAGCGTTGATTATGCCCCAAGGCGACTCAACTCGACTGGACTCGACTCGAGAATGGAAAGGACGAGTGTCAATTCTGGGAAAAGTGTCACAGGCGGCTTTATCAGAGGAAGAGAATGTCCCTGGTCCTTGGTCTCTACTCATTGCATGGACTGATTCGCATTCAACTATGAATGGCCCCCATTTGGTGGATGCTCCCATCCTTATCCCAAAAATGCCCTTAATACGCTCCCCGGGCCGTCGACAGTATGTATACACACAAATACACACACACACACACATTCGCTTTTATGCATACATTTGTGTGTGTGTAGAGCCCACGCGTGTATTTTCGCATAAATATCCCACAATACTCGTATAATAATATTTATGTGCTAATCGCATGAAATGTGCTGTATAAATGTTTGGTTGATTTGATGGCCATAAAAACGGGTAAAAATAAGTATTGGCGTGGACAGGGCGGGATAGGGTGACACAGGGCAGGTAGTGGAAGCTGGCGGGGGTTGGGGTCGGGAATGTCCTTCCTGTGAGTTTTATGTGACAGTATTAAAGAAAATGTTCCTTTTTGGATCGAGAACTAAGCGACTTGGAACAGGAGGCTCGGGATAGGAAGTGCGCGCAAGTAAAAAATTAATGTGACTTTATTTAATATGAATTCAAATGCTGTATTTATTTATGTCTCTTTGTGAACGGGGTGGACGCTGAATAATGATCGGGCCTGAAAAAAGTCCTTCCCTTGGTTCCTACGCAGCTGCGTTTCTGGGTCAACTACTAATCCGCACTCACAGCCCCGGACGCAGGGCCAGAGACAGAAGCGAGCTCGAGTTCGGTCGGGCCACTGCACGGTGAGCGAGTCTTGCATCGCCTCTAAAAACATGCCTCAATTGTGTGTCAAATATCCGACGTCGCTTGCGCAAAGGGAAGGAAATTGAGAGCAGAGAGAGCTCCATCAAGGCACCGCCCAACAGCAGCAGCACTGCAGCCCTTTCCTTTTCCAACTTATCGCACACTTCTCTCCCGCAGCCCTCGCCGTTACCCTACCTGTCGTTTACAATTTTATGTCTGTACCCGGGTTTGTACCAAAAACACGAGAGGGGTGGAACCGAAAGAAGAAAGTTGAAAGCAGACCACACACGCACACGTGTGGTGAGCTGTTGAAAACCACCACAGCATGTCATAGCTTGTCGTATGAGGCTACTAAGAAGACACGGGGGGATGTTGCGCTCGGATAGGGTCCTAGTTGTTGGCGGAAAGACTATGAATCCTTTTAATTTGGTAATGGGCATGTCGATTCCTCTCCAGAGTACTAAAGCAGTCCGTAACCGCCAGCGCATGCTAGGTATCCCCCGGATAGGTCTGTGAAGTACCTAGCTAATACGAGAAAGCGGCTAAGACGGAGATCAGTAAAGTCTTAGAATCGGAACTGGAGCCCAGCGTTTATGTTTGACGACCACAGGACTGACGGCGTCGGTATACTGGAACCTCAATAAGCGGAGTTACATCCTGCCGAAATGGCTTCTAGGCAAATTTTGATGCCGCCCGTCCCGTTAAAAACGAGCAATTGGCTGAGCAAAGCTCCCGACTAGCACGGATCCGGCTCTTAACTCTGGACCCCGTAAAGGCGAGAGTCAATCCTAGCATGGCCTCACTGCTTGCAAAGACAACCATGGGATCAGTAACGCGACTGCACAAGCGAAGAGGAACAACGACCTGGGTGTTGGGACCCAATAGAACGGATACATTTTTAACACCAACGAATAGGAACGTGTCAGACGCTTCTTCCGTGTCAAAACTTTTATACTCCGTACTCAGTCAGTATACCTGTACATTATTGTTTTTATACCCGGGACTCGAAGAGTAAATAGGGTTTATTGAATTTATGGGAAGCGTTTCCGACCCCACAAGGTATATATATTCTTGATCAGTATCAATAGGCGAGTCGACTTAGCCATGTCTGTCTGTCCGTCCGTCTGTCCGTTTTTATGAGCGCCTAGTACTCCAAAACTATAAGAGATAGGAAAACCGAGTTTTGCATCCAGACTTTTCACACTATTATAAGTGTATTTCAAAAGTTTGCCCCGCCCCCGCAAAGGGCGAAAGCCATTCCGTAGGGAATGACCATATCTATCAGATCAATTGGGATCAGATTGGATCATTATTATAGCTAGAATGAAGATATTAATTTTCAGTGGCTAAACTCGTCCGTCTAAACGAAGAAACGCCGAAATACCTTGGCATGACACTAGACAGGAGGCTAACCTGGAGGGCTCACCTGCTTAAGAAAAGAAAACAGGCGGATGACAAGCTGAAGACACTCTATTGGCTGATTGGCCGCAAAAGCAAACTCAACCTGCGGTCGAAGCTGCTTGTCTACAAGGCGATCAATATGTGGTATTGTTCATCACACAGTGATTTTTCAGCTCGCCAAAGAACTGCACGCCTAGCAGTCCGTAGAGGGACATGAAGAACAGGAAGAATAGCGTTACATTGTATATCTGTATATCAAACCAATATGGGCATACGGCATACAACTGTGGGGAACTGCCAAACCAAATAACCGGCGGATCATACAAATTTTCCAAAATAAAGCCCTCCGAATTGTCGGTAATGCACATATTTACCACGACAATGCCACAATCCACAGTGTCCTCAACATACCGTGGGTAACGGAAGTGATCGAGCACCAGCACGATAAGAACCTAGCTATTGGCCTGCTGGACAACAGAACAACCACAAGAAGACTTACCCGCTGGACCTCCCCTGGAACTAAGCAGCTAGACATAAGAAAACTATTCATAATAACATAGTTATAAGATTACTGAAATAAGATTGCCAAGTACCCAAAGAGGAAATTTAATAATTGTCTGCGAAAGACAGATCTTAAATAAAGTTAAAACACGACTCAAAAAAAAAAAAAAAAAAAAAAAACCCGTCCAGCAGCTTTTTTTGTTTCTCTCTTCTTCGTGCAGTGTGCGTCTCTAGGGGAGGAGTGCTATCTGAAAGAGAGTGTTGGCTTGAGAACTGGTGTAGATGTAGAAGTAGATGTAGATGAAAATTTGGGGGAAAAAAAACAATATAAAAGTTGTGACGCGTAAGAAACGTCTTACAGTCTTACACGTCCCTTTTCGTTTTGAAATACACTTGTAAAAGCAGTCCAGGGACTAGGCGAGGCAGTTGCAAAAATTCGCCGTACCCAGATAGGGGAACTCCTTTTTCAGCTTAATAAGACAGGACTGTCTCGCGAGCAGGACCTCAGTGCATGCACTGCAAGAGGAAAAACGGTGACTGCAGGCACATCGCAGGCAGCGGCAGGTGTCCACTGTTCAAGGAGTCTCTATCGACACGGCGAGCATGAGGTGCATGCAAATTAACCTTAACCATTGCGATGCGGCCCAGGCACTCCTGAGCCAGGACAACAAGGAGAGGAGACCGGACGTGGTCCTGGTATGTGATGCACACAAGCACGTACCAGGCAGCAGATTGATACAAAGCACCTACTTTGTGATCGAGAGGCCGCCAAGGCAGGCCGCCTTCAAGAACAGGCAGGTAGAATTGCGCAGGGAAAAACATGACCTGAAAGTGGCCATCAAGAGGAGCAAGAGCGACAGCTTCCGCCGAATCTGCGACGAAGCAGAAGTAGATCCCTGGGGCACTGCCTACAAGTCAGTCAACAAGAGGATCAGAGGAGTGAGCGGACCAACACACACATGACCGGATCTTTTGCGAGCCATAGTTACAGCCCTGTTCCCCAGTCATCCGCAGAGGAAAAGAACAAACGCAGTCCAGGAGGGGGCTTTATATAATCCACCAGGAAAGACGTCGAAGCATCCAGGAGGGTCCGGGACAGGAAGGCGCCAGGACCAGATGGAATACCAAATAGGGGCTCTAAAGCTCGCGTGGCCACACGACCTGAACTCTTTGTCGACGTTTTCAACAGCTGTCTGGGCGAAGGATATTTCCCGAAACAGTAGAAGGGCCAGCGCCTAGTCTTGCTGCTTAAAGGCAATAAGCCCACGGACAAACCCTCTGTGTACCGGGCAATCTGCCTGATGGACACGATGGGAAAGATTCTGGAAAGAATTCTCTACAGCCGGCTCTTAGAGTTCGTAGAGGAGACTGAAGCTCTATCCGAGGCACAATACAACTTCCGGAAATCCCGCTCGACGGTGGACGCTATCGTGGCGGTGTTCAACACTGCAGTGAAAGCCATAGAGGGGAAAAGATGGAGGTGCAGCAATCCATTGAGTGAAACACACGTGAAGTGAACTAAAATTAATTACAAATCAAAATGGCATTACCACCTGCAACCCTTAGTGAAATTCACCTAAACTAAGCACTACTGTCAATTCGACAAGTGCCAGCCTAAGACGGATCAGCTGGAAAGCTGAGCTCCTTCATCAAACGCGTTGAGTACATACAAGAACTGTACCCGACGCAAGACGCCAGACAGTCACGAATACTGTTTGGAGCCGTTGAGGTGCAGCTGACCTAAGAAGCATAACGACTCTCACAAATGGTGCAACCCAACACCTGGCTGGAGCTGAAGAATGCTCTAATAGACGAATTCAAGAACCACACACCATACGAAGAACTTCTGCGACAAATCTATTTCACAAAATTCAATGGGAGTCTTCGTAAGTTTATAGAAGAGCTAGAAAATAAAGCCCTTGTAGTTACTAATAAGCTAGCATTAGAAAACAGTGCAGCCAAGCACAGAATCCTGTGAATTATCAAATGAATCAAAACCATGCTAGTGGCAGCAGGTCCAATCAACCTACTAAAAGGATTCGTGAAAGCCAAAGCGACCAGATGAAAATGGATGTAAATTTTCATCAAACAGCCTCGGAAGAAACCGAGGGGCATCCTATAAAAACCTAAAATTAAATAATAAAATACTTAGAGGTACCGAATCCACGATACCTCGATCATCAAAAAACATCATAAAAGAAAACATTCCGAATGCCCCCATAAACATAGAAAACCTCAAGGTCCATACCATCAACGGAACAGTTAAGTTAACCAAAAGTATAGTTAGGCCTCCCAACAAAGTCTGTCCCAGTGAGCAGAAGTTCTACCTGTGTAACTTCTCGGACAACTATGATATCCTTCTAGGAAGATAATATCTGATGGCTAGCAAAGCCATAATTAATTACAGTGACGATACTGTAAGGTTAGGAGAAAGAACATTCCCAATAATTATTAGTGGAGAAGCAATTGAAGAAGTTAAGTTAGGACGTGTGAGACGCTTCTTACGCGTCACAACTTTTATACCCGGCACTCAGTACTATATCTGCACTTCAGCGGGTATTTGTCATATTTTTTCTTCATCTGTCATCTACATCAACAACACTACTCACGCCAACACGCTCCTTTAGCTCGCCACCCTCCCCTAGAGACAAACACTGCAGAGTCATGGCAGAGTCGCGGCAGAGACACGGCAGAGGCAGATACGGGGCAGGGGCAGAGGCCATAAACTGCGCGAAGCAGAGTGTGAATGAGAGAATATGTAAAAAACAAATATAAGCTGCGGGACGGAGTGGGTTTGCCCACTGCAAATTAATTTCTTCATTGTGGCTATAATAATGATCCAATCGTATCCCAATTTGGTGATCTGTTTGATATGGTCATTCCCATACGGAATGGCGTTTTTTTTCTTCAATATTGTAGATTTAGGAGGTTTTTGGCCCTTTTACATGGGGGGAAGGGGGCGGGGCTCATTTTTGAAATACACTGGTTTCAGTGTGAGCAAAAAGCAGTCTGGAGCCAAAATTTGGTGGCTTTAGCTCTTATAGTCTCTGAGAACTAGCCGACAAACAAGACGGACAGACGGACGGACGGACAGACAGACATGGCTCAATCGACTCGGCTATTGATGCTGATCAAGAATATATATACTTTATGGGGTCGAAAACGTTTCCTTCTGTGCGTTACATACAACCGTTATCCGCACAAATACAATATACCCTATTTACTCTTCGAGTACCGGGTATAAAAACAGCAGCAGCACCACCAAGAGACAAAGCATTAAAAAATGCTAAAGACAAAAGAGCCAAATGCGAATACAAATGCAAATGCAAAGTGGATGCACAAATGTAAGTGAAGGTGGAAGTACGTGGTGCTCGTCGAATGTAGGCGAAGGCAAGTGAAGACGAATGGATGTCCAGGATTCGGTGTCGAATTGTAGGCTATCCACTAAAAAGCAGGACCACCGCTTGATGCTGCTCCTCGAATGGATCGTTTAATTGGCATGGATGGATCGATGGGTGACATCATGTGAAATCACATCAACTGTTCTACTCAGTATTCCAAAAGAAACTTATTTAATTGCCCATAAAAAAACGCGGGGAAACGTTGTGAGGCGCGGCTTGTGCTGCACAGAAACTTGCTGCAAAAAATGAGTTCCTTCATTCTGCCTTTAGTAATGATTGGAGCTCAGATCTACATGTGTACATATGTACATGTGTATGTGGGTACATTTTGAAAGATTCTTTAGTTGAGATCCGTATGCGGGGCCTAAGGCTGTACGAAACACGACGAATAGAAATGGAATTGGAAGTTGGAATGGAAGAGGTATAAGGGAAAATGTGGAAGACTAGAGTAGGTAGGGAAGGGAGTGCTGAGAGAGGACAGCACCGACAAGAACAACATGGCAAAGAGTAATAAACCCTATGCATATAGATATGGAGGGCATCCCCCTCATTCCCTTAACCATTCCAGCCCACTCTTCCACCCACGACACCACTCCTCCTCGGGCGTTTAGTTTAATGAGCTTTTCTTTTGCCACTTTCCGGAGCAGCGAAATTAAAAGGAGCATAACAACAACTACAACAACAGCAACAATTCGAATAGGAAAACACAGGAAAATCTACGAACCGAACCATGATGAAATAACTAAGACTAGTTATTTCACCAAGAATCGAACCAGGCGATAAAACAACGAAATTTTCGAAAAATTTGGGTCAATTACTATTATCATAGCAGCAACTTCTCATTTTCTTATCCTTTCTCCATGCCAAAATCCCTCTCTCTCTCTCTCTTTATTCTCTTAAGTTTTTTTATACCCGGTACTCGAAGAGTAAATAGGGTATATTGTATTTGTGCACAAAGTGAATGTATGTAACGCACAGAAGGAAACGTCTCCGACCCCATAAAGTATATATATTCTTGATCAGCATCAATAGCCGAGTCGATTGAGCCATGTCTGTCTGTCCGTCTGTCCGTCCGTCTTGTTGAGCGCCTGGATCTCAGAGACCATAAAAGCTAGAGCCACCAAATTTTGCATCCATACTTCTGTGTGCTCACACTGTTACAAGTGTATTTAAAAAAAGAGCCACGCCCCCTTCCGCCTCCGCAAAAGGGCGAAAACCTCCCATATCTACAGCAATTTTGAAGATAGCAGAAAACTAAAAACGCCATTCCCTAGGGAATGACTATATCTATCAGATCACCAAATTGGGGCATTATTGGAGCTTTATTATAGCCACAATGAAGAAATTAATTAGCAGTGGTCAAACCCACCCCGTTCCGCAGCTTATATTTGCTTCGCGCAATGTGTGGCGTCTGCCCCTGCCGTTCCTCCGACTCTGCCATAGCCGTGGCTAAACCCACCCCGTCCCGCAGCTTATATTTGTTTTTTGCACATTTTCTCATTCACACTCTGCTTCGCGCAGTGGCCGCACACTGGCCGTCTGCCGCTGGCTCCGCCTCTGCCGCTAGCTCTGCCTCTGCCGTGAGTCTGCCGTGTGTGGGTCTAGGGAAGGGGGGCGAGCTAAAGGAGCGTGTTGGTGTGAGAAGTGTTGTAGATGTAGATGACAGATGAAGAACAAATTTAAAATTTGACAAATAACCGCTAATGTACAGAGTGCCGGGTATAAAAGTTGTGATGCGTAAGAAGCGTCTCACACGTCCCTTCTTGTTTTGTTCTTACTTTCCGCCTCACATGCCTGCAAGTCATTTCATGTCTGTCCCTATGCCTGTGGCTGTGTCTGTGCCCACATATGTGTGTGTGTTTCTTTATGAGGCTCCCTTGCATGAAAATAGTTTATAGTTCACCTTTAACCGTTCGCCGCACTAGGATTCCTTGCCAAGGACAGTGCACTATGGTCCCAATGATTACTTTTGTTGGTCAAAATTAATATCTCGCGAACGAAAAAAGGTTTTTTGATTAACTCTTTTGGTATTAGTTAAGGAAAGCAAGATGAAGGTATTTTGAAAAAATTGGCATGGCAGCTCCTTTTTTAAAAGGAAATTCGCTTTTTCTCAAAATGTTAAGAGCAAACGAGAAGGGTCGTGTGAGGCGATTCTTACGCGTCACAACTTTTATACCCGGCACTCAGTACTACATCTGTACCTTACCGGTTATGTCAACTTTACATTTTTTCTTCATCTGTCATCTACATCTACAATACTTCTCACGCCAACACGCTCCGTTAGCACGCCCCCCTTCCCATGAGCCACACACTGCAGAGTCAATGCAGAGGCAGAGAAGCGGCAGAGGCGGCACACTGCGCGAAGTAGAGTGTGAATGAGAGAATGTGAAAACAAACAACAAAAGCTGCGTGACAGGGTGGGTTTAGCCACTGCAAATTGATTTCTTCATTGTGGCTATAAGAATAATCCAATCGGATCCCAATTTGGTGATCAGATAGATATTCAGGCCCTACGGAATGGCGTTTTTAGTTTTCTTTTATCTTCAAAATTGTAGATTTGGGAGGTTTTCGCCATTTTGCGGGGGCGGGGCTCATTTTTTAAATACACTTGTAACAGTGTGAGCATACAGAAGTCTGGATGCAAAATTTGGTGGCTCTAGCTTTTATGGTCTCTGATATCCAGGCGCTCAACAAGACGGACGGACAGACAGACATGGCTCAATCGACTCGGCTATTGATGCTGATCAAGAAAATACATTCTTTATGTGTCGGAAACGTTTCCTTCTGTGCGTTACATACAACCGTTATTCGCACAAATACAATATACCCTATTTACTCTTCGAGTACCGGGTATAACAAGCCGCGTGTAAATCACAACAAACAATTTTTTTTGTGCATATCATTTATTGACATTGCTTAACAACGTCTGCTACCATCAGAGATGTCGGATTTGGTTGGAGCAGGAGACTATTCAGCGGCGCAACTGCGCGAGTGGCTTGGATCCCTAGAATTGTCAAAAAACGGGACCAAAGCAGCAATGGCAGCCCGACTAAACGAAGTACCGGTAGAACAACGCGGACAGAGGCCACCAGCATCAGACATGAGCGAGAGCGAGACGGATTCCAGACTGCCCAGAAAAAAATGTAACGGTGAGGGCATGGAAGAGACCGGTAAGGCGACCACACGAATACAGAGCAAAAGGTGCCAGAATATACGACGGTTCACTTAAATGACCTCGAATGCTTGAAACTACGAGTTGAGTTGCTGAAGTTACAGACCGAGAAAGAGAGAGGAGGAAGAGAAGAGCGGACAGCAGCAGCTGGAAACTTTGAATCGAGCCTGGAGTTGCTAAACTCAGCTAAAGACATGTTGCCAACATACCACGGCAACACTTCTAGTGTCAACGGTCACGTCACGACCTGGATCGCACAGTTCAAAGCGACAGCGAAGATAAAAAAAAATCGCTGATGCTCCTGTTGTCAAACTTAAAGGACAGTGCCTTAATGTGAGTACATTCTGAGGAGGAGGACCTAACCATGCCGATTGAGCAGCTGTTGATACTGTTGGAGGATTAATTTCAACACAAAGAGAGCAAACTGGCCCTCCGCCGCAAGTTCGAGGAGCGAGAATGGATACGGGACGAGGAATTCACCCGATAACTCAGCGACAAAATGACGCTGGTGACCCGTATTGCCACGGCATTGCGGCATTGCGCCGTATCAGTTGCTGCGAGCGTTTGGAAAAATCATTCTGCCAAAGAAGGGTACGCAGCCGTCGGCGACGAGCAGCATGGGAGGATCCTCAACACCAATTCGTTGCTATAACTGCAAAGCGCAGGGGAGTGCCGCAAGCCCAAACGCGAGAAAGGAGCGTGCTACGGCTGTTGCAGCACGAATCATCAGGTAGCTCATTGCCACGAGCGGAAAGATAAGGTACATCATGAATACATACGAAGGTTTAACATTTTCATTAAAAGTAACAGTAACATATTTTTGTCCTTAGATTGCTTAATCGACTCAGGAAGCTCAATAATTTTCATGAAGATAGCGTGCCTCTCACGATTATTTGACATTGATAATAAAAATGATTTAAGTTCATATCACTCCCAGATAGAGACAAATTTAAGTTTTTATTACACGGAAAATGGCTGCAAAGTGAAGAAGCCCTCAAATGTTTTTAATAAAAGTACGAGCCATGCGTACGTCGGATTAAACAACAGTAAACTTTTCGTTCTCGGGAAAGTAGATGGTTTTGTAATTTCTAACAACGAACAGGTTAATTTTGAACTTTTATTAGTGGCAAACAACTCGATGGGCCAAGAGGCTGTGCTAGGTAGAGATTTTATGAGACTATGTAAATTCAAGATTGTAAGTGACATGATCACAGAGAATAAGATTAAGGAAGAAAGCGAAGGCGATACCGAAAGGGGAAAGATGAAGGACAATGAGTGCGAAACAGTGGGCGAGAGGGTAGGAAAGAACGAGAAGGGACGTGTGAGTCCCTTCTTACTCGTCACAACTTTTATACCCGGCACTCAGTACTACACCTGCAAATTTTACATTTTTCTTCATCTGTCATCTACATCAACAACACTACTCAAGCCAACACGCTCCTTTAGCTCGCGACCCTCCCCTAGAGCATAAAGCAACTATATAAGGAGGTCTCGCGCAAACGAGCACTGAGAATTAGGATAACCAGCGAGTAACTCTGCCACCGACGAGATCTCCTTTTATAGTTGCTTCATGCTTATATAGTTTCTTCATGCCCTAGAGCAGGGCTCGGCACGGCCCTATCCCATGGGTGCGGGACAAGGCGCTGCTGCTGCGCTGCCCTCACGTACAAGCGTATTACAGTGATTCGTACCAATACCAATGTTCCGTTTTGCGTGTGTCTTCACACACAAACGCAAAAGCGGCTCGTTAATTGTATGGGTGCCGAGCCCTGCCCTAGAGCAACACACTGCAGAGTCAGGGAAGATACGCGGCAGAAGCAGAGACGTGTCAGAGGCAGAGGCCACAAACTATGCGAAGCAGAGTGTTAATGAGAGAATGTGTAAAAGATGAATTTCTTCATTGTGCTTATAATAATGATCCCATCGGATCCCAATTTGGTGATCTGATAGATATGGTCATTCCCTTTTGCGGGGGCGGAAGGGGGCGGGCTTCATTTTTGAAATACACTTGTAACAGTGTGAGCATACAGAAGTATGGATGCAAAATTTGGTGGCTCTAGCTTTTATAGTCTCTGAGATCCAGGCGCTCAACAAGACGGAGGGACGGACGGACAGACGGACAGACAGACATGGCTCTATCGACTCGGCTATTGATGCTGATCAAGAATATATATACTTTATGGGGTCGGAAACGTTTCCTTCTGTGCGTTTCATTCAACCGTTATTCCCCACAAATACAATAAGTATACCATATTTACTCTTCGAGTACCGGGTATAAAAAAAAATCCATCTTCAGTAGAAGATAATATCGCACAGAAGTGCCTTGACTCATCCTCAGAAGGGGATCAATACTTCACTTCCGCTATCGATAATGAACTAAGGGAATGTGACGAGCTAAGGCTAGAGCATCTGAACGATGAAGAGAAAGAAAAATTGAAGAAGGTGTTGTTAGAATTCAGCGATGTGCAGTACAGAGATGGTCACAATTTGACCTTCACAAGTACTATCAAACATCCAATTCAAACACAACATGAAGATCCGGTATACAGAAAGCCATACAAGTATGCCAAATAATGCCTTCCAGATCACTGCAGTGTCTTCCAAGCGGAAGTCATTGCGATAGATGAGGCGCTGAGGTGCCTTCAAGATGTCTCCGTCGCGGCTATTCACCTAAATATCTATAGTGACAGCCAGGCGGCACTGAAATCACTAAGTGCAATTTCGTCGAATTCGACCACAGTGGCAAATTGTCGCAAATCTCTACATGAGATGGCAATGCAGTATGCTATTAGCCTAATATGGGTCCCGGGACACCAGGACATTGAAGGCAACTGCATAGCAGACGAGTTGGCCAGATCCGGCACTACACTCCCCCTTAACCAAGATAAGGAGGAAATACGCATGCCAATGGCCAATTGTAAGCTCAAAATAAAGGAGTAGTATACCCTACAAACAAACAACAGATGGCAAATGGTCCCAAGATGTCGCATCACTCGACAAACGTGGCCAGACATCTCGAAAAAACGCACAGCTGAACTATGTAAACTCAGCAGACATAGGTGCAGTGTAGTCATTCGCTCTCTCACAGGGCATTGTCTGATAGGCAACCACGCAAATAGGCTGGGTGCCCCCTATAACGACTTCTGTCGTAGCTGTAGAGACGAGGACGAGGAGGAGACAGTAGAACATCTGTTCTGCTCCTGCCCGGCTCTCAGTAGAAGGAGGCTAAAATATCTGGGCTCACCTTTTCTTAATGACATTTCAGAAATGGCTACTATAGGCCCCAGGAAGATAGCAAACTTTGTGAGAGCATCTGGATGGGAGCACTGTTGACACCCTGACAACCGGGAGGAGACGAGGAAAATATCCAAGCGGTATCACAACGGGCCGAAACCGGCCTAAGTGTGTCGGGATTGTGAAATCCCGACGACCGCCTCAACCCAACCTAACCTATGCCAAATAAATTACGAAGAAGTCAATAAGCAAATCAAAGAAATGATTGAACAAGGAATAATTTGTAAATCGAAATCACCTTACTGTTCCCCCATTTCAATGATTCCGAAGAAGATAGACGCTTCCGAAAAACAGAAGTACAGGTTAGTCGTAGACTATAGAGGTCTCAACGAGATAACCATAAAGGATAAGTTTCCAACTCCAAGAATGGATGAAATCCAAGACAAATTAGGAAAGTGCCAATATTTTACCACAATCAATTTGGCAAAAGGTTTCCATCAAATCCCAATGGAACCTAATTCGATCGCGAAAACGGTCTTCTCTACCAAACATGGTCATTATACTCGATACAGTATAATCGAATGCCATTTGGGCTAACCAACGCCACTGCCACATTCCAAAGATGCATGAACGATCTTTTGGAAGACTTAATTTTCACAGACTGTTTGGTGTACTTAGATTACATAATAATTTTCTCCACTTCATTGGACTAACATCTTCTGTCCCTAAGAAAAGTCTTTGGCAAGCTGAGAGACGCAAACCTCAAGCTACAAATGGATAAGTGTGAGTTTCTGAAGAAAGATACTGAGTTCCTAGGTCATAAAGTTACACCCGAAGGAATAGTACCAAATCCCAACAAGATCACAGCCATCACAGGGTTTTCCATCCCAGAAACCACAAAAAAAATCAAGTCATTCTTAGGACTATGCGGATTTTATAGGAAGTTCATTCCTAATTTTGCTAACATAGCAAAGCCTATGACGCTCAAACTAAAGAAACGAGCAATAATAGATCCGAAAGAAGAGAAATATGTAGAGGCATTCGAGAGACTAAAAGTACTCATCACCTCAGACCCAATTCTCGTGTATCCAGACTTTAACAAAATGTTTTCTGTTACTACCGACGCTAGTAACATGGCTATAGGTGCAGTCCTATCGCAAGACCATAAGCCGATCTGCTATGCCAGCCGAACGCTGAACGAACATGAGATTAATTATTCCGCTATCGAGAAAGAATTGTTAGCAATTGTTTGGGCTACGAAGTATTTCGGATCATACTTGTTCGGAAGAACATTCGAAATACTTAGCGACCATAAGCCCTTAGTATGGTTAAACAACCTCAAAGAACCAAACATGAAACTACAAAGGTGGAAGATCAAATGAAACGAACTCGACTTCAAAATCAAATATCTACCTGGCAAAGAAAACCATGTAGCGGACGCCCTTTCCCGAGTTAAAGTTAACGAAAACCTACTCGGAGAAGTCTCTGACAGTGCAGGCGCCATAATACACAGTGCGCAAGAAGACAATCTCAATCATATTCCCATTACAGAACGACCAATCAACTAATTCAATCGCCAGATTGAGTTGATCAAGGAAGATGAAGATAAAGTAACTACACAACACTATTTACATAAATTGGTTATCAAAATCACATACAAGGAAATGACCAACACCTTGGCTAAAGAACTCATTAAGGAATATCTATGTACCAAAAAGAGTGCATTATATTTCCATAACGAGACTGATTTCCCAACTTTCCAACAAGCGTATTTGCAAATTATCAGTCCAAACTATTTCAGAAAAGTTATGAAATCAAGTTCAAAACTCATATATATATCCAATTACGCGGAATTCAAAGAATTGATAATGAACGAGAAGGGACGTGTGAGACGCTTCTTACGCGTCACAACTTTTATACACGGTACTCAGTACTACATCTGCACTTTAGCGGTTATTTGTCAAATTTTACATTTTTTCTTCATCTGTCATCTACATCAACAACACTGCGCACACCAACACGCTCCTTTAGCTCGCCACCCTCCCCTATAGACACACACTGCAAAGTCGCGGCAAAGGCAGAGGCAGAGACGTGTCAGGGGCAGAGGCCATAAACGGTGCGAAGCAGAGTGTGAATGAGAGAATGTGAAAAAAACAAATATAAGCTGCGGCACGGGGTGGGTTTGGCCACTGCAAATTAATTTCTTCATTGTGGCTATAATAATGATCCAATCGTATCCCAATTTGGTGATCTGATAGATATGGTCATTCCCTACGGAATTTGTAGATTTGGGAGGTTTTCGCCCTTTTGCGGAGGCGGAAGGGGGCGTGGCTCATTTTTTAAAAACACTTGTAACAGTGTGAGCATCCAGAAGTCTGGATGCAAAATTTGGTGGCTGTAGCTCTTATAGTCTCTGAGTACTAGGCGCTCATCAGGACGGACAGACAGACAGACAGACATAGACTCGGCTATTGATGCTGATCAAGAATATATATACTTTATGGGGTCAGAAACGTTTCCTTCTGTGCGTTACATACAACCGTTATTCGCACAAATACAATAAACCCTATTTACTCTTCGAGTACCGGGTATAATAACTAACCCTTTCAAAGAGACGGGTGAAATGACCAAAATAGATAATAAACCAATTAAACGAAGAAAACAAAAAAAATCAACAATTCGAAATTTTAATCTTCAACCTACAACATTTCACAGAATACATATAGGATATAGAAATGGGAATGCAGCTAACCAGACTTGCTATTTTTAACCCAAAACTACTAAAACAAGATTACCTGAAACATATAAATTCTGAGAAATTATTAAATATTAAAACAATGGCCAAAAGTTGATACAAACGAAATCTATATAATCTCCAATATTCCGAGCGAAATTGCTAATATCCCAGTATAAAAAATTGTGCCATATCCAGATGACCAAAATACAATTTTAACAGAATTAATATTCGATAAACATTATAGTTGCGAACACAAAATATATGGCAAAGAAACTAAACAAATAATAGAAGACAATTGTATAAAAGGGATTTTAATACAAAAACCCACTAAATGTCCATACACAAGAACATTTAAGAATTTCCAAATTAATTACGTTGAACCAAATATATTGTTAACATGGAACCTTCCAAAATCCAAATTAAACCAAAACTGTTTAGACAAAGAAATAACAATCGAAGGAAATAACATAATTAAGATTTACAACTGTTCAACCCAAATAACGAATTCGCAATAACTAATTCAATGCTAAATTTCACACAAAATGTCTATGTGAGTAATAACATAACTAGATTAGAACTATTGTCTTATGAAAAAGAAATAATTATACAACAAACAAAATATAGTAATATATTGCAGATAGTTATAATAATTAAGTTCATTTTATCAATAATAAGCATAACTGGGTTTCTAATTGTCAAATTTAAGAAAATACCTAAATATATAACCATTAAATATGTAAAACCTAAGGAAGAAGACGAAAAAGAAGAAGAAAATAGTACTCCAATAGTTATAGAGGAAATTCCCTCCCTATACCCTAAAGTGAAAACATGACGACAGGCTTATAAGAAATGCCAGGGGAGTAACATAACCATAATACCCTACACCAGGGCTCGGCACCCATACAATTAACGAGCCGTTTTTGCGTTTGCGTGTGAAGACGCACGCAAAACGGAACATTTAACTTTATTGGTATTGGTACGAATCACTGTCATACGCTTGTACGTGAGGGCAGCGCAGCAGCAGCGAATTTTTCCGCACCCCAGGGATAGGGCCGTGCCGAGCCCTGCCCTACACCCACATACGCATTAAGTATACGTTAAGCACTTGACTTATTCATAACCACACACACACCTATACACGTTATGCATATCCCCAGCACGCACCCTTACACCCATGTATTCGCATCTATATGAAATAAGATAAACATATAATGCAACCCAATGCAGCCCAAAACTCTGGAATGCAATAGAACGTCGCTGACCAATATGTTATAACTCCACACTATGACTAATTCAGAATCAGTCCCACACTCCAATAGAAGGGAGGACTCTTGTAAACAAGTGTGTTCTCAAGATGAAAGCTGACACCAATCACCAGCTGCGGCTGCCTGTTTCATCCAAGCCTAAATGTAGATAATGTAAATGTAGATGCAACTCCCAAGCCTCCCACACATAGGCCAACGCTTATCAGCTGCTCTCACCAAAGCAGCGCCTCTCGCAACCGAAGCTTCGTCTCCGTCAGCCGAAGCCATCATCACTCAATTACGAAGACGAAATATCAGCCGAAGCCAAAATCTTAAGGAGATAAGCTTTAAGCTTCCCAACTGAGGTCTCGAGATCAATAACTCGAGAACAAGAAGACAGTTCCGTTTAAGACTTTCTAACATTGAGTTGCGGAATTCATTATCATATCCTATGTTCTATTATACATATAAGTTCGGTTAAATAAAATATCTTTTTACAAAACCTACTTTAGAACTCGGGACTTCTTTTTATATGTATGTACATAATAACCCCTGAGCCCTGAGGAAGAACTCCAAGTTTTCTCTTATCTTCGAAATTGCGAATATGAGAGATTTTCGGCCTTTGTGGGGGCAAAGAGTACTGACCATATCTATCAGATCGCCGAAATAAGATCGGCTCAGATCATTATTATAGCCCGAATGAAGAAACTTGTTTGCAGTGGCTAGCCCTTACCCATTCCAGCAGCTTTGCTTAGGCTTGCTTATAGTTGTCATTCATAACGGTTCAATGTAACGCACAGAAGGAAACGTTTCCGACCGCATAAAGTCTATATTCTTGATCAGCATCAATAGCCGAGTCGATTGAGCCATTTCTGTCTGTCCGTCCGTCCGTCCGTCCGTCTTGTTGAGCGCCTGGATCTCAGAGACCATAAAAGCTAGAGCCACCAAATTCTGTGTGCTCACACTGTTACAAGTGTATTTCCTAAATGAGCCCCGCCCCCTTCCGCCCCCGCAAAAGGGAATGACCATATCTATCAGATCACCAAATTGGGATCCGATGGGATCATTATTATAACCACAATGAAGAAATTAATTTGCAGTGGTTAAACCCACCCCGTCCCGCAGCTTATATTTGTTTTTTTGCACATTCTCTCATTCACACTCAGCATCGAGCAGTGTGCGGCCGCTGCCTCTGCCACGTCTCTGCCTCTGCCGTGAGTCTGCAGTGTGTGGGTCTAGGAAAGGGGGGCGAGCTAAAGGAGCGTGTTGGTTTGAGAAGTGCTGTCGATGACAGATGAAGAAAAAATGTAAAATTTGACAAAACACCGCTAAGGTGCCGTTGTAGTACCGAGCTCATCGGCGTGGGGCTCTAGGGACGAGGCGAGTTAAAAGAGCGTGTTTCCGTGAACAGTAATGTAAATGACATATGTAGAAAAAATATTCAATATATAATGTAAAATTTGAAAAAAAAAAAAAAAAAAAAAACACTAAGGTACAGATGTTGTACTGAGTACCGGGTATAAAAGTTGTGACGCGTAAGAAGCGTCTCACACGTCCTTTCTCTTTATTATTGCAATGTGTCTGTTTTTCACGCCCGTCAAATGAAGTCAATTAAAGGCCGAACGTATGGAAACACTGAAAGTGTCGGCCTTGCAACTGGCATGGCGGATACGCCGCGATGGGAGATGGGCGTGGAATGTTAGGCCAGTCGGAGTGAGAGTCAGAGGGAATTATTAATTTTCTAGGTCTAACTCGGAAAGCCATTTAATTTTATTGGAATATCTGTCAGCGCCAATTGGCTGGCCGGTAGTGAAATCTGAAGTAGGTCCAACCAAAGTAGGCCAGAGTCGAAAAACACCGAAGAAGGAGACAGAGTCGAAGCTTAGGGACTGAGAAAAACAAAAAAATAAAAAATGACTCTCGATGCTCCGCCTGCATACAAATTTTCCATTAACTCCAGCGGCAGCGATTCCCTCTTCTCTGTGTGGCTCTCAAGGGTGGGTGGCACTGAAATAAACCGTTACCGTTCATGTTCCGTTTCCGTGGCAAAGCCGTTCCGTTTCCGTTGACGCTCCGATTCTCATCATGTGCGTAATGGGAAACATATTGGTTCTCTCAGGGCCCGTTGTGCAGTTCTCGGGATGGAATGGGATGGGATGGAATCGAATTGTATGGAGGGGCATACAACGAGAACGGTGGCACGCACATCCACTCCACTCTAATCCGCTCAGTCGTTAATTCATTGAGACTCAGACTCGTACCTGTACTCGTACACTAGTTCACCAAGTTACGATTTTATTTATTTCCTATCGTGTGCATACAACGAGAACGGTGGCACGCACATCCACTCCACTCCAATCCGCTCAGTCGTTAATTCATTGAGACTCAGACTCGTACCCGTACTCGTACACTAGTTCACCAAGTTACGATTTTATTTATTTCCTATCGTGTGGAGACTGCAACCACTCCCGAGCAACCGACCGACCACCACACCATTCGAGTCATCTTGGCGACGCATTTTCCATTATTATACCCGGTACTCGAAGAGTAAATTGGGTATATTGTAAGTATTTTTGCACAAAAGTGGATGTATCTACATAAATACATATGTAACGCACAGAAGGAAACGTTTCCGACGCCATAAAGAATATTCTTGATCCGTCCGTCCGTCTGGTCTGACGCCTGTTTCTCAGAGAGTAAAAGAGATTTTGTGTGAAGACTCATGTGATATCACACCGAATCAAGTTTGTTTCAAAATTTAGCCACTCCCCCTTCCACCACCCAGAAAGATATGAGAAACCCAAAACCCCAGCTCGGTAGAGAATGTCCATATCTTTCAGATCTCCGAAGATGGATCAGGTTAAATCAGAGAACGAAGTGATTAATTTGCAGTGGAAACCCCCACCCCTTTCGACAGCCAGCCATTGCTCTCTGGAGAATTGGACTACTTTTTCTGGCTAAAACTAATTTTTCAAAAGTCTATTAAATAATCTTTTTTTAACCGATATACATAAGAATAAAACCTGTCTTTAATGTTACGTACCCAAAAAACTAACAGTGCGCACCACTGTTAAGATAACACCTGTTAGAGTCAGCTGTTTGATAGGAACAAGCGATTCAGCCAGGAATTTCAAATGTGTTTGTGAGTTTGAATTGAAAAGAGAAGTGACGTGTGAGACGCTTCTTACTTGTCACAACTTTTATACCCAGTATATACTAGTACTTGCTGACCCGGCGAACTTCGCACCGCCTAACAGTCAATAAATGTCGTGTTATTTTTTGGCTGAACTAATTTAGGCTTTGATGAACGTAAAACAATGATACAAAATAATATGTTTATATAGATAGAAACAAAAAAGTACCAACTTGATAGCGCGTGATTTCATCGTTGGTATTGGATGTTTGGATACCAAAAACCGCCATGTCGCTCCCTTTCGTGACATATTTGCAAATGTAGTTAATTGACTTGAACGAATTGCAATCACTTGGCATGCGCTCTAAAGCAGTCTTGAACAGCCTGACCAATGCATGATGTTCATGAAGCATTTGCTGCAGATCTTGGAGAATTGCTCTCTTCGTAGCTGTTTTGATCCCTTGACGCCTGTCAGGTTGTTCTTCCATATTGCCCATGAAGTATATTTGCAAGAATTTATGCTGTGCATCTTCTATAGGTTGCAATGATCCAAGGCGATGGTAATAGGATTTTCATTCATGCACTTTGTGGTAAACGACTTTCTTTTTTTTTGGTTAGGCGCAAGAACAAATAAAGCGGACGGTTTGCCGACACGTGTGCATGCCACGTACAATTGACCATGAGAAAAACATGCATTTTCTAGGTTGAGGCCACAAATAGTCAAGGATTGGCCCTGTGATTTGTTGATCGTCATGGCGAAGGCAAGACGAATCGGGAATTGAATTCGTTTAAACTCAAAGGGCAAATCAGTTGGGATCATCGGAATCCTTGGAATAAGAACTTCCTCATCTTTAAATTTTCCTTTAAGTATCGACGCGTGAATCACATTGCTCATCAGTTTTCTTATCACCAAACGCGTTCCATTACACAGTTTTGGTTGGTTTAAATTTCTAAGCATGATGACTACCGAGCCAACTTCCATTGGAAGTCCATTGGACCAATGCAAACTAAACGATGCAAGCTGTAGTCGATGGTGCAATCATACAGAAACGCTGCTCGATTCAAATCAAAACTTGAACCATTTCTTCTTGCACTTCGAAGGTTATTCCTCTGTGCATCTGTACGATAAGCTCGACGATTTCTCTCTCTTTGCTCTTGTGTTTGAGAAGCACGAATTAAGCCCCTTTTTTGCTCCATACTAACGCTGCGCTGTTCTCGTGCAATTTCTCGTTCTCCATCAGATAATTGACTCGCGATATTCCGTTGCCTAATTGCATTACGGCTTCGCTGGGAAAGATTAGATCTTCTAGGACGCGGCATAGTTATTAAAATGATTAATACAAAATTAAACAAATAAATAAAACAAATATTAAATATGATTAAACAAATACAAATGAACAACAAATGAACTTTTTAGACAAATTTCTGAACACACACATGATGTCTTCAGAAAAAAATAAAGTTTTGGCTTTAAGGCCGCAACAAACAGGCCATAAGTGGTTTTTACGATGTATTGTGCTACTCGCGACGGAAACAAATCCAACAAATCAAAAACCATGGCATAAGTGTTGAACCAAATACGACTTTCTTTTATATATATAGATTATACTCAGTACTACATCTCGACCTTAGCCGTTTTTTTTTTTTTTTTTTTTTTTTTTTTTTTTCAAATTTCTTCATCTGTTATCTACATCTATATCCCTTCTCACGCCAACACGCTCTTTTAGCTCGCCCCCCTGCCCTTGAGCCGCACCACCTTACACGAAGCTGAGTGAGAATGAGAGAATGTGCAAAAAATAAGAAAGCTGCTGGACGGGGTGGTTTAACCACTGCAAATTAATTTCTTCATTCTGGCTATAATAATGTTCCGATCGGATCCCAAATCGGTGATCTGATAGATATGGTCATTCCCTACGGAAAGGCTTTTTCAGATTTCTCTTATCTTCAAAATTATGGATAAAGCAGATTTTCGCCCTTTGTGGGGGCGGGGTTAATATTTAAAATACACTTGTGTCAGAGTGATATAACAACAGTCTGGAGGCAATATTTAGTGGCTGGAACTATTATAGTCTCGGAGAACTAGCAGACAAACAAGACGGACGAACGGACGGACAGACCGACAGACAGATATAGACTGATATTGATGCTGATTAAGAGTACGGAAACTTTTCCTTCTGTGTGTTACATGCATACATCCACTTTTGTGCACAAGTACAATATACCCTATTCAATCTTCGAGTACCGGGTATAAAAAGTTGACAAGAGATGAAGCGTATGCGTGAGAAAATAAAAGTTAAAAAAGAAATAAAATACGTGTTTTTCGGGAGTATTTTTGACGACAAATAATTTAGACGCCGATCGACAACATGAACCATAGAGTAGGATCAACATGGTCCTGCGAGTAACAATTCGGTCGTTTGAACCGGATGACACAACCCCTGCCTCTTTGTTAGGTGAGTTAGTAATAACACTTAGGTTGCATTACATTTACATTTACATTACATTTAAATATCTATGAAGACGCACAGATTCTCAAGAAAGATGACAAACATTTGATCAAACATTTAATACTCTACATTATCCATTCAGCATTCCATGCATCCGGGAGCTGTGGGGCACTTTGTAAGCATCTTCAAAGACAAATTTTCGTCGCATATGTAGACTTTTTAAAAAACTAGCCACTAAACCTATTATGAGGTAAATTGTTTTATTTCAAACTCACAAACACATTTCAAATACCTGCCTAAATTGAGACCATTGTAAAAATTTCACTTAAATTTATACATTTACCACTTTTTGCTCCGATAATTTTCGCTTGTTCATATCAAACAGCTGTTTATTTTTTGGGTACGTAGCACTAAAGACTGCTGTTATTCTTATGTATATCGGTTACAAAATATTATTAAAACGACTTAAGAAAAATGATTTTTTTTTCCAGAAAAAGTAGTCAAATTGCCCATAGTGCATGGATTGCTCGGCTCCCAGCTCTCTTCTCTAACACTTAAATAAGTCTTGTAATTTTTCTTCGCTGCTCAAATGCTCAAAAGACGGCCCCACCAAGCCTCCCTTCCCTCTCGCTCTACAGCCAGAACCCTGAAGCCGGGAGCCCTGCCATCAAAAAACAACAACCAACTCACTAAAGTGTAGAGAATTGACTTCACACTCCCCCTCCATATATCCTGTACATATGTAAATATGTATGTACATCAATATGTACATATGTATGTATGCACATATGTGCAAGAGACCCTCTGGTCATAAGATGCTTTGGTCTCTACGGCAAATCGATACAGCCACCAAGAGGAGTGGAACTGAACGGCGGGCGCTGGTTGCTCTTGTTCTTGGTTCAGGTGCATCATCTTCCATCACCATCCTCCTCCTTTTACTCCGCTCCAGTGAAAGATTCTCTGCTAATTTTAAAAGTATTTTCGTAGCCACTTGCCGCTTCTCGGCTTCGCCTCCGTCTCTGTCCGCTGCATCGCTTCCTCGATGGCAGCCGTTCGGCAGGTAGGGCACCGAATTCAAATGGATAAAGGTTTACATGCCTCATTCGTACAAGCCAGAGGGAGGGCGCCATAGGCAGCCTGATGTATAGATCAAATGTTGTCTAAGCATCGCCCAGTCCCCCAGTACAGACCCAGACCCTGAATTGTTATTACCTTAAATCATAGCCTAAAGTACAGGCAAGTTTTTGGAAAAGACAGCGACAGTGAGAGCCTTCTCTGAAACAGCAATGGCCGCTGAAGCTGAAGAATACATGTACATATTTAAGTACATGTGTGCCTCTTAGCACCTTGTAAGTATGTACATATGTACATACATATATACATATATTCCACAGGATAATGCCGAACGAGAAATGTCATTAGATTGAGATAGTTTTAGCAGGATAATGATCCGAGTCACTCTTCAATGCTTCCCAAATAGGTGCTGCGAATTCGCAGTTACCAGACCTAGTGAATGGCAAAGAGCTGCTCGAATCTTTACGAGTGTATACATGGGTATGTGCGCTAGCACACTCTCCTCAACCTCCCTCATTTGATGACAATCTTTCGATAGGGAATCGATATCAATCCCACTCGCAAGAGATCCCTAGAAGAACTAAGTTTATTATAGTGCATCCCTTCACCCGCAATGAGCCACTCCCCGACCAGACCCCACCCATCAATTGGCGAACGAACTTCTTACCGAGACACAGAACCCTGAAAACTGAAAATGGCAGGCAGCTAAAATTTTCAGCTTTGCAGCTCAGCCCCAATACCGTCCGAGTAGCTTAATAACCAGCTCCCACCCATCCCTCCCTCCACGCGTCTTTATCATGCTCCAACACACCAGCAATTACAAACCCCCGCGCCAAACAATTTTAACACGAATTTGTGTTAAAAACTCAGTCAATTATTTGCGACACGCCACCGAGCGCCCCACTACTGCCTTAGCATGCCTCGGGCTGAAAGTACATACTATCTCCTCTTGCATTTCACTACTGGCAATGGGATTGTGGCTGGGACGGGTGATGGTGGAAGGGGGTTAGGGGACTGGGCCCTAAGTAGCTGGTTGCAAGTAAATGTACCAGTTGGCATGGAAATAAAACTCAAAACGAAAACAAACGAGGAGGGACGTGTGAGTCGCTTCTTACGCGTCACAACTTTTATACCCGGTACTCAGTAGTACCTTAGTGATTTGTTGAAACTTTACACTTGACATTTTACATTTTTTCTACATTTCATTTATATCACTTCTTCATCCCCCCTCTCCTAGAGACGCACACTGCATGGAGCAGAATGTGGAATGAGAGAATGTGCAAAAAAAACAACAACAAAAAATGCTGGACGGGGTGGGTTTAGGCACTGCAAATTAATATCTGGCATTCTGGCTATAATAATGATCCAATCTGATCCCAATCCGGTAAACTGATGGATATAGTCAATTTCTATAGTTTCGTCTACAGTTAGAAAGTTTCCATCAATATTTTCTACGGTTTTATTACGACTGCTTCGCGACTGTTTTTGCTCCAGACCTCCAGCAGCGCTTGAAATCGAGCTAATATTAAAGCTGCAAGTGTTTCAATGTTTCCCGCACTTTTTCACAAGTCAGAGCCCCTCTGAATCTGCTGATTTTGAAAGCTCGCAAAAAAAGCATGGTTCTCCGTAAAAATCTTCTAAGCCCAGTGTTATTCTATCTTGATAATTAGGAATCGGAAAACTTAAGTCAATTTTTTTTAACGGTTTTTTAGAGGTAGCGCTTTTTTTCACATAGCTTAAGTATCTTACATCTTAGCCATTATTTAACGCTGATGAATGCATCTAAAAAGTGTACCCAAACACTTTGTAGTTTTAGCTTACCGTTTGAAAAATATCATACTTTGAAATGCAAAAATGTTGATTTGTGTAAGGTATTTTTTACGACATTTTTACTTTAAAAACTCGGGAAAAGTCGGAAAAAATCCTGTGTCCTCCCATTTTTTGTGTATAGGTGCATTAATTTGGCGTCGTTTAAGGTATTGCTCATCAAAATCTATGGAGAGTCGGTTGAGCTAAAATTGTTCAGCCAATCCTAAATCGTCTGGTAAACCAATTTTAGTTCATCCGACTCTCCATAGATTTTAACGAGCAACACCTTAAACGTCGCTTAAATATTGCAATAAAATAGAAGACATGCGATAAATTTTTTTTTCAACTTTTCCCGAGTTTTAAAGTCATAATTTCGTAAAAAATACCGCACAAAAATCATAATTCTTGCATTTTAAATCTTAATATTTCCCAGACGTTAAAACCACAAATTGTTTCTGCCTAATTTTGAGCTGAATCAATTAGCTTTTCAGAATTACAAAGTTCTTTACAAACAGATCTAATACTCTTACTAAGTCATGTGAAAAAACGAACCGGTACCTTTTATTATGAATAATGTTTATTAGACCCAATCTCAAAATTGGATCTGAATGAACTTGTCAGGGCAACAAAATTTTCCGTTTTCGTGCCAACAGCTGCTGCAGCTCGATTGGGCATCGATACATCTTCAAAGACTGTTCTTAGCAGGACATCAGAATATAATCACATCGATGAAAAACATTTGCGAGTACTTGAGCACCTAAAATGATTGCATGGGCCTTTTAATATAGGCTTATACCATGAGCATCACGCATGTACTTACATCCGATTGGTGGCGGATGGTGTGGGGGATGCTGGATGGTGGGTGGAGTTCGGTCATCGTTTCAGATCGGTTCGGTGGCCAGTGTGGATGGTGGCGCAGGGGGGAAATTTAATTTCTCAATTAAAACGTTAGTTCCGTTTGTTCAATCACACGCGCTTATTTGACGCAAGTCACGAGGAGCCGTCAAACACTGTGGGGTCCGTCGCGTCAGCATTCTAATCCGAATCTGCATACAAGAAATACACGAATAAGCATAATTTCTGCAGCAGGACCTTTTCACCATGCTCCCTGTAACAGTTGATTGGATTTCAATATCAATTGTACAATCAATCATGTAAAATCAATATCCACGAAATAGTCCCGACCGCAGTGAGGAAGTGGAGAAGTGGGTGGAGCCAAGAGGCAGGACGTAGTTTCCGGAAAGCCATTCCAGGGCTCTCCACTACAGCAATTGTGACGTTTCGGATAACCGAGCTATGTGTGGTTGGAGGTGGTTGCCTGTGAGTCGGCGGATGGTGTCGCATATCATTACTCTTGCGAGAAGACGTGAGAGGCAGGACGGGCTCGCTCATTAATTATGCATAATGGATTATGGATAAACGCTTACTCGCGGAGCGAATTCAAGCATCCGCCAGGGCAGGCTGCTTGCGCTGCTGGATTGATTGGAAGTGAGCCATTAGTACGCACAATCGAAGAAAGATAAACAAAAGCGAAAGCGAACGAAAATATGGCACATATGACTGTCATTGCTCTGATATTTATTCTTCCGCAAACGGCGCCAACGAGACGCCAGCACAAGGAAAAAGCCTAAAGAAGAAATGTCCTTTGAGCCGCAGTTCCAGATTTTCAATGCTTTCGGGCGCGAGCGACGTTTGTGAGACGCTACTTACGAGTCAAAACTTTTATACCCGTTACCATGAAGTAATTATATAAGGAGATGCCGGGTCGGCGTTCGGGTTTTTTTCGGCCTATATAGGTTCAGTGCGTGCTCGCTTGTTCATGCAAAAGGTTGTGTGCGGATGAATTTTTAGAATTTTTTTTAACCCTATTAACCCCCTATATTAAACATATGCGCTGAAAATAACTTTACCATTTTTTTCAAAAAAGTTTGCATTATTTTTAGAATGAAGAGCTTAAGCAAAACAAAATCTACCAAAAAGCCAAATACCGACTACTTTCAAGTAGTAGCTTATTACAAAATTAAATTTAGAAAAATAACTTAAACTCATTTTCTCGTATTGGGCAACTTTAACCTCCATGCCATCATAGGGTTAATCCATGACACGATAGTTTCGTTTCACTCACACTTACAGCGGTTAGCCCTTTCACTCGAACTTGCAAACAGGGTAGATAGTAGAGAAATTTGCCGACGGTTCCTCCTTACATAATTACTTCATGATGCTGTTCCACAGTGGTAGTTTTTTTTTTAGTTTTACAGTTTACATTTTTTCTACATATATATGTCATCTACATCTACATCACTTCTCCCGCCAACACGCCATTCTAGCTCATCACCCACCCCAAGTGACGCACACTGCATGACACAGTATGTGCGAGCGAGAACGAATGACAACAAAAAGCAGGAATTTGCGAAGCTGCTGGATGGGGTATGGGTAGCCACTGCAAATTAATTTATTCTTTCTGCCTATTACAATGATCCAATCCAATCTCAATTTGGTGATCTGATAGATATGGTAATTTCCTACGGAATTTCTTTTTAAGTTCTCTGTTATCTTTAAAATTATGCTATGAGGGATTTTATATATAATATATATATTATATATATTATGTATATACTATATATACTATATGGTTAGTGGTGTGGCTCTAGGAAAGGGGGGCGAGCTAAAGGAGCGTGTTGGCGTAAGAAGTGTTGTAGATGTAGATGACAGATGACAGATGAAGAAAAAATGTACAATTTGACAAAAAACCGCTAGGGTACAGATGAGTACCGGGTATACAAGTTGTGACGCGTAAGAAGCGTCTCACACGTCCCTTCTCGTTATACCCGGTACTCGAAGAGTAAATAGGGTATATTGTATTTGTGCACAAAGTGAATGTATGTAACGCACAGAAGGAAACGTTTCCGACCCCATGAAGTATATATATTCTTGATCAGCATCAATAGCCGAGTCGATTGAGCCATGTCTGTCTGTCCGTCTGTCCGTGCGTCCGTCTTGTTTGTCGGCTAGTTCTCAGAGACTATAAGAGCTAGAGCCACCAAATTTTGGCACCAGACTGCTGTATGCTCACACTGAAACCAGTGTATTTTAAAAATAAGCCCCGCCCCCTTCCGCCCCGCAAAAGGGCGAAAACCTCCCAAATCTACAATTTTGAAGATAACAAAAAACTAAAAACGCCATTCCGTAGGGAATGACCATATCTATCAGATCACCAAATTGGGATCCGATTGGATAATTATTATAGCCACAATGAAGAAATTAATTTTCAGTGGCCAAACCCACCCGGTCCCGCGCAGTTTATGGCCTCTGCCCCTGACACTTCTCTGCCGCTGCCTCTGCCGATGCCACTGCCCTGACTCTGCAGTGTGTGTTTCTAGGGGAGGGTGGCGAGCTAAAGGAGCGTGTTGGCGTGAGTAGTGTTGTTGATGTAGATGACAGATGAAGAAAAAATTTAAAATTTGACAAATAACCGCTAATGTACAGATGTAGTACTGAGTGCCGGGTATAAAAGTTGTGACGCGTAAGAAGAGTCTCACACGTCCCTTCTCGTTTTATTTTAATTTAAAGTTTAAAATTGAGTTACACATAAAGCTGCAAGTTGCTCAATGTTTCCCGCCCTTTTTCACAAGTCAAAGCATCTCAAAATCAGCCGACTTTGAAAGCGCGCAAAAAATGTTTGGTACTCTGTAAAAATCTTCTAAAACCAGTTTTATTCTATCTTGATATTCAGGAATCAGAAAATTTAAGTCGCATTCAAATATTTAACCCAAAAAAAATTACATTAATGACAAAAATTCGGGCTTTTTACCCATAGTGCTTTGGTGGGGCGGTGCACAATTTTTAAACAAACTTAATTCAGTGTGATATCAAATGAGTCTTCACACAAAATTTGGTGACTAGCTTTTATAGCCTCTGAGATCCAGGCGCTCAACAACGTCCGGCTTGTTGACAGACGGTTGTTGTTCTGTGCGTTACAGACATACACTTTTCACCACAAATACAATATAGCCTATTTACACTTCGAGTACCGGCTATAAATACAAATCAACTTTTGCGAACTGGCGCTTATCACTGTTTACTGCAGCGGACTGCTGCTGAAACCCACAAACCATATAAGTATGTATGTATGTATGTACATGTGTACATATGTATGTATGTCAGGGCTCGGCTCCCATACAGTGCAGTACGCTTGTGTGTGTAGCTAAAACACGAAGATGCCTACGCCGAAACCGGTTTCTTGCTTTACACTGGGCGAAACAAGCTGCAATTATTTCGTGTTGAAACTTTCAAGAGAAACACAAATTTTAAGCAAAACAATAAAAATTTTAAAGAATATATGACAAAAATGAATACAATTATTAAACACAACTGCACGTAACATAATCGCGTATTATGCATTGCGCATTGTCATCTATAATTTGGAAAAATAAAAAGTTTTGTTGTTACTTCTCATTGAGCATGTTTTCTTACAGTGTGGCATTCAATAGTTGCGTAGCGTGATCTTGCTTTGTCGACGGCTGATCAGCAACTGATGCCATTTTCGTTCTGTATCTGGTGTGAAAACGAGACAAAAAGTGCCGAAGTCGCATTGCCGAAGCCATACGAAGCTCTGCTGCTTTTTTATGCTGTCGGTGTACCGGCAGCGCAGCAGCAGCGCAATTGTACGCACCCCAGGGATAGGGCCGTGCCGAGCCCTGATGTACATACATACATACATGAAAAGCAAACAATTTGGCGATTGTAAACTAGCGTATTCCAAAGAACAGTCTTCTGGGAGTCGCGATGAAATTTCTATAATATATGTAAGCTTATAAGATTATAAGCGATTCCCGGCAAAAGTTTATCGATAGTAAGCGTTGCAGCGAAAACGAGAAAATAAAAGAACTAGCAACTAAAAAAATGGAGCCGTGCAGCTTGTGGGCTTTAACAAAAACAAATTGCATTGCTTTGCTTATTAGAGAAGAAGAATAAGATAAAAGCGCGTAAACTGTACTTTTTAATGATTAAATACAAGCTTAGCAGCAGGTACATCAGCACAAGCATCAACATCCGCAGAGGACCCAGGTAGTGTCTCATGGTTCTAATTGTGTTAGTTTCGTAATTTATACAAATTTAATGGGATCTATGTACAGTGGGGAGCAATGATGAATATATGTTCACAATAACTGACTTTCGTCGCCCATAACTTCTAAACGCATAATGCAAACTTAACCATTATTTTCGCATAATACTATCAATGTAGTTCTTTATTAAATAGTACCACCACCTGAAACATCCTCACATCAATTTACATCTACCGGCATGTTTCATGGTTTGCTTGATATGATGTCCTTGAAGCCTTTTTTCGGTTTTATGCTAACATTACTGCCACCCATATGATTATTTGGACTCATCAGACCTGATAACACGTTTTCAATCATCCGTGGTCAAATTGTTTTGCTAATATGAAATTTTCGGGTTTGCTTTACCATTATTTACCTACCACGTGAAAAGTGCCGGTAGATGTAAATTGATGTGAGGATGTTTCAGGTGGTGGTACGATGGCCATACTTTGCCATCTAGAACAACATTGATAGTATTATGCGAAAATAACCTCTTTGGGCCAGAGAAAGTCCTTGTTACTAAATTGCGACATTATAAGTGCGGCTTTTGGGTCTGCTAGCGCCTTAGGGCGACCTTGGCTTTACTGTTTCGGGACAACATTTCGCGTCTTTTCCACTTTGATCACCACCGATTGACTAATGCCATGTTTTTCAGCAGAATTAGCTGTCGTATATCCATTTTTAGTGAGCTACACAATAATATTTACATTTTCTAGATATTGTTTCTTCTGTTTCAGGTACAGCATAGGCACTATTTAATAAATTCATGAAATCTGCTTCGATTATTATGAGAAATGTCTTAATTTGATGTTAGTATTACTAGAATATCAAAAAAATATATTTAACATCAAATCTGTAGGCATATTGTTGATTAGAAAATTTTGAAATATTAAATAAGTGAAAACAACGAAAAGTGCATAAATGAGTACATGCGACTTTTTTTAGTTTTTTATTTTTCGCTATTTAAAAGCTTCACATTTGTATTTTTCTGGTATTGCCTATTTGTTAAGGATTAAGTAATTGATATCTACAAAAAAATTGGTTAAGTTTGCATTATGCGTTTAGAAGTTATGGGCGACGAAAGTCAGTTAATGTGAACATGTAATCATCATTGCTCCCCACTGTATGTATGAACATGCCCTATTTGAATTAACAAAAAAAAAGTTAAAATTTAAAAATGTTGTTGTATTTAGAAGACTCTTCTGTGGGTCTTCTGGGCGACGCGGTACTTTTAGAAGACTCTTCTACGACTCATATGGGAGAAACCTTCCAAAAGGCTATCAAGCGACACTTCCGACAGACTCTTCGGCGACTCTTTTGGAAGTCTCACTTTCTCCCAACAGAAGATCAGAATGCGATGTCGCTGGCGATCAAATTAATCTTCTTGACGAGTCGCCTGTGACTCTTCCGCGATAGAAATTGTGTGCTGGGTGGATTAATGACCTCATAATTTCGGGTTACACAACCATCTCAAAAATATCGTAAGGCTTGGGACACGGCACCGGGCCGGACCGGACCTGCAGCTAAGCGCCATGATAAATTGTTTGCGTGCTCTGCCGCTCCCGCTGGCAGGCAAAGGCTCCCACCAGGACCAAGCAGCTGATAGCATATGGTGGGTGGGAGTGGGAGGTATCGACACACTCACACTCCAACATCTGCTATGGCTGTGTGTATGATAAATTAACAGATTAGGGATCAGCAGTAACGGTACACAACATACGAAAAAAGGAACGGAGACGGCAAAAATTAGCTCAGCGCACATCCTGTTAAGTGCGGGTTGGGGGTAGATGGGTAACATAAATGAATAATGTGCACTAAGCGTAAAGCCCATGGAAATTGAAATTAAAAGGAAAATGAATAAAACACACGCACAGTACAAGAGGGAGAGCAGGGACAGGCGGCACCCGCCGCTAACCGTAAGCAGGCCCCCTCTTCCCACCTTCTTCCTCACCAATTCAGAGCAACGACGTGTCTTCGCATATCTTGCGGCATTATGTATGTATGAATGAACCAATCGTATTTACATACATATGTGTGTGTGTGTTGGTTTGTGGTTTTGCATATCTGTGCAGTTCTTGAGTCTTGCGTAAATAAACGAGAAGGGACTTTTGAGACGCTTCTTACGCGACACAACTTTTTACCCCTATTGTTATACCCGGTACTCTATAAGTAAATAGGGTATATTGTATTTGTGGGGAATAAATATAACACACAGAAGGAAGCGTTTCCGACCCCATAAAGTATATATATTCTTGATCAGCATAAATAACCGAGTCGATTTAGCTATGTCTGTCCGTCGGTCCGTCCGTCTTGTTTAGCGCCTGGTTCTCAGAGACTATAAAAGTTAGAGCCACCCAATTTTGCATCCAGATGGCTGTATGCTCTCACTGCTACAAGTGTACATATTTCAAAATTTCGCCCCGCCCCCTTCCGCCCATCAAAGGACGAAAATCTGCTGTATCTACAATTTTGAAGATAAGAGGAGAGATAAGATATAAATGCCACTCCGTAGGGATCAGATCATCGTATTGGGAGGAGATTGGATCATTATTATAGCCAGAATGGAGAAATTTGCTACTCCCACCCCGTCCAGCAGTTTTTTAATTTTTTGCACATTCTCTCATTCCACACTCTGCTTCGTGTAGTGTGCGGCTCCAGGGCAGGGGGGATTTAAAAGAGCGTGTTCACGTGAGCAGTGATGTAGATGTACATAGATGACAGATGTAGAAAAAATGTAAAATCCAAATTTCGAAAAGAACCACTAAGGCACATATGTATGTACATATATACTGACATACTGACTGAGTACCGGGTATACATATGTACGTATGTATGTACATATGTAAATATACGTAAAATATTTCATACATGACTTCACCTGCGAGTAAATGTCATGGCAACTAGTCAATCGGAAAATAATTTTTGAAGAAGAAATTTTCAGAAATATGTTCGTCTCGAAAATCGTCTGCTTGGCTAGTGCGTATTACACATGCAGGCTCATTTTGTTTTTACATATGTATGTATACATATGTACATATGTGAGCGACAGAAACAGTTTTTGTAATTTCGCCGCTTGTCAAAATCATGCTTCAGTACTGCAATTCGACTTATTTTTACTTTTACTTAGTTTACTTTTCTTGTTATTAGATTGTCTTTGCATTCACCAGGTCTGCATTTTGTCTTATTAGGACCCATTGGAAATTTTCCAACGTAAAATGGAGGGTTAGGAACTTTGGTCAAACAACATTTTCTCAAGCGTTTATTTATAGATTTTTATGAATGATACTTCAAACGACGCCAAACTAATGCACCTATACAAACAAAGTTTAAAGACAGACGAACTATATTTGTTTTGACCGCTCCTAACTTTTTAAATACAAAATATGAACAATTTCGAATTTAAAATATAAAAATTCAGAAAAAATTCAGCTTCTCAGAATGCCGAATTCATTCCAACCATACGCAAAAAGCTCTGAGATATGTGAAATAAGCGTTACCTCTGGCAAAAACGAAGTTAAAGTTTTTTGTAACTGTTTAAAGAAAGTTCTTGGCATAATTTGGGAGGATATTGATGGCTTGGGTTGCCCTTCGATATCTTCGACCATCCTCTAAGAGATACGTTTTTGGCAGACAAAATCTGTGTTCAGTCTATTTCTAATAGCTAATTGGTTTCAATGCAATGGTCTGAGTGCATCCAACCTAGTTATCAATGATATTATATCTCCAGCCTTTAGTATTTAGTCTCCTCCTCTGCAAGCACTGATTTCTTCTGATTTCTGGCAGCAACCAATCTTCTCTCTACTGTCTGCACACAGTAAATACATACATACATATGTACATACATATGTATGCAACTTGCAACAGTATATTCCTACTTTCTGTATCTGGTTCTTTGTTTGTTATCAGGGCTGTCGGAGAGATAAGCACTATTTGGCTTGCGAAATGCCGCAAGCACTTTTGTCAGGAGGGAGCGTCGAAATGATTGCCCAGAGGAGTGTAAACTGAATTCAAAGGGGATCCATATTCTTTCACAGGCAGAGCCAAGCGTGTCTGTCCTATCGCTTGGGGGAAACTTCGCCATAAAGCAATCGAAATACGTCGACACTCGCAGGTACGGAAGACCGGGATGACAATAGAGCCGCATTTTCCACCTGCAGGCTATCAGGAGTCGAAGCGGGGCTCTCTCTCAATGTAAATGGCAGCTATTGAAAATGAATTCTGACGGGCTGGCTGTTGGGGGGTTCACACTGTTAGGAGGATGGGTCTGAACTGCATAACAGAAGGCAAACAACACGGACGCAACGCAGATATGATATGATATGACATCTTATTACTAATTGATTTTTTTTGTACCTGCTGAGGGTAACCACGAGAGCGAAACACACACACACAGACGCAGACACAGGCATAGAGAAAAGCGATGGTTGACCCGACTCGACTCTGTGTTACCTCCCCTGCAGTATGGTCCAAACGACCACTTTTGTTGGCCAAAACCTAATTTATAAAATTTAAAACATAAACGCGGTTTTTGGCATTCTATATTAGAAAAAGTTGGTTGCCAGAAGTTTTCATTGATCTGCTGTGAAACCTTTCGGTCATTATTGGAAAGCGTGTGCAGTGAAAAAGTACTAATTTTAGTACTGTTTTAAATATCTAATAAATTGAAAAATACGATTAACTTATCAAATTTTTTGGATGCATTTTCATTAGTAGGGTTTTTACTCCTTTTTTTTTAATGGGAACTGTTTTTTAATGTATATAGTGCCACATTTGACCACAACTCTTACAATTTGCATTTATAAATCATAACCTCAAATGATGAGTTTCAATGTTTTTTTGGCCTTTGGAACACAAAGAAGAAGAATAAGAAGAAGAATATTGTAAAGTAGGGTGCCATTTGGCATTGCTTCAAGCCACAGTACTAGTCACTAGCTATTTTGGAGGGCTAGAATTTGAAATCAAGGATAATATTATTTTATAAGGGAAACTCCTAAAGAGAATTCTTTGTGGAAGAAAAAATCCGCTTATCTTGGATTTTTATGTTGTTTAAATTCGTGCTACGACTTTTTTAATAGAATCTTGCATTTCTAAACATATTCCAATCATTTTTTTGCTTTTAAAATTTTGAGTAAACCTCGACATACACATACATATGTACGTATGTATGTACAGCTTCGGCGTAAAAGATGGCACCATGGCACTAATCTTTCTTCTTTGAGAGATTTTGTTAAAACAATGGTTCTAGTGAACGTGTTTAAAACTATTATATTAACTTTGAAGCTTATGTAATTCAACTTATCCAAGAGAAATGTTATGCTTTGAATGCTTCAGTTAGAAATATTTTGAAAGAAAAGGAATTATTCAGGCATTTGAGCGGAAACAAAAATAGCTCTTATTTCATAAAAGCTCAAAAAACTTCAAATTTATAAAAAAATTCCCTCAATTTTCATTACTATAGTTTACTTTAGCTGTATTCAAAGGTTTAGAATTAAAGCTTTTGGCAGCAATAAAAAAGGCCAAGAGTCTTGTCATAAAATGTAACCTTCTTTTCGCGTCTTTCCTAAGGGATTCATCTCCACAAATCTGGCAGGACCCCCAAATATCAAACTTTTTATTTTTTTTCGTATTAGAAACATATTATTTAACTGTTCTCTCAAAGATTTTTTCCAAAGTTCATATCTCGGGACTAAGCAAGAAAAAACATTGCATAAAAGCACTAAGCAAACAACATATAGAGGCTACAAATCAAGTAAAAACTGGCTGCCTAATCAGTATAGTGGATTGGCTCCCAGTGCCTTCGGTTCTTGGTGAGAGAGCCTTCGACTGAGAGAGTTTGGCGTTGGCCATGAAGCACCTATAAAGGAGGGCTCGTCGGCAAAAATTAGGAAATAGTGCGAGTGAAAAGTGCGAGTGAAAGGGCTCTCGCTGTAAGTGTGAGGGCAACGACAATGGAGTGTGCTGATTAATCATTTAAAGGCAATGTGAAAAAACATAATAATTGTTTCATATTTTAATTTTTAATAGTTTGCTACATAATAGTAGTCTTTGCTTTAAAAAAAAAAACATTTTGGAAAAATTCGAAAAAAAATTTTGTCCGCAACCAACCTTTCGCGTCGACGAGCAAACGTCCGCGCAAACGAGCACTGAGAATTAGGAAAAGCAGCGAGTAACTCTGCCACCGACGAGCCCTCCTTTATAGCATGAAGAAACTATAAAGGAGGGCTCGTCGTCGGCAGCGTTCCTCGGGTAATTTCCCGCAACGGTCAGTCTGCTTGTCGACGCGGAAGGTTGTGCGCGGACAAATTTGTTTGTCCATTGTCGTTTCAGTCACACTTACAGCTCACTGCCATGACTGTGGTGGGACGCAAGTATGAGCAGCTTGTACTCTTATTATTGTAAAGTTGCTCTCTCTCTCTCTGCACGCCCTTTCACTCGCACTTATTGACAGCATTTGTAAGTTTCCCTCTAAAACGCCGACAAGCCCTCCTTTATAGTTTCTTCATGCTTTATAGTTGCTTTATGGCGTTGGCTCTCTTGAGCATTGAACGCAAAGCGACTCTCGCATAAACAAAGTTTTGTTTTTCCTTTTCAAGTCTGCTTCGTAATTTCAAGTGTGCGGTGACACATACATATGTACATGATGGCAATGCGTGTATCTATTCTCGACTTCATATGCTTTTTAATTTTTAGCGCTTGAGACGTTTGGCATTTTTGTGTTTTGTTTCTGAGCCTTTCATACCCTTCAAACTTGAGACTTTATAAAGAAGCTTGCCCAAAAAAAAAATAAATTGATTTTGTGTATCCTCTCTATGCTCATATATTTCTTAAATAGAGTTAGGATGAAAGGGATAAACGGTTATAAACATCTAAATATGTATACAAATAATGAATAACGGCAATTGACTTGGCGTTGCAAATATTTTCCATTAGAGCATTCAGCGTAACCTGTGTGAATAGGGGCGAGCGAAAAGAGCGTGTAGGCGTGAGAAGTTATGTAGATGCAGGTGACAGATGAAAAAAAAATGAAAAGTTTGATAAAAACCGCTAGGGTACAGATGTTGTACTGAGTACAGGGTATAAAAGTCCCTTCCCGTTTATTATTGGAGGGAGGGACGTGTGAGACGCTTCTTACGCGTCACAACTTTTATACCCGGTACTCAGTACAACATATGTACCTTAGTGTTTTTTTTTTTTTTTTTTTTTTTTCAAATTTTATATATATATTGAATATTTTTTCTACATATGTCATTTACATTACTGTTCACGGAAACACGCTCTTTTAACTCGCCTCGTCCCTAGAGCCCCACGCCGATGAGCAGAATGTAATGTGGAAGAGCTCAAAATATAAAAAAAAATTCCTGGACGGGGTGGGGGTAGACACTGCGTATTAATTTCTTCATTCTGGCTATAATAATCATCCAATTTAATCTTAATATGGTCCTTCCCTAGGGAATTTTAGCTTTCTTTTATCTTCTACAGCATATTAGCGCTTTTTGTGGGGCGGAAGGGGGCGAAATTTTGAAATACACTGGGTTCAGTGTGAGCATACAACAGTCTTGATCAATTTGGTGGCTCTAGTTTTTATAGTCTCTGAGATCCATGCGCTTAACAAGGAGGCCGGACACCCGGACGGACAGACAGACATGGCTGGATCGACTCGATTATTGATGCTGATCAAGAAAATACATGCATTGAATATACTTTATGGGGTCGGAAACGCAATATACCCTATTAACTCTTCGAGTACCGGGTATACAAATTGATTTGTTTACCTACATAAATACATCAGAAAGTTTCGACTTGTGGAAACTTCGAACGAAGCTCCAAACGGAGCGGATTCGATCAGGATTTCCATTCCATTGATGGACAAATCAGATTGGATTATTCTCTTTGCGCATCGGAATGGGCATGGATTATGGGCGACAAAGCACCGCCGCGAATGTCTGGCCAAATACAAATTTGCCACTGGGAGAAAGAGCAGCAACATACTTATGTACATAAGTCTGAAGGATGATGAAGCTGAAGCTGTGGCTGCCGGAATGCCTTTCCGCGCTCCACTTGATACAACGGGCACTCGCAGTTATTTTTGGGGACGCGCAGTAGCGCAGTTTTGCTACAGTTTTGTGCACTTGATATACAATGGCCGGCAGCCTCTACGTCTCCGTGTCTTTATGGGATGCTTGGCGGGGTGGGGCGAGGCAACGAGGGGATGGGCGGCAACAAGTGTGGATGGGGTCGTGCGCGTATAGAAAGAGCTGAGGTAGGGGTGGGCGGTCGGCCAAATGGGTTGGTTGACCCCCTATAATGGAGAAAAGTATCCATGTGGTGACGTGGTTCCATTGTTCCCCCACAACAAATAAGAAGATCGGATAGTTTCAATAAGTAAATTGTAAAATCATTATTACTTATGTGTGTATGTACAGCTGTGTTCAATGAAATAGTAGTGCCGCACCTTACCATTTTCAAAACTATTTTTAAGACATTTTCAATCATCCAAATTAAAGAAGTGATACCCTTTTAGAAAGCCTGGAAGGAATTTTGGATTAATTGCATTCCATCTTCTTGATTTACATGACTTTACAAAAATACCCATAAAAACTGCTGTTCAATGAAATAGTAGTGAATTATTTGAAAATCGAAAAAAAAAACCGAAACTTAAGTTAATACCTATCTTTCATATTCTACATGTTTCTTGAGGTTTAATATTAGGTTAGGTTAGGTTGAGGCGGCTGTCGGGGATTTAGGCCGGTTTCGGCCCATTATTTAGTTTTTTAATATTTAGTTTTTTAATAATTTTGATTTAGTTACTTCCTTACTCCCGCCTGGAAGGAATTAATAAGGTCCTGCCCAAGCTCCAATAGGATTTTAGCCAATGCTTTTTCAACGACTTGCTCTAACCTTACTCTGGATGCCGGAATTGCATTTATTATAATGCATTTGGCATTTCCCCATAAGATTTTGATAACATTCAGATCCAGGGACTGATTTGAACATCGAAAAACGCCGATCATTTCAGATGAAACCCAATTCTTGAGTATTTAGAATCTTTATCTTGTTGAAAGCTCCTTTTCAAAGGTTTTTTTCAACTGGAATATGAATGTAATGTACGAAAAAGCATGCTGGCTTTTTGTAAAATGCTCCAACTAGGAGGTTAGGAAGTACCACTTCATGTGGACTGGAGCTCTTAAGGATCAGCCCCACATGCCCAATACCGTTTTTTTCAAGAATTTGAACACTAATCTGATGTCTGTGAACGCCAAACCTATTCTTTTTGTTATTTCTTACCATATTATACAACTTTACAATCATCAATCAAAAGTATTTCTTTGTCACTGCGACACAGCTCAGCCACATGCGTTCTTGCAAACTTTAGCTGTATACCCCTATACTCTCAGAGACAAACGCGTAGCTTTCTGGGACTTCTTGCAATTAAATAATATGAAGTCATACGTCATACGTAAAAAATCATTTTTCAGGGTGCTTTTTTTAGTTTAAACTATTAAATATAACAGTAAAAGCACATTCAAATTAGTTTTGAATTCCATTATACCTCCTGATTTTAGTTTTTAGTCTAATTCTAAAGTCTCCCATATTGGACCGTTCAATGATTACTTCTACGCTCCAAAAACAAAAGTACCGCTATATTCAAACATTTCTTTCATCAAAATATTCAATATATAAACAAAGCTTACTGATGCTAACTCTTTTGAATTGATTTAATTTGTTTTTTAATTTTATTTTATACTTGCACCCAGCACTACTATTTTATTGAACAGCAGTTTTTATGGGTATTTTTCTAAATTCATGTAAAACAAGAAGATGGAATACAAATGGAATAAGATTGCATCGGGTTTATAATGCTTACGTTCCAATCTTTTCAAAAAGGTATAAATTGTTTAATTTGAAAGACTGGAAGGGTCTCAAAAATAGTTGTGAAAGTGATGGGGTGCGGCACTACTATTTCATTGAACACAACTGTACATATATACATAAGTGTGTACATAGTTTGTACATACATACTAACATATGTACATATGTGGGCTGGGTTTTACCAATTGCGATCCCTAGACAAAACACCAAAACAATTCGCGAATTCGCGTCACTGCGAATTCCAAACACGAGAGCAAACGCAAAGAGAAAACGAAGGAGAGGGGAGTTTCTATCCAACTTTCGACGTAAAAGGTTGTGTGCGAGACCAGACGACGAACGACGCAGAAATCGAATTCTTGTCCCGTTATACCATACTTAATCACTTATTAACCTTTACTTATAAACAATAAACATAAACCCCCACATTTTTTGAGGATCGTCCGGGATTGAAGTAAGATTTGAAGAAGGCCCCATATTTTTGGAGGCTCGTCTGGGAATGAAGTAGGATTTGAAGAAGGCCCCCACATTTTTGGAGGCTTGTCCGTGAGTAAAGTAAAGAACGCCCCACATTTTTGGAAGCCCGTACGTGAGAAAAGTAAGCACCACATTTTTTGAGGCTCGTACGCATCGTGTGAAGAATAAGTAAAAAACTATAAAAGACTGTACGACGACGACGGCGGACAAGAAAAGTTATTTCTGAAAACGACGCGGATATTAACAAGTTTAAAAAAGCAGAGTAAACTAAATAGACGATTTTTTTTATCTCAGCAAAATTACGTGTTTAAACGAGTTAATTCCGAAAAGCCTACGAGAAGCAACGAAATCCAGCATTTGTGCGTTACACAAATTTGTGTATGAGAGAGAAGGAGACAGAGGTAACCGAGGCCGGCTGCGCAAATTTAGTGGATTCGAATACGCCGAAAACGACGCCAGATTTTTAGCAAAGCGCACATAAATACATACAAGCGGAGCTGACGGACCGTCATCTTGTTTCAGTATGTGTGATATTGAGCATAAATCACAATGCAGAAAATATGATGCTACACATATTTCGCAATCTGATGAAAGGCAAGCTGTTGACAAGCAACAACAACGACGACGAAAACGACGAAGACGACGACAATGATGAAGATAACGATGAAGACGCAAAAGATGAAGACGAAAACGAAGATCAAGAGTGTTTGCGAGATACGCACGAGTGAGGGAGACAACTATAGAAACATGCGCACAAGACGACAAGAAAATAGACGCCGAAGCAACGTACAAAGGGAAAACTATGATGAGCAGGTCGCACCCCGATTTGCTATAAGTTTTCGCGATATTGAAGAGTCTATCCGAATGTTTGACGGCTCTGACCATATAGCTGTCGAAAAATGGATAGCAGAGTTTGAAGAGCAGGCTGCGTTCATGCGTTGGACTAATTTACAGAAACTTATTTTTGCGAAGCAGTCTTTGAAGGGCATTGCCAAATTATTTGTTTTAAGCGAAAAACATTTGAACTCATGGGAAACATTGAAGTTTGCGCTGTTGAATGAGTTTCAGTCGAAGGTAAATAGCAAACAGATAGATACACATGCAACTCAACGAGAGTAAACGACGACCGAAAGAGAATGTTCTAGAATATTTTTATCGCATGAGAGATATTGCTGCAAGAGGAAATGTCGAAGACGACGCACTTATGCAATACGTGATTGACGGAGTCGACGAGATGGCATTAAATAAATCTATTTTATATGGTGCGAAAAAGATGTCTGATTTTAAGGACAAATTAAAAGATTATGAGAAAATAAACGAGAAAATAAAAAAGAGTGAGAAGACGGGAAGAGATAAGAAGATGTCGGTTGGACAAAATTATACCCAAACTGGCAAAAAAGACGTCGTGTGTTACAACTGCGGAGAGAAGGGTCATGTGTCTAGCAGTTGCTCGAGCAAAGAGAAGGGAAGAAAGTGCTTCAATTTCAATCAGTTTGGGCACAATTCAAAGAATTGCAAGGAGAAAAGTGAGAAGGCAAACGAAGAAAAACAAAACTTGCGTGTAGTTTTGAATAAAGCAGAATTAACATCCAAAGAAGTTTCGATTAAAAATAAGAAATGTATGGCACTATTTGACACTGGCAGTTAATTCTATATTTTGCGCGAAGACTTTTACGACGAACTGTGTATGCCAAAATTAAAGAACTGCAGAGTGCGCTTGGTCGGTTTCGGAAGTGAAAGCAAGGCTGACAATATCAAGACGATTGGTCAAGTGGAGCATGGCATACATATTGACGACGAAGAATATGTTTTGACATTTTATGTTGTTGCTGCAAAGTTCATGGATATTAAGCTGATAATCGGGGAAGAGCTTTGTTTGCACGGAGAAGTATCATTTAATCGCCATGGAGTAAAAGTTAATAAAATGCCAAATGAAAATAACGAAGGTGCGTATGACGAATCGTCCATAATGAAAATTGACGTAGCGGTGAACAATTCTGAACTGAACATAAACGAAGCGATTAACGAGATTACACGAAAAGAAGTTCGCGAAATAGTAACGTATAAACCGCAAAAATCAAAAACAACCAACATTCAAACGCCAATTTTCTCGCGGCCGCGGCGGTTTGCTATGACTGAAACACGTATCATAGAAGACCAGGTTGATGAATGGCTGCAGAATGAGGAGTACAACGAAGTCGAGCATCGCGCAGGATCCCGAATGCGTCACGTATACGTACTTTCACGATATCCCATTATGTCCATAAGCGACGGAAGCATTTTAGCTGGCATAGAACAGGCGCAAAAACAAGACGAACACTTGGAGACGATCATTAAGCTTATCAACGACGACAGCCAACCATGCGAAGACTACTTTATAAAGTCAGGAATCCTCTATAAATTAGTCAAAAATGTGGAACTGATGGTGATTCCAAAGGATATGCAGAAAACTATCATCGGCAAGGCTCACGATAGAGGACACTTTCCTATCAAGAAGACGAAAGAGTTAATCTGCAAGGAGTATTACATACCAAATTTAGACAACAAAATCAAGAAGTACATCGATTGTTGCATTCCTTGCATATTAGTGAATCGCAAGCGTGGTAAACAAGAAGGTCTTTTGCACCCCTTGCAAAAATATGACGTGCCGCTGCAGACCACATCGACTTTTTGGGTCCCCTGGAGTCAACCAGCAAGAGCTACAAACACATACTTGTTGTTATCGACGCTTTTACGAAGTTTTTCTGGCTATACCCTACAAAGTCTACTACATCTAACTAGGTCATATTAAAGTTACGCAGCCAAAGCGTGACGTTTGGCAAACCTGCTTGTATCATTTCGGATAGAGGTTCGGCGTTTACCGCACAAGATTTCCTACAGTACTGCGAAGACGAAAATATTAAACTGGTGAAGACGACTACTGGACTGCCACTGGAAAACGGGCAGGTGGAAAGACTTAACTCAGTGATCATCACCGTGCTAGCCAGGCTCAGTGTAGACGATCCATCCAAATGGTTTAAGCACGTAGATCGAGTCCAGCGAGCAATAAACTCGACGTACACCAGAAGCATCGATACAACTCCTTTCGAGTTTCTGATGGGTATCAAGATGCGCACCAAAGATGACCAGCAGCTTCAGAGTTTGATCCAGAAGGAGTCCATCATTGCATTTGAAGGCGACCGCAATGAGCTACGGGCTAAAGCGAAAACTCAAATTCTGAATCTGCAAGCCGAGAACAAGAAGACGTATTGCGACGTAAACCACCCAGACATTACGACGTTGGCGATCTAGTTGCCATAAAGAGGACTCAGTTTGGAAGCGGACTGAAACTTAAGCCAAAGTTTTTGGGTCCTTACCAGATCATTAAGCTGAAGCATAACAATGCTTACGACGTCAAAAAAGTTGGCAATTCCGATGGTCCAAAGAACTCCTCTCCGTGTGCGGAGTACCTGAAGCCATGGTCCACGAGCAATGACGACGATGCATTCGATGCAGGCGAGTGCATAGTCAGGACGGCCGGAAGTGGGGCTGGGTTTTGCCAATTGCGATCCCTAGACAAAACACCAAAACGAGCAAGAGCGAATTCGCGTCACTGCGAATTCCAAACACGAGAGAAAACGAAGGAGAGCGAGATGAGATCGCAGGCGGACAACCGATCGGCGAGAGAGCGCCGAGAGGAGTTTCTATCCAACCTCCGACGTAAAAGGTTGTGTGCGAGACCAAGCGACTAACGACGCAGAAATCTGATTCTTGTACCGTTATACCATACTTAATCACTTATTAACCTTTACTTATAAACAATAAACATAAACCCCCACATGTATGTATTTGTGTACAATTCATATGTACATATGTATGCACGTATGTATGCACGTTCCTTATCAGAGTAAACAACTGTGGTTTTGAACACCTTATCGCTGTCTCTACTAGCACTCTGCCGTGGAACCAAATTGCATGCATACAATTTGTTCCAGTTCGAATATGCCGCTTCCTGCCGCCCCTGCGGTTGCCATTGAACAACCAGAGGACTTTTATACCACTCCAATAATAGGAGCAAGAAAACGACAAAATCCGGGTCAGATGCCGGACATATGTATGTATGCAGTTTCATTTAGGTTTCTTTGTCCTTCGCTCTTCCCCATGTTTCGTGACCCGACCCAAGTTTGTTATTATATTTAAACATTACAACAATGATTTTTGGATCAAAGAAAGCAATCGTCGTGCTCCGGCTGCCTCCCTCCCCTTGCCGACCAAGCACAGCTATCACCATACATACATATTTGTCAAATAACGTTTAAATATGTACATACATATGTATGTGCGTGCGTATGAGGTATGAGTAAAATATAAAGAACAACATAGACATTTCACTGTTGGCACAGTGGGTCGAATGAATGAATAGCCGATTTGAATCGAATTTAAACAGCTTATACCAGGGCTCGGCACCCATACAATTAACGAGCCGCTTTTGCGTTTGTGTGTGAAGACACACGCAAAACGGAACATTGGTATTGGTACGAAGCACTGGAATACGCTTGTACGTGAGGGCAGCGCAGCAGCAGCAGCAGCGCCTTGTCCCGCACCCATGGGATAGGGCCGTGCCGAGCCCTGGCTTATACCAATTCCCCTGTAAAGCTATGAATATGTGTCTATACATAGACTCTATGTACATATATATGTATGTACATACATTTATACATAAACATATGTATGAAGATATGTATGTATGTACATATATCGATATAAAACTTCTGATGGGTGCAGCAGTGAACTTTCTGCTCTGGTAAACAATAACGGAACTTCCCCACTATGTGTCTTCGTTGAGCACGCCTTACACTCTTTTCCTCTCTCCATTGCTTTGGCCAAGATGCAACCATGAAGAAATTATAGAACGAGGTCTCGTCTGCAAAATTAGGGGAGCCTAACAATGCTGTCAATAAGTGCAAGTGAAAACTCTTAGCGCAGGGAAAATTACTTTTCAATTTTTGCAGCAAGAAAATTCGAATTTTTGTTAGAAGTAAGAGCCTACACAACAAATCTTTAGCCATTGAAAAAAAAAATAAAAAAAAATAATTTCAACTCTTTTTGTGATGGCAACTCTAAACCCCAAGCCATCTGGGTTACTCAGCACACTCTACCTTAGTTTCACTTTCTACGTTGAACCCTTTCAATCGCACTTATTAACGGCATATGTATGTAGGTAGTCGACTACTTTTGCCGACGAGACCACCTTGTATAAAACGTCATGAATGTATGTGTATATACACCTACCGAAATAAGAGAATAAAGACAGAAAACGTGAAGCAAGTCTTCATTTGGAAATTCTTTCCTTCATTAGATGTGGATACGGAAGAGGGCAAGGGCTCTGGGAACTTTGTCGCTTACCTGATAAAAGTTCTGTCGCACCCCCGCCACAGTTTATGGATGGCCCTGTGATTAGCCCATCGGTAGGTGCCTGCCGATGGCGTTGGGGAGCTGTAAGAGAAAAGCGGATGGAACGGTTAAAACGAGCATTGTGTTAATGATAAGTTTATCGAACTGGGTTCGAATTTGAGTTTGAGTTCGGACGAATTCTTTTGACATATAACCCTATTAACCCCCCATATTAAGCATATGCGCGCTGAAAATGACCTAAACATTTTTGCAGCAATACAATTTGGGTTTTTTTTTTAAATTAAGAGACTAAACAAAAAAAAATCTACTAAAAAGCAAAAATTACGACTACTTTGAAGTAGAAGCTTATTGAAAAATCAAATTTAAAAAAAAAAGTACTTAAATTTTTTTTTTTAATGGACAACTTTAAAAACCCTTGCCATCATAGGCTTAATTATCACACGATAGTTTTGTTTCACTCACACTTACTACGCAAAACACTTTCACTCGCATTTACAAACAGTATAGATAGTCGATCACTTTTGCCGACGAGACCACCCTGTATAGTTACATCATGACCGAACACGTGAAACCGAGAGAGGAGATGATTTCACTACTCGACAAAATGGAATATTTTTTTCCCTTAAGGAACCAAACCGACTTTTTCAATTCAAAAAATTCCTAAAATATGTCGGTATATATGTACATAACGGAAAAATACGTTTTTATACCCGGTACTCGAAGAGTAAATAGGGTATATTGTATTTGTGCACAAAGTGAATGTATGTAACGCACAGAAGGAAACGTCTCCGACCCCATAAAGTATATATATTCTTGATCAGCATCAATAGTCGAGTCGATTGAGCCATGTCTGTCTGTCCGTCCGTCTTGTTGAGCGCCTGGATCTCAGAGACCATAAAAGCTAGAGCCACCAAATTTTGCATCCAGACTTCTGTATGCTCACACTGTTACAAGTGTATTTCAAAAATGAGCCACGCCCTCTTCCGCCCCCGCAAAAGGGCGAAAACCTCCCAAATTTACAATTTTAAAGATAAAAGAAAACTAAAAACGCCATTCCGTAGGGAATGACCATATCTATCTGATCACCAAATTGGATTGGATCATTATTATGGCCACAATGAAGAAATTAAGTTGCAGTGGCTAAACCCACCCTGTCCAGCAGCTTTTGTTGCTTTTACACATTCTCTCATTCACACTCTGCTTCGCGCAGTGGCAGAGGCCTCTTCCCCTGACACGTCTCTGCCTCATCCTCTGCCACGACTCTGCCGCTGCCTCTGCCCTGACTCTGCAGTGTGTGTCTCTAGGGGAGGGTGGCGAGCTAAAGGAGCGTGTTGGCGTGAGTAGTGTTGTTGATGTAGATGACAGATGAAGAGAAAATGTAAAATTTGACAAATAACCGCTAAGGTGCAGATGTAGTACTGAGTACCGGGTATAAGAGTTGTGACGCGGCTTAAGACGCGTCTCACAACGTTCCTCCTCGTTTTTTTAGGTATTTTGGATTGATTGAGCATTTTTAACTCAACCGAGCCTCCGTAGATTTTGATATGCAATACTTTAAACGACGCCCGATTAAAGCACCTGTCAATAAAAAAATAGAGAACACAATATATAATTGACTTTTCCCGAGTTTTTTAAGTCCAAATTTCGTAACAAATACATACCTCACAAAAATCAAACATTTTTGCATTTTAAAGCTCAATATTACCCAGACGGTACGATAAAGCCCCAAAGTGTTTGGGTTGACTTTTTAATTGCCTCAATCAGTTTTTCAGATAAACAAAGTTTTTTACAACCTGATCTAAGATACTTAAGTTATGTGAAAAAACAAACCGGTACCTCTAAAAAAAAAACGTTACAAAAAAATACCAGACTTTAAAAATGTTTAAAAAAAAGGTCTGCCATAGAAAAAAAAACATAATTCATTAACAAATTTTAGTGCCTGATATCTATCAGAAAAAGTCGCTTTGGTTCCTTGAGGAAAAAAAAATTATGATTTTATCGAGTAGTGTAATTGTAGTTTTTTATACGTTGAGCAAAAGAGTAAAAACTAAATGTTGCACTGAAAAAGGCGGTGCCACGCCCATTTTTTGAAAAACCTTCCTATCATTACTATAAACTCATATTAAAAAACCCAAATCAAACGAGAAGGGACGTGTGAGACGTTTTGAAAATTAACTGCTTTATTCTGGCTATAATAATGATCCAATCTGATCTCAATTCGGTGATGTGATAGATATTGTACTTCCCTAGTTTTCTTTTGTCTTCAAAATTCTGAATACAGCAGATTTTCGCGATTTGCGGGGGCGGGGCGAAATTTTGAAAAACACTTGGAACAGTGTGAGCATACAGCCATCTCGATGCAAATTTGGGTGGCTCTAGCTTTTATAGTCTCTGAGACCCAGGCGCTCAACAAAACATACGGACAGACGGACGGACAGACGGTGGACAGACAGACATGGCTATATCGACTCGGCTTGCAAGTTACTAATTATTGGCACAAAAAGTGGTCAAATTTCCCATAGTGAAATGTGTATATGTAAACATACACACAAGTGTACATATTACATGTACATGTGCGTAAACGAGGTTTGGCTGTGGTGTTTTTTACGTTTTTTATGGCTGCTGTCTGCGTTTGGCCACTAAGCAAACAACACATAGAGACTGCAAATCAAGTAAAAACTGGCTGCCTAATAAGTATAGTGGATCGGCTCCCATTGGCTTCGGCTCTTGGTGAGAGAGCCTTCGGCTGAGAGAATTTGACGTTGGCTCTCTTGAACATTGAACCCAAAGCGACTCTCGCAAAAACAAAGTTTTGTTTCGTCTTCAAGTCTGCTTCGCAATTTCATGTGTGCGGTGACACATACATATGTACATACATACATGATGGCAATGCGTGTATCCATTCTCGACTTCAATTTTTAGCGTTTGAGACGTCTGGCATTTTTCTTTTTTTTCTGAGATCACATACCCTTTTTTTTCAAACTTGCGACTTTATGAAGCAGCTTGCCTTTAAATAAAAATAAATTGATTTTGTGTATCCCCTCAATGCTCATATATTTCTTAAATACATTTAGGACGAAAGGGATAAACGGTTATAAACATCTAAATATGTATACATATAACAACAATTGACTTGGCGTTGCAAATATTTTCCATTAGAGTATTCAGCGTACACTGTGTGAATAAACAGAGTTATAAGTGAAGTCATGGCAGCTGTGCCAAAAAGAATTTATTTGTTTTATCTTTTCAAGTCGCTTTTTTCGCAGTCTCGTGTGTGTCTATCTATGTTTATTCACACAGTGTACGCTGAATACTCTAATGGAAAATATTTGCAACGCCAAGTCAATTGTTGTTATATGTATACATATTTAGATGTTTATAACCGTTTATCCCTTTCGTCCTAAATGTATTTAAGAAATATATGAGCATTGAGGGGATACACAAAATCAATTTATTTTTATTTGGGGCAAGCTGCTTCATAAAGTCGCAAGTTTGAAAAAAAGGGTATGTGATCTCAGAAAAACAGAAAAATGCCAGACGTCTCAAACGCTAAAAATTGAAGTCGAGAATGGATACACGCATTGCCATCATGTATGTATGTACATATGTATGTGTCACCGCACACATGAAATTGCGAAGCAGACTTGAAGACGAAACAAAACTTTGTTTTTGCGAGAGTCGCTTTGGGTTCAATGTTCAAGAGAGCCAACGTCAAATTCTCTCAGCCGAAGGCTCTCTCACCAAGAGCCGAAGCCAATGGGAGCCGATCCACTATACTGATTAGGCAGCCAGTTTTTACTTGATTTGCAGTCTCTATGTGTTGTTTGCTTAGTGGTTTGGCTTAACGAAACCACAAAACTCAACTCCTCAAACGACACTTCACACAAAGAAGTGACGCTGGAGAGATTAATGATCATGATGTTCAGGGAAATAGCCAGTGGGACCTTGTGCAAGTGGTTGCGAAAAGAAACGTTCATTTATCCCTCCCTGGCAGACTACGAAAAACCGATTCCCCAAAAGAAGCGTTTTTCATATATCTTTTTCCACCAAGAAGGAGTAAATGTAACCCGAACAGCTTCCCGACCGTTCGGGTTTTTTCCGAAGGCCAACATATGTACATACATCCAAAAGAATGCATTGAAGAGGTATCGGTTGGCGGTAAGATGGAAATAGACCCGAAGCGAACCTTGCCGATCTTCGTTATTTCAGGGTGAGACCATGAAGCACCTATATAAGGAGGGCCCGTCGACAAAATAAGAGACTCTTAGCAATGCTGTCAATAAGTGCGAGTGAAGGGGTTATGCGCAGTAAGTGTGAGTGAAACGAAATTATCGATTCACACAACCTTTCGCATGAACAATCGAGCACGCACTGAACCTCTAGAGACCGAACAAACCCGAACGCCACGCGACAGCACCTCCTTACATAATTTCTTCATGGGTGAAACAAGGAAAAAAGAATACGGTTTGGTTGCGTTTTGGAAACCGTGCACAGCACTCGGCACACGTGTCTTGTAATTTAAACTGTTAAAAATTTGTGAAAAAGTCATATTGATGATGTAATGGACGGATGTAATGGATGTATTGGAAAAATGGATATGCACAATGACAATTTATACATGCTTACAGTTTTCTTTCTTTTATTTGTAACATAACCCTTTTTTATCTACTTTAATAAACGCAATGAATTTAAAAATTTATATTTTTGTGTACATATGTCATATGTTCTTTTCGCGTTCTTTGAGAACGCTCTTTTATGCATGCCACGGATGTGCTATGGAATGAATCCATTGAACAGTTCCGAAACGGTTCTTAATAGGTTCCTGTGGCACGATATTATATGCATACACCATACATTCCCAAGGAACGCATCTAGATGCATGCCAAAGACGTGTTGTTCTGTAATCCTTCTTTCGGAAACTACACTGGAAGGGAGACCCGAGCGTTTCACGAAGTTGAAATTACAACAACCACCAGTTCTACATAGTATGTACGTTCAAAAAGAACCGTTCCTACCTAGAACAAAAAGGACTGATTCCCGCGTGTTAGGAAATAAGACGAGGAACGCTGCCGCCGACGAGACCTCCTTATAGTTACTTCATGGTTTGGAAGCAACTAAGTCCGACTGGGTATTGATGGGCCTGACTGACACACATGCATATGTACATATGTATTTATGTATGAATGTATGTAAAGTCCATTGGATTGGGACGTACCAATATGGAATAGTTGGAAGCGGAAGAGTATGTGCATTTGGTAGGTATGCTGTGTGGCTGAGTCTTTGTTGCTCTTGCTGGATTCCAGCATCACAATGTATTCTTGTACACAAATTCACGCATGCACACGCAAACAACTGTGTAAGGGTGTGCGTGCGTATTTTATGTAGGCTGCAAGCAGCGACTTCTTTTTGGCATTTGCTTCTCAGCAGCGCTGTCGCCGCAGCAGCCACCACAATCGCTGCATTGCCACTCATCCAACAGTCCCCATTTTCGTATCTGGTTTTCCTCTCTTTGCTGCTTTAATTCGCTCGCATCAGGAAAACGCTCTAGAGCCGCTTAAGTTCTGACTGAGCCCTAAATGGCTACGCACACAACTGCACTCAACTCAGAGACTGGGCAGGCTGTCACAGGCATGATGAAGTTATATAAGGTGGACCCGTCGGCAAAACGGCACCACTAAAAATGCTGTCAATAAGTGCGAGTGAAAGGGCGCTGCGCAGTAAATGTGAGTGAAACGACAATGGAATGTGCTGATAAAACCCTTTGATGGCTTGGGGTTTACAATTTCGTTTCATTGCAAGAAAACGAGTTGAAGTGCTGTTTTTTATTTTCATTTTTAATAACTATCTACTTGAAAGTAGTCGTTGTGTTGTTTATTAATATAAAGAGTTTAAAGTATAAAGAGAGGAGTATAAAGAGTAAAGTTTAATAAATAAAGAGCCTAATAAATAAATGAATAAAAATTGTTTTGCTGCAAAAACTGAAGTCATTTTGTGCGCAGGCATGGGTTAATTTTTCTGAAAAAGCAAACACGCACTGAAAGCTAATGGTGAAAAAACGAAGCGAGGGCAGCCGACGAGACCACCTTGTATAATTTCATCATGGTCGCAGGAACGGCTAGCGGCTAGTCGTTTTGCTCTTGCTCTTTGTGTCTTTCCCTGCACACCTTTCATTATCAAAATAAAAAGCGCCACAAAACAATATATGCAGCATATATGTACATACATATACACATATGTATTCATATGCATACTGTACGGACTAGCTACCTACTTTTGAAGATTAAAATTTCGGCTTTCGAAGAGTTTTTCCTCATACATTCATACATATGTATGTATGTACATACATATAAGCGCCAAACTTTAATTTCAATGCTGTCACATTTACCACTGAGACGAAAGAATCATTGTTGATACCATGAAGTAATTATATAAGGAGGTGCCGTCGGATGGCGTTCATGCGAAAGGTTGTTTGTCCTTTCACTCAATCTTTACTGCGCAGAACCCTTTCACTCGCACTTATTGACAGCATTGCTAAGAGTCTCTTATTTTGGCGACGGGCCCTCCTTATATAGTTTCTTCATGGTTGACACTGTCTCTTGCGCTGGCTGTGCTGCTCCGAGCCGAGCGAGCAACTGGAAAAACAGGCCAACTGCTGGACTGATCGTCAAAGCGGGGTTAATTGTGGGTCGAGTCAATATTTCGTCTCAACAGATGCACACCGCACCAAAGACGGAATTGTTTGCTTTCGCTAATGTTTTTTTGTCGCTCGTGTAGTCGTGGTCACTGCTGATGCTGGAGTTTTCGTGCAATTTTTGTTGTTGCTTACAGAGGCAGAGTCATGATGAAATTATATAAGGTGGGACCGTCGGCAGCCTAATCGCTTCGCGTTCGCACCATTAGCTTTCAGAGCGGGCTTGTCGACGTGGAAAGTTGTGTGCGGACGATTTTTTCTACAAATATTAAACCTTGCCTGCGCAAAAAATGATTCTTTAGTTTTCGCAGCAGGAAAGTAACAATTTATTTTAGAATTAAGAGCTTACTCAACAAAATAGTGTAATATTAAAAATCAAAATAAAAAATATAACCTCAACTCTTTTTCTTGCAATCGTCAATAAGCCCCATGCCATCAGAGGGTTAATCAGCACACTTCATTGTCGTTTCACTCACACTTACTACGCAGATCCCGTTCACTCGCACTTATTGACAGCATTGTTAGTGGTGCCGTTTTGCCGACGGGTCCACCTTATATAATTTCATCATGGCCAGAGGTGAGTGTCGAACCGGTTCAACGGGTTGTCGTGCATTATCCCAAACACACACACACACTGCATGTTGAGTTCTGCATTGCTTTACCTATTCGCTGTCGATCCACTCCGTTCGTTCTCAACGGCACCGATTGAACTCCACTCAACGTGCCGAGTGGTTTTCGCTATCTTTGAGCGCGTCAAGGAGACTTGGTTTCGAGTGATTATTTTCGATCCAAAAGGAACGTTCACAGATAAAATCACACTCACTAGCAAACAACTACAAAAAAATACAAGCCAAAACACGCGCTCGATCCGCTCCTCAATTGCAGCTGGCACTGGATTTGTGCTATGCAGCTGGACGCGACCAAGAGGAAACACACATGCACTCGATTCTTGCGCTCGCAGGGCAACCTTGCGGCCAGCGGTTGTATCAACGGAACAAAAATCGACGCTCTTTCTGGTGTTTATTAAAAAATGAATTTTCTGACTACGCGCGCGCAGAACAACTCGATGGAAAAACTTTGAAGTTACTGTTTTGCCGACGACCAGTGTAACTACGGAAGTATCGATAAAATATACCGTCTGACCCTCAGAAATATACCAAAGACCCCCTATAATTTTTCAAATATATCGAAAATATACCGAAACGCAAATGGAGTTTTTCGATTTTTATATTCTGATTAATAATAGTATAGTTTAATAATAATAATAATAATAATAATAATTTAATAATAGGGTAGTTTGGACTCTCAGCCGTAAAGCCTAGTACTCAGATAAAAAAAAACACTTCCTAGCAAAATGCAATATATTTTGATAGCAACAGAGTGTGACCAGGGGTTAAAACCGCATTCCGTACGGTTACACTTATCAGTCAGTGAAATGCTGTGTTGTTTTGTTTACCTTTTTGAAAATGTGTAAAAATTGTATAAAATGTTAATAAAACAATGAATGCAAAATGGATCCATGGAGGACATTATTTTACTGAGACTGGCGGCTCTTGCATGATCGGAGGAGGAGGACAATCAACGAAATAAGCGACGACATCTTTGATTAAACCCATATCTGCAGGAAAGAAACCAGTCCGGTCGTTGGCCATACATTTGAGTATTAAAAATCATATAAATATGTGTTCATTTATGGAAACCCATGAAACGATACCCTTTGCATATTCCGCAGTTCGAAAATACGACAGAGAATTTGCATATGTTTGGGAATACCATCTGCAGACTTCTTTAATTGGTGGAGCAGCAAGGCCGTGGCCAGGAATATGTGCGCCCGTTGCAAAGTTGTAAAACGGCGCCTCCCAGCACCCTTCCTTCCTTCAACATTGGATAGTTTCGAGCCCAGATTGTCGCCATCGCCCCTTGGCACGACCCTGTGGATCAGTACTTGGTCCCAAAAGAGAACAACTTAAAACATTTGGTTAACAGCCCAGCCGGGTCTGTGTCTTGGCAACATGAAGTTACTGGCGTTCAACTAAGTTAAACAAGTTTATAATGCAAATAAATTCAAAATAATCTCATTAATCTATAATAATTGTTTTTGCCGTTTGATGGCCATAAGCTCGTTTAGAAGCATGGTGGTCATTTATCTTTCATTTTCAGCGGCATTGTCGCCATTTGATTGAGAATTTACTCTCAGTTTGCTAGGTACCCTAGGCAACATACCAACGAATACCACACAAATACTATCGATACCACAAAATAGTATCGTCTGACTTTCTAGATTATTACGGCCTGTTTTTTTTATCGATCTGAGTACTGCCACTAACCAAATAGTATAATAGATGGCTAGCTTCATATAAGCGAAACGTCACTGCTAAATGTGCGTCTTGGAGTCCCAGGCCTCTGCCTGGAGTCCCGGCTACAAGTATTAGTGCGTGTAGAAAACGCAGCAGAAGCCCAAGCTACATGGGTATTAGTGCGTGTAGAGCGCGAAGCTAGAAGCTACATTTGTATAAGTGCGAGTAGCCAATGATTTTTAGCGCTCCAAACCGGTTTTGTCTCGATTCACACGGACACTGCAAGTAATGTATGTGTTGGTGCGTTGACTTGCTGAACTGCGATGGAACGAAAATTCGTTTTGATGATTTGATTTTGTTTTCGGGGCTTGGCGTATGAACCTGACCTGCTGCGGCATGTGCAGAATGAGGGGTGGGGGTTGGTGGCCAGACCCTTGGGGGTTGGAAAAAATAAATATACCAATAAAAGTTGCTTATACTGCTTTCTTCAAAATTGTTTGCATATAATGGAAACGCCGTCGCTTCTCGACTTCGTTGCTGCCGTATTATCAACATTGTTACCAAATCCATCTCTTACAGACAAATCTTTTCAGATAAATATAAATACATATCCATATATGTATATGTATGTATGTACATATGTACATACAACTTTCCAATTGCTGTTCTCGTCGTCGTGTGCGCTTTAATTGTTAGCGCTTGAAACCTTTGGCATTTTTTTTGTTGCTTGTGAGCTCACATACCATTCAAAATGAAAACCCTCAAGACTTTATGAAGAAGCTTGCCTCTCAATATGAAAATAAATTTATTTTGTGTGACCTTTATATGCTTTATATAATTTAGGATGAAAGGGGTAACGGATATAAACATCTGAATATGTAAATATACAAATAATGAATTACGGCAATTGACTTTGCGTTGCAAATATTTTCCATTAGAGTATTCAGAGTCACGGTGTGAACAAGCATGGAGTTTTGACGGAACGGGACATGGAGACATGTTTGCTGGCAAGGCACCTGCCTTGCACATGTACACACACATTGACACTTGCACATTTCCTCCGCATTCGCATCAGGAAATCAAGATTTGGACAACTGACTTCAAATTTGATACCCAAGTATGGCACTAAATTCTGCATAGAACCGCCGCGTACCTATTTTTATACCCGGTACTCGAAGAGTAAATAGGGTATATTGTATTTGTGCAGAAAGTGAATGTATGTAACGCACAGAAGGAAACGTTTCCGACCCCATAAAGTATATATATTCTTGATCAGCATCAATAGCCGCGTCGATAGAGCCATGTCTGTCTGTCCGTCCGTCCGTCCGTCTTGTTTGTCGGCTAGTTCTCAGAGACTAAAGGAGCTGGAGCCGCCATATATTGCCTCCAGACTGCTGTATGCTCACACTGAAACCAGTGCATTTCAAAAATTAGCCCCGCCCCCTTCCGCTTCCACAAAAAATCTCTCACAGCCACAATTTTGAAGATAAAAGAAAACTAAAAACGCCATTCCGTGAGAAAGAACTATATCTATCATATCGAACTGGAATCCGATTGGATCATTATTATAGTCAGAAGGAAGAAATTTGCTACCCGCACCCCGTCCAGCAGTTTTTTTTATTTTTTGCACATTCTCCCATTCACACTCTGCTTCGATTAGTGTGCGACTCTAGGGGAGGGGTGCGAGCTTAAAGAGCGTGTTGGCGTGAGCAGTGATGTAGATGTTGATGAAAGATGTAGAAAAAAGTTAGATTTTTACAATTTAAAACTTGAAACAACCCGTTTAGGTACAGATGTTCTACTGAGTACCGAGTGTAAAAGTTGTGACGCGTAAGAAGCGTCTCACACGTCCCTTTTCGTTCTCTTTTGCATCTCTCTTCTTAAGCAATATTTATAATTGGACCGCACGACACTCGAACTTTCAGCCTTCTCAGCCCATTCTTGGTTCTCTTTTTCGGGTTAAGGCGACACTTTCGTTGTTTTTAATTCAGTATCAATATGGTAGGATTTTAACCAATCAATTTCATGCAACAAATCGAAGGCACACAAAGTGTGTGATTTAAGAAGATCAAAATATCTTAGATGCTTGTGTATTTATCGTGTCTGAGTGTAAGGCTTTTCAAACACAAATTTTTGTCGCAAATGCAGACTTGTTAAAACTTGTTATAGACTTGTTGTCGGTAAAAAAAATTTTATTTGATCGACTTTTAAAAAATGCGCTTTGTCTAGAAAAAGTGGTCCAATTCCTCATAGTGCAGTGAACGAGCCAAAAATTATCAGGAGCCGTTTGCGCGGCGTGGCAGGTCTGTCTTGGTATCGATCCCTGGCTTCTTACCACCACTTTACGCCCCACGCAGCTTCGGAAATTTGGTACTTCGATGCATTGCGATTTCTCTTTGCCTATTGGCTGCATGGCCTGAGCACACTATTATTCATGAATTTCTGCCTAGAGACTCTACCCAGAATACTCGAGTTACTCTCCCTAAGATTTCAAAAAACTAAGGAACCATTTCTCCATCCAATATCAGAACGTACGTAGTCTTTTAGGTAAATTGTCTAAAATACATACGGACAGTGCCTCTTTTGAGTTCGACGCTGTCGCCATAACTGAAACCTGGCTTAACTCCTCTGTCTCCGATCACGAAATTCTCGTCCACAAGTTCACCACTTATAGAATGGATCGTCCATCATTTGCTGGTGGCGTTCTTATAGCAGTGAAAACGTCATTTGCGTCCGAGCTGTTTCCATTCAACAACATCCATGGTATCGAATTCGTTGCAGTCAAAATCCGTATTGGAACAGCATACATATATCTTTTTAACCTGTTCTTATATCCCACCCAGGTCTGATGCCGTTGTTTATTTGAACCACCTTTCTGCAATTCGATCTGTAGTTTCTGCTTTAGGCTGTGCTGATCAGATACTAGTTATGGGTGACTTCAACATCCCATCTCTATCTTGGCAACAGGATGATTCAAACATGTTGCTACCTGGAAGTCAACATGATTTCGTCGAGGGGGTAACTGACGTCTCGCTTGCCCAAATTAACTCTGTCAGAAATAATAGAGATAGACTCTTAGATCTCATCTTTGTCAGCGATGCCTCTCGTACAACGGTTTTAAGAGGCAATCCGATATCTTTTCCCGAAGATCCGCATCATCCTACTTTATCCATATTTTTCGAAGTCTCTATTACTAACACCATTTTACCTTCAAAAAGTCGTATAAAATGTTTTCGCAAAACTAATTTTGTCGATCTTTGTCTACATCTCTCGCAAGTGGATTGGTCCTTTCTTCAGTCCTCATCACATATAGAGCCTACTGTCAATCTGTTTTACGAAACATTATACTCTGCCCTCGATACCTACGTCCCTGAAGTCACCGTATTTGTTTCCTCTAAACCTCCGTTGTTTTCCAAGTATCTGTCTTACCTAAAATATAAAAAATCTCGGCTCTACAAAAAGTACCAGATAACTGGCTCTTTGTCTGTCTTTGCCCAATATTCCTCGGTTCGCTCTCAATTTCTTACGGTCAATAAGAAATGTTATAACGTATATCTTTCCCAATGTGGCAAAAATTAGTAATCCCAAAAAATTATTTTCGTTCGTCAACTCAAAACGCAAGTCTAACGCGTTCCCTTCTTCCCTTCAGTTACAGTCTAAAACAGAAACTTTAGATCAAGGAATTGCAAATTTATTTGCCACCTTCTTTCAATCGACCTACTCCTCGGATACTTATGACTCTTCCACCCCTTATCCATACCATCTACCTCATGTTAATAACATGTTTATTCCCTTCCTTGATGAAAGTACAGTCTTTGAAGGGTTGTCATCAATTGACATCTGTTTCTCTGCGGGTCCAGATAAAGTTCCGAGCTGTATTTTAAAATATTGCGCTCAAGCCCCATCTCATCCTTTGACCTTCTTATTTAATTTTTCCCTGGAGCATTCTCGCCTCCCCATGATCTGGAATGAATCCTACCTTATTCCTCTTCACAAGAAAATATCGAAAATTATCGTGGTATTGCTAAACTATCTGCCATTCCGAAGTTGCTCGAGCACCTTGTCACTCGTCATTGCAACATGCATGTTCTAGCATTATATCCCCGACGCAACATTTTAGACATCGATCTACATCTACTAACCTTTTAGAATTCTCGTCTCTAATCAACCAAGGATTTCAAAGTGGCTTGCAGACTGACGTCATTTTTACAGATTTCAGTAAAGCTTTTGATTCTGTTAATCATAACCTGCTGATCCATAAGCTCTCTTTATTAGGTTTTCCCAAAAATCTTGTAAATTGGATATCATCGTACCTGTCGAATCGCACACAGCGTGTTTTGTTTAACAATGTCTTGTCGAATGTTGTGAAAGTAACCTCTGGAGTTCCTCAAGGAAGTCATTTAGGTCCGCTTCTTTTCCATTTGTTTGTGAACGACCTGCCCCAAGCTATTTTGCACTCAGTTACTTTAATGTATGCTGATGACGTTAAAATTTGTTTTTCCTTTTCCGACTGGTACTTGCATACTCGCCTACAACTTGACCTTGATGAATTAAGCATTTGGTGTTCAAATAACCGACTCTTCTTAAACCATGCTAAGTGCAAACTTATGACTTTTCACCGCCGTGCACCACACTTTGTCTCCTATTCTCTGGACACCATGTTCTGGACCGAATCTCCACATCAAATGACTTAGGAGTCCTTTTCGATCAAAAGCTATGTTTTAATAGCCATATTTCTTCAACCGTTAACAAAGCTAAAGGAGTTCTAGCGTTTATTAAGCGTTGGTCAAAAGAGTTTGACGATCCGTAGATAACTAAAGCACTGTACGTCTCGTTGGTTCGCCCGATATTGGAGTATTGTTCTTGTGTGTGGAGTCCACAATACAAGGAGCAACAAATTATTATGGAATCCGTTCAAAAACAATTTTTAATATTCGCCCTTAGACATCTAAACTGGGACTCTAACAGACTCCTTCCACCATACCTATCTAGGCTAAAACTACTGAACCTACCCTCTTTACACCATCGCAGAAATTGCAATGGGGTGGTATTCATGCATAAGCTCATTCTCGGGATTGTGGACTCCCAAACGCTTTTGGAACGAATCTATTTTTCGGTTCCCTCCAGACCAACCCGCACTTTCCGCCCCATCCGATTATCCATATGTAGATCTAATTACTCCCTGCATGAACCTTTCCGGGTTTTATGCAATAATTATAATTACTTGTACCATCTAATATCCCCCGAATTATCCCTTGAAAAAATTATATTTAACATTTATCATTACCTTAGTTTAGAAAATTGTAAATTGTATCTTTCCTTTCTCTCTTGTACATATATAATTTGTTTATTATTATTCCTATTCCATTATTAGCAGATAATTGTTAATTGAAATATATAAATGTGCAGCAAAGTATCAGCAGCGGCAGCAGGAGCACATTTAGCCCCATGCCTTTTGAGGTTTGGAAGTCTGTGCGACAATGCGACCATCCTTTAGAACTGGTTACTGCCAAGACATCCACCCTCCGCATACGCATCCACACGCTTCAGCCCCCATCGGTTTTGGGCGTGATTTGTCTTGTGGTTTTATGTGGTTCGGTGAAAGGGAAAAGCGAGGCACACCATTGCCGAGAGTGTCACAGTCCTTATGTTTTATGCCGCACAGAAGGGAACGCAGAAGGGAACTTGTATACAAGTTTATGAACATATGTATGTACATATGTACACCAGGGCTCGACACGGCCTTATCTATTCCCTGCATCGATGTGTAAGCGGCAACACATCGGTGCCAGCTTCGTTCACCCATCTGACATAGGCGATGACTTTTCATACAACAAACTGATGTCGTTAACACGGAGATGTCCTAGGAGCGTTGGAGATGACGTGTCATCGAGAGCACACCGATTTATAAGTGATGTATGTACATATTTCCCTAAAAAGTAAGGCATTTATTGGTGAAAGTTTTTCTGGAGAAAAAAAACGTAAAAATTGAGTATAAAAATGTTCTATTTTCATTTATTTATAAATTTTGAGGTTTACATTCATTATACGCGGTACTCGAAGAGTAAATAGGGTATATTGTATTTGTGCACAAAGTGAATGTATGTAACGCACAGAAGGAAACGTCTCCGACCCCATAAAGTATATATATTCTTGATCAGCATCAATGGCCGAGTCGATTGAGCCATGTCTGTCTATCCGTCCGTCTGTCCGTCCGTCCGTCTTGTTGAGCGCCTGGATCTCAGAGACTATAAGAGCTAGAGCCACCAAATTTTGCATCCATACTTCTGTATGCTCGCACTGTTACAAGTGTATTTAAAAAATGAGCCACGCCCCCGTCCGCCCCCGCAAAAAACTAAAAACGCAATTCCGTAGGGAATGACCATATCTACCAGATCACCAAATTGGGATCCGATTGGAGCATTATTATAGCCACAATGAAGAAATTAATTAGCAGTGGCCAAACCCACTCCGTCCCGCAGCTTATATTTGTTTTTTGCAAATTCTCTCATTCACACTCTGCTTCGCGCAGTGTTTGGCGTCTGCCCTTGCCGTTCCACCGCCTCTGCCTCAGCCGTGGCTAAACCCACACCGTCTCGCAGCTTATATTTTTTGTTTTCACATTTTCTCATTCACACTCTGCTTCTGCTGTGTGCGGCCACTGCCTCTGCCGCGAGTCTGCAGTGTGTGGGTCTAGGGAAGGGGGCGAGTTTTTTCCCAGAATAGTTTATTTTGAGTGCTCTTCACCTGAACAACCTCTAAAATGAAATTAATTAATTAACGCATATTTCTTTTTGTTTGCTTTTTTGATCAAACTTACTTTCAAAGTCCTTCCAGGATGAGCCCGTCCACAAAATGTTCTGTATTTTGTTGATCTGTTAATGCAAAAAAAAAGAATTTACAAAAACAAAGACAAAACCCATAAACCCGTCAAATGTGTATTTGTTCGACTTTAGTGTTGGCTTTTCTGTTTTTGTGATGATCCGTTTGCATATTGAAATTTCGTGTAAAACGCAAATAATTCAGATACAATTTGATACAATTACTTAAATGAAATTTTGAACTTACCTGATAATAATGCCTTATGTATGTAAGAAGGCTAGCTCAGCGTACAAGCGCGGACCCACCCCAAGAGAGCAGAGAAAAGAGAGCATAGGTCAAAGAGGAGATCGCGAGAGCGAGAGAGCGTGGAAGCGTCAGAGCACAGAGAAAGAGCGGTCGGCAATCAGTTGTCAGTCGTCAAGTTGTGCAGTCGTGTTTTGTCGTAGTTGAAGAATCCGTTGTCAGTCGTCAAGTTGTGCAGTCGTGTTTTGTCCTAGTTGAAGAAGCCGTTGAAATATGTTTAAGAGACACTTAATTTAACTTATACTCATACTTAAATAACCTAATAAACTATTCTGTTAATAAACTTAGCCTACATTTGGGGGCTAGTCCTGTCTTGAATACGCGGACCTGAATGAAAAGTGAAAGCAGTCTCAGTTGCTAAAGTAAATGGTGCATTTTATCGTAATTTCAACAAAAGTTGTAAAGTTGTACAGTCGATCAGTAGTGAAATTACAGTAAATTGTCCTAAAAACGCAAGATTGTGAAATTCAGTGAAGTTGCCGTTAGTCGCGTTGTGGTATTGTCGAGCAAAATACATACACACGCGATCATACGAGAAAGAAAAGGACAGAGGAACAGTTGGTGCTTGTCGTCGCTTGTCGCGTTTTTGTAAGTGCGTAATACACACACGATCACACGCAGTCGAAAAGGGAGAACGAAAGAGGAACAGTTGGTGCTTGTCGTCGCTTGTCGCGTTTTGTAACTGCGCAATACACGCACGATCACACGCAGTGGAAAAGGGAGAACGAGAGAGAAAAAATTTGGCTGCCGTCGTTGTTTGTTTTCGCCAAAACGAAAAGGGAGAACGAAAAGAACAGTTAGATACATACACACGAACAGAGGAAAAAAAGGAAGATGACAAGAACCAGACGTACGCCTTCTAAAAAACCAACGAAGTAGAAGCGGAAAGCAGCGGACAAGAGTTTTTGCTGCTAGATGACGGTACATCGGACTTTGTGGAAAATCTTGATATCGGTGTTAATCCAGAGGAAAGCCACGCCGCAGCAATGGCGCAGGAAAGTATTTCAACCGTGAACATCAAGGTGCAACAAATGATGCAACTGTTAACCCTGAAAATAGAGGCAGATACAGTCAAGTGAAAATATCGGCAAGTAACTTCGAGAAGATTCTGAGCGACTTTGATGGATACTCTATACCGGTCGGAAAGTGGTTCGACATTTTCGAGCATAACGCGGAGGCTTATGAACTGTCGGAGAAACAAAAATATGTTCAGGACAGAGGCAAGATGTGCGGAGCGGCCAAGCTCTTTTTGGAATCCGAGTGCGTGTCTACTTATGAAGATTTAAAAGACAAATTGATATGCGAATTCGAGACCAATACAAATAGTGCGGACATTCACCAGTTGCTGCGGGACCATAAAATGCAGAAAGCGGAGACATTCGATGAATATATGTATGCTGAGCATGAAAAAGTTGGCAAGCGTCGGAAATATTGAGGAAGAAGCTGTATTGCGATATATCGTAGACGGATTGCAAATAAAAAACGAGTTTAAAATTGCGTTGCATCGGTGCCGCAGCGGCAGAGAAAAAAATCCCAACTTAAGCGCTCACTGACATTGTCATCGATGTTTTCTGGTACTGCACAATTGTGCATAAGACAAGGCTCTGCCGCGGCACTGCAGCTCACGTATACGTGTATTCCCGGTCGGACCGACTAGAAGTGGTTGCGAAAAAGAATCGATCTTGTATCCCTCCCTCTTTGACGCATAGAAGAAACCAAAAAGAGAAAGGACGTGTGAGACGCTTCTTACGTCACTGTACCTTAGCGGTTTTTTGTCAAATTCTACATTTTTCCTTCATCTGTCATCTACATCTACACACTTCACACTCCAACACGCTCCTTTAGCTCGCCCCCCTTCCCTAGAGCCACACACTGCAGATGCAGTGGCGCGGCATAGGCAGAGGTCGCACACTGCAGAAGCAGAGTGTGAATGAGAGAATGTGCAAACAAACAAATATAAGCTACGGGACGGTGTGGGTTTAGCCACTGCACTATGGGTAAAAATAACTGTTTCCGCCACTCCTCGCAACCAGTTCGGAATAAAAATCTCGAAGTAAAAAGCCAAGCCTGCTAGTTCGACCGAGTCGGAATTCAATCCATTTAATACTCTCCTTCTTTCAATTTCGCTATTCACCTATTACATGCATGTTCTACCTCTTTCTCTATCGATATTCACATATTACATGTATGCTCTATAGCACCAAACTTCTGTGAGCATGTCAAAATGCAACAATTCAATATCTTAATGCTACAAATTCATTTTACTTATATCCAAATACTAATTGCTCCCGGCCATAAGCCCTTTGCGCAAATTTGGCGTAAACATACTCCCGGCCTTGGAAGCTCCTTCCAACAATTTTACTCGGTGTCTTCAATCGGTAACGGGCAGATCTTGTGTATGTTGCGCTTGTACAATCCTGATTTGGTTTTGATGGTGACTACACGAACTATACCATCAGTGCCAGGATGAACTTGATGTACACGACCCAGAGCCCATTGTCCTGGGGGTATGTTGTCTTCTCCAATTAAGACCAAAATGCCTGGTTGAATGTTGTTGCATACCGAAGACCACTTGCTTCGCTCCTGCAACAACGTCAAATACTCCAGCGACCAGCGTCTCCAAAATGCATGGTGTACTGCGACGATTCTTTTCCATCGATTAGCAGCAGATAACTTCAAAATGTCTTCATCAAATGGCTCAGGCATGCAGTTGAATGGTCGACCAATTAAGAAATGACCCGGCCTCAATGCCTCGTAGTCATTACTGTCCGACGAAAGTGGGTGAAGCGGTCGTGAGTTCATCACTGCCTCTGCTTGTGCTATCGCCGTGACCAGCTCCTCGTAGTTAAGCGCTGTGCTATTGAAACTTCGCACCAACAATTGCTTCGCTACCTTTACCGCGCTCTCCCATAGTCCTCCAAAATGCGGCGATCGAGGTGGGATAAAATGGAAATTCACACCGAGTTGGCTGCACTGATCCACAATTTGGTGCTTGCCACTGTCATTCCAGATCAAATCCGCTATTGCCTTCAGCTCCCGTGAAGCACCAACAAAATTGGTGGCATTGTCACAGAACAGCTCTGCGCTGATCCCACGCCGAGCAAAAAAATCGTTTGAGTGCGGCTATAAATGCGTTGGTGCTCAGGTCTGACACAAGCTCTAGATGGCAAGCCTTGCTCAAAAAGCACACAAAAACGCACAGATAAACCTTGATAGGCCGCCGTACTCTTTGGTTGAAGTGCATCCATAGCGGTCCAGCGTAGTCGAGTCCAGTACGTTCATAAGGCTTGACTCCTTGCTGCACTCGGCTTGCTGGTAAGGAACCCATAATTTGCGTAGCTAATATTGGACGTTGGCGAAAACATGCAATGCAACTCCTTATCGTGCTGCGAGCTAGTTTTCTAGCATTGATAACCCAAAAACCAAAAACGCTGTCGCACAAAAGCACATAACGCTTGTGCTCCGACATGCATGTTGCTTCGATGCGTATATTCAAACAATGATTTTACAACAATATGATTATTTGGTAAAAGCATGGGGTGTTTGGTGTCAAATGGTACATTGGCCCTAGACAGCCTGCCACCGACACGAATTATTTCTATACCCTCAGTCTGGTCTAGAAACGGGTTAAGTGCTTGAATTTTTGAAGAACTTATAATTTTGCCATTGCGTAATTTTTCGATCTCAGTGTAAAAACTTAAAGCTTGCAAATTGAATACTACATAATTCAAGCCACCTTTTAATTCGAGTGCCGTTAGCTCTTTAGCTCTAGTCGAATCAATCTTTTATGCAATTTGACGCCACCGATAAACGAAACCAAATACTCTCGTTAGTTTTAAAAAATCCTTAGCATATTTGCTACCTCCTAATATGTCATCTATTATAATCTTTGGACAGGCTAGCAGGCTAAATTTGTTGTTTCGTTGTTCGGGGAGCCCCTCTGGACCTTGCCATTCCCCAAGTGTCCGCTGCTCATCCGGTAACTGCAAGAATTCTGGTCCTTGCCACCACAACGACGAAGCCTTTAGCTGACTTGTGTACAGCCCTCGACAAACGATATCTGCCGGATTTTGCTTCGATTCTATTTTGTACCACTCCTGTGCGTTCGACAGCTCTTGAATTATAGCTACTCTGTTGGCCACAAAGGTTGTCCAACGACTAGCATGCGATGCGATCCAACTCAAAACAATTGTCGAATCTGTAAAGTAACCGACCTTAGAAAATGATTCGGGTGTACACCTTTTGATTTTTTCCATAAGCTGCGCTAACAGTCTCGCACCTTCTAATTCTAATCTAGGTAGCGATACTACTCGAACAGGTGCCACCTTCGATTTGGCTGCCAACAAATTTGCTGAAATACCTCCATGCTTATCAATGACGCGAACATATACCGCCGCTCCGTAAGCTCTACAAGAGGCATCTGCGAACCCATACAGCTCAACTCTGTCTGCCGATGCATGGACTGGCACTACAGCTCGTGGCAACGAACACTCATGAACAAGTTCCAATTCGCTTCTGTATTTCTGCCATTGTAGCGCATAACTTGGTGGCAACTCCTCATCCCATTGCTGCTTTAGCAACCACAGTTCTTGCATGAAAATCTTTCCTAAAATCAAAAGGGGGCTTAGAAATCCCATTGGATCAAACAACTGTGCTAACTCTGATAACACGATACGCTTCGTAATGCTTCGTAAACTTATCAATCCTCGAAGCCCAAAATATTCCAAGCGTCTTTTCTGTATCTGTTACCTGTAGCTCTAACGGTTCTACTACGTCTGCACGATCTCCATCACAATAGCTGTTAGATCGCCACTTATGAAGCTCGAATCGCCCCAACTTTAACAACTCGGTAACTTCATGTTTTAATTCCTTTAGCTGCTCGTAAGAGCTCGCTCCAGCTAGCATATCATCCATGTAGAAGTTTTGCCTTACAGCTTCGCTAGCTAATGGGAATGATTCCCCAAATTGATCCGCTAAATAGTAAAGACATCTAACTGCTAGAAAAGGTGCTGAATTAGTTCCATAGGTAACCGTTTTAAGGCGTAGTGCCTTAATTGGGTCATTACTACAATTACGCCATAAAATGCACAAATAATTGCAGTCGCTTGGCTCAACTAATATTTGCCTATACATCTTAGAGATGTCAGCAGTCAATGCGAATCGATAAAACCGGAATCGAGAAAGGGTCTCGAACAAATCTGGTTGCAACGTTGCTCCTACCAGCATTGTATCGTTTAACGCAAGCCCATTGCTTGATTTACACGATGCATCAAATACGACTCTCAACTTTGTCGTCAAACTTTCTGGGCGAATCACCGGATGATGGGGCATGATATATTTCACCTCGTGTATCTTATCAGCCGCTACCTCCTCTAAATGATCCAATTGTCTATACTCATCGATAAATTCTGCGTAAGCTCTCTTGAGCTCTGGATTCTTATTGAGCTTTCGTTCTAAGTTCAAAAACCTAGTCAAAGCGATATTATAGGAATCACCTAGCGACTTCTGTGGCTGTGCAAAAGGCAAGCGAACTACTATACGATTATCGTTTGTCCGTTTCACTGTAGCCACGAGCATCTCTTCACAAAGCCTTTCAGATTCTGTTAATACCTTTCCGGATCGCGACACTTCCTCGCATTGCCACTTACTATCCAACCTAACAACGATCTCTGTAGTACTGGCTTATTTAATCCCATTCTAATTTGACCAGCTACTATTAGCTGAAAGAACAAATTAACTCCAAGTAGCATATTTATTTCTTCTGCCGAATCAAATGAAGGATCTGCAAGTTTTACCTTCTTTGGAACTAGTGACTTTAAGACTCCTGTCGCTGTGGGATGATACCGTGTTATTTCTGGCAAAACACTAAACTTGCCCGCTGCAACAAAGTTTGTTACTCTGGACTTGAACGTTGTTTCAATCTCCCCGACAACCTCGGACTTTAAGTTTCCAATACCATTTAGTGAATACTGCACTTCGCCGATTGGAAGGTTTAGCTGCGACGCAAATCTGGCTGTCACAAACTTAATTTGACTAACTGAATCTAAAACACATCTGCATTTATAGAATCTACTATCTGCACCTTTAACCAGTACAATGGCAGTAGCTAAAAAACTGGTTCCTCTATTTGTAAGAAGCGAACTTTGCAACGATGCCTGGCCATTGCCCAGAGCCCTTGTTGGATTTCCATTGGTTGCTTCCCTATGCAACAAGATATGATGTGGCTTATTACAGATAGTGCACAATGGCGCCGTACATTCCTTGGTTCGATGCCGCTTGCTAAAACAACGAAAGCATAAACCATGTTTCTTAATTTCAAAATACCTTTGTAGATGAGTCAGAGAAGCAAATTTGGACTAAGTGGAACAAAAGCGCGTCTAAGAGAGTTAACAGCATCAACTAATCCTCTTAGTGAATCCGAATTTGCATGCTTTAGCTTATTTATGCTAAAAAGCTCATGCACATGGGATTGAACAATAATGGACTTATTCTCAAATCGATTCTTAAGCAGCTGCAATGCCCTTCTGTAGTTTGCTGCAGAAAGTTCCAAACACTCAATCGTACGCAAGGGAATTGGGCCTAAACACGACCTCAAGTGTATAAATTTTGACAGTTCGTCAACCTCACCGTCCGATTCTATCAACGTTTAAAAAGTGTTGAACCAACTTGTCCACTCTGTAACCTTTCCACTAAATTCGGGCAACTTCAACTTAGGTAACTTGGAAGCACGCGAACTTCCCGACGAAACTGACAGCGTAGAATTAGCAGACGGACTTGCACCAAATGCCGCTTGACGGCCCCTTTGGGCTAACTGTGCCAGAATTTTAGCCTTTATTTCACAATATAAATTTTCAATTTCTTGTCTACTCTCAAATTCACGAACATCGTCACTATCATTCTCTATTTGTTGTTGGATGCTGCATAATTGCGTAAAAACTGATTCGACCAGACTCAATCGCGCTTCTAACTCTGACGCAACCATTGTTGCACATTTCTCCGAAATATATGCCTTGTTTCGATTTAATGAAGCCATCAAACTTTCTCGCGACGCACTAAAGTCCGCATCGTTACCTTTTTTAGGAGCCATGTTGCTCCCACTACTATTAACCAATGTTAATACAACTGATTATAGCTGTTTGAGCTAGGTGTTACAATGCTCACACCCTCAATTAGCTACCGAAATTAAATCAGTTAAACAATGCACTGAACGTGGTGCCAAAAATTTGAAGTCACTCAAGCGATCTTTCTCTAAAAAACCACGGACTCAAAAATGCACTCAAACGCAGTACCCAAATTGCTAACTGACTTCAACAATGCCCTCAACGTAGGGCTCGAAATGATTGAATCACTCAACAAACGAACTTATGAGGATAAGCAATGCACAATATACCGGCTTAATATGTCTGTATGTATTTCCTTTAAAAGTGTCATATACGCGTGAGCCAGCTGTAGCTTCTTTCTTTTCTTTGCTTTTAACTACTTTCTGCCGCTGCGCTTGCACACGACATTCCAAGATCAGTTCAAGGTTACGAACTCTATGCACTTTCCGAAATACGTACACAAATATGTGTCTTTTCTCTTTTTTATTTTCTTAAGTTCCAATTGAACTAAGTACACTCCCACTCACACTTGCATATACTTGAACCTCAATTATCTCGAGTTAGCCGCACGCTATATTAAGCACCAATGTGTGTTTAACACTTTTCACCAGACACACCAGCTTTATATGCCAATTTTTAATGTTTTATTATATTTTAATTACTATCGACTTGCAACATACATATAGGGTGTGCCGCTATTTTGGCCTCACCAAGCTATATACTACTCACAGTCCGATTACAGAGCCGACACTGCAGCTTCCAATACGCTAGCAGCTCCAAGCCTCCGTATGTAATTAATCCAAAACGAATTAAGCTCCAACGATGAGCTTCAAATTGGACGTGAACTTTTTCCAAGAAGTCCCTGCTCGGGCGCCAAATGTTTCCGCAACTCCTCGCAACCAGTTCGGAATAAAAAATCTCGAAGTAAAAAGCCAAGCCTGCTAGTTCGACCGAGTCGGAATTCAATCCATTTAATACTCTCCTTCTTTCAATTTCGCTATTCACCTATTACATGCATGTTCTACCTCTTTCTCTATCGATATTCACATATTACATGTATGCTCTATAGCACCAAACTTCTGTGAGCATGTCAAAATGCAACAATTCAATATCTTAATGCTACAAATTCATTTTACTTATATCCAAATACTAATTGCTCCCGGCCATACGCCCTTTGCGCAAATTTGGCGTAAACAATAACTTTTTTTTGGCATTAACCAAACCAAAAGAGCTAGAGCTCTAAAAATTTGCATGAATGTTCGTTAGACTAAAGTAGAGTATCGGAAAGAAAATGTTGTCATTTGAACCCCGCCTACCGCCCACCGCCATACAAACTGGAACCCATTTACGTCGTATTTAATATAAAAAAAGGTATTCAAACGATTAATTATGATCAAAGATCCTTTAAAACATTTTAGAACTTTTAAAAAATATATTTGATTGACTGATTGAATGATTGTTTGGTTAAAAGTAATTTGATTGGAATCGCTCCAACATACAATTGAATTTCGTTTAGTACTTGTTTAACTATGCAATAAATTGGATAATTTTCGTTTGAAATTTAAAAGTTGTATCTCTAGTTGGTCAGTTTTTGTCAATACTCTTTAAATTACAACTTTTTATTGCGTCTGCTTCACGATTGTTGTTGGTCCAGACCTCCAGCAGCGGCTGCATGAGTAAACTCATAAGCATCTCCAAAATTTAAAATGGTTCGAAAAGGGGCAAAAACGGGCATAAAGCATTAACACCACGTGATTCTATAATATTTGGTTAATAACAAGCAACTTGAACTTCTGTGCAGTGGTGTGCTGTGCAAAGGAATATTCCATGGAAAACACGTGCAATTGTTAGTACCAAGCTAAAAAAGACACACGAACAAAATATTGGACAATTAAAAAACAACACACAACTATACAAAAACATGTATTAACAACTAATTTAAATACCTCGACCTGTCATTTCCATATTTTTGCTTGTATATAAACTTTGTAATCGAGCTACAATTACATCTGCAAGTTGTTACATTTTTCGCGCATTTTTTCACAATTCAAAGCATTTCAAAATCATCCGACTTTGAAAGCGCGCAAAAAACATATGGTACTAGCACTAAGCAAACAACATATAGAGTGGTCAGAGCAGAAAAACGTGCTGCCTAATCAGTTTAGTGGATTGGCTCCCAGAGAGAGAGAGCTTGGCGTTGGCTCTCTTGAGCATTGAACGCAAAGCGACTCTCGCAAAAACAAAGTTTTGTTTCCTCTTCAAGTCTGCTTCGCAATTTCATATTTGCTGTGACATACATGATGGCAATGCGTGTATCCATTCTCGACTTTATATGCTTTTTCATTTCTAGCGCTTGAGACGTTTTTGGCATTTTTGTCTTGCTTCTGAGATCACATACCCTTCCTTCAAACTTGCGACTTTATGAAGCAGCTTGCCCCAAATAAAAATAAATTGATTGGCAGCTGTGCCGAAAAAGAATTTATTTGTTTTTTCTTTTCAAGTCGCTTTCGTAGTCTCTTGTGTGCGGTTACACATGCATACATTTTTAAATACATACATTGATGATGATGGGTCTTCCTGTACCACCAATTCACCAATTTGTGTCATTGCGAGTCATTTCTTTGCTAGATTTCGTTGCGACAAGTCGATTTCAAGCGTCCCTTTGCGATATTGCGAAATATTATTATTATATTCTTATAGTACATATGAACATACATATCTCGTTTATATAAATATCCTATTATAACCTACATACATATGTATATACACATCTTATTCATTTCCTATTATTCAATTATAATATAAGTACATACCATATCCATATACTATTCATATCAATATAATATTATACTATACTACATAGTTATATATATTATAACTTACGTACTTATTCATTTATTACAAAAAATTTATAATACATTAAAATGGAAATACCAAAAAAGGACCATAGACAAGCTGGAGCCAGGTGCATTATGGAGTCCTGCTTGCAAGGATACAGGAATGCCAGCGAGCATTTTCCTGTACGACTTTTCAAATTTCCAAAAAACAAAAGTGTTCGGCGTCGTTGGGTTACAAAATGTAATATTAATCCCGACGTAAATTTGAATCTAGCTCGTATTTGCCTTAAACATTTCGAAAGAAAGTATTTCGGAAAAAAAAATTGAAATCAGGAGCTGTGCCAACGCTAAGCTTGTTTCACGAACGGAACACTAATAATAACCTTCCTCAGGCCACGGATGATAATATGTTTCAATTTTCGGATCATGTCGACCAAATAGGATCATTGTCTGCTCCTAAAAAAGAAACCTTTACAGCTAGGAATAGTTCGGACATTGATGTAGACATGGATAGTCTAGATTCCATTGCCGTCCAGCCCGTTGATGATACAATAATGATTGTATCTGATGAGCCTACCCAAAATGTGGAGTTTTGTCACAATTGCTTAAAGAAGGAGCAAAATGAATTATTTTACAAAAAAATAAATATTGGAAAATGTCTCAAGAACTTAATATAGAACTTAATATAATATTGAGGCGGGAAAAATACAAGAAGTTCCGATGTTTGAAAGAGTCAAGAACCGCAGGAAATGTATTTTCAATGATAGATAATAATAAAAAAAGATTTCGAAGAATTCTAATACGGTTTGCAAAATGCTCCTTAAAAATAAAACTTCGTGGCACGAGGATGAAAAAAATAATTGCTCAAAGCATAAATTTGTATTCTTCCAAAGCATACGAATTTATGCGAAATGATTTGGGGTTAAATTTTCCGTCAAAATCATCTTTGGGTAGATGGGCTCCTGTGAAAGGTTTGGTCCCAGGCTTAAAAGAGATTTTATTGAAGACTCTGCTTACAGTATTTTCAAAAAATGGATGAGAAAAGTAAGAATGCTGTTTTGATCTTTGATAAAATGACAATTAGAAAGGGCCTGCATTACAATTCATTCAGAGATGAAGTAGCAGGGTTTGTGGATGATGGTGTTGATAAAACACCCCAACTGTGCAAGCAAATTTTTGTGTTCATGGTTAGGGGGCTCTATGTGAGATGGAAATATGTTTTAAGCTATTTTGCAACATCCACTGGCCTGACTTCGCTGAAATTGAAGGAAGCCATTGAAAACAATATTAAAGTCGCTCATAAAGTGGGACTTAATATTAGAGCAATTGTATGCGATCAAGGCTCAAATAACCGCGGAGCCTTTCAAAAAAATATGGGGTTAGTCTGGCAGCCCTTATTTTAAGATCGATGATAATACATTTTTTGCCCTTTATGATGTCCCACATATGATCAAATCTTTACGCAACATTTTAATGAAAAATTTTATTGAAACACCTGATGGGCCCGTATCATGGAAAATTGTTGAGAAATTGTTTGAAATTGATTATAATAATTCTTCTACTAGATTATGTCCCAAGTTAACACGGAAACATATAAGCCCTAATTCATTTGAAAAAATGAAAGTTAAATATGCCAAAATTGCGTTGCATCGGTGCCGCAGCGGCAGAGAAAAAAATTCAAACTTACGCGCTCACTGACATTGTCATCGATGTTTTCTGGTACTGCACAATTGTGCATAAGACAAGGCTCTGCCACGGCGCTGCAGCTCACGTACACGTGTATTCCCGGTCGGACCGACTAGAAGTGGTTGCGAAAAAGAATCGATCTTGTATCCCTCCCTCTCTGACTATGTAGTACCGACTCCCCAAAATAAGCGTTCTTTCATGCATCTTTTTCCACCAAGAAAGAGTAAATGCAATCCGAACAGCTTCCCGACCGTTCGGGTGTTTTCCGAAGGTTACCTCATCTTTCAGGCTTTTGGAAGGCAGAAATTGACGCATGGAAAACGTTTCAGGAAACGCATAGAAGAAACCAAAACGAGAAAGGACGTGTGAGACGCTTCTTACGTCACTGTACCTTAGCGGTTTTTTGTCAAATTCTACATTTTTCCTTCATCTGTCATCTACATCTACACACTTCACACTCCAACACGCTCCTTTAGCTCGCCCCCCTTCCCTAGAGCCACACACTGCAGATGCAGTGGCGCGGCACAGGCAGAGGTCGCACACTGCAGAAGCAGAGTGTGAATGAGACAATGTGCAAAAAAACAAATATAAGCTACGGGACGGTGTGGGTTTAGCCACTGCACTATGGGTAAAAATAACTTTTTTTTGGCATTAACCAAACCAAAAGAGCTAGAGCTCTAAAAATTTGCATGAATGTTATTTAGACTAAAGTAGAGTTTCGGAAAAAAAATGTTGTCATTTGAACCCCGCCTACCGCCCACCGCCATACAAACTGGAACCCATTTACGTCGTATTTAATATAAAAAAAGGTATTCAAACGATTAATTATGATCAAAGATCCTTTAAAACATTTTAGAACTTTTAAAAAATATATTTGATTGACTGATTGAATGATTGTTTGGTTAAAAGTAATTTGATTGGAATCGCTCCAACATACAATTGAATTTCGTTTAGTACTTGTTTAACTATGCAATAAATTGGATAATTTTCGTTTGAAATTTAAAAGTTGTATCTCTAGTTGGTCAGTTTTTGTCAATACTCTTTAAATTACAACTTTTTATTGCGTCTGCTTCACGATTGTTGTTGGTCCAGACCTCCAGCAGCGGCTGCATGAGTAAACTCATAAGCATCTCCAAAATTTAAAATGGTTCGAAAAGGGGCAAAAACGGGCATAAAGCATTAACACCACGTGATTCTATAATATTTGGTTAATAACAAGCAACTTGAACTTCTGTGCAGTGGTGTGCTGTGCAAAGGAATATTCCATGGAAAACACGTGCAATTGTTAGTACCAAGCTAAAAAGACACACGAACAAAATATTGGACAATTAAAAAACAACACACAACTATACAAAAACATGTATTAACAACTAATTTAAATACCTCGACCTGTCATTTCCATATTTTTGCTTGTATATAAACTTTGTAATCGAGCTACAATTACATCTGCAAGTTGTTACATTTTTCGCGCATTTTTTCACAATTCAAAGCATTTCAAAATCATCCGACTTTGAAAGCGCGCAAAAACATATGGTACTAGCACTAAGCAAACAACATATAGAGTGGTCAGAGCAGAAAAACGTGCTGCCTAATCAGTTTAGTGGATTGGCTCCCAGAGAGAGAGAGCTTGGCGTTGGCTCTCTTGAGCATTGAACGCAAAGCGACTCTCGCAAAAACAAAGTTTTGTTTCCTCTTCAAGTCTGCTTCGCAATTTCATATTTGCTGTGACATACATGATGGCAATGCGTGTATCCATTCTCGACTTTATATGCTTTTTCATTTCTAGCGCTTGAGACGTTTTTGGCATTTTTGTCTTGCTTCTGAGATCACATACCCTTCCTTCAAACTTGCGACTTTATGAAGCAGCTTGCCCCAAATAAAAATAAATTGATTGGCAGCTGTGCCGAAAAAGAATTTATTTGTTTTTTCTTTTCAAGTCGCTTTCGTAGTCTCTTGTGTGCGGTTACACATGCATACATTTTTAAATACATACATTGATGATGATGGGTCTTCCTGTACCACCAATTCACCAATTTGTGTCATTGCGAGTCATTTCTTTGCTAGATTTCGTTGCGACAAGTCGATTTCAAGCGTCCCTTTGCGATATTGCGAAATATTATTATTATATTCTTATAGTACATATGAACATACATATCTCGTTTATATAAATATCCTATTATAACCTACATACATATGTATATACACATCTTATTCATTTCCTATTATTCAATTATAATATAAGTACATACCATATCCATATACTATTCATATCAATATAATATTATACTATACTACATAGTTATATATATTATAACTTACGTACTTATTCATTTATTACAAAAAATTTATAATACATTAAAATGGAAATACCAAAAAAGGACCATAGACAAGCTGGAGCCAGGTGCATTATGGAGTCCTGCTTGCAAGGATACAGGAATGCCAGCGAGCATTTTCCTGTACGACTTTTCAAATTTCCAAAAAACAAAAGTGTTCGGCGTCGTTGGGTTACAAAATGTAATATTAATCCCGACGTAAATTTGAATCTAGCTCGTATTTGCCTTAAACATTTCGAAAGAAAGTATTTCGGAAAAAAAATTGAAATCAGGAGCTGTGCCAACGCTAAGCTTGTTTCACGAACGGAACACTAATAATAACCTTCCTCAGGCCACGGATGATAATATGTTTCAATTTTCGGATCATGTCGACCAAATAGGATCATTGTCTGCTCTTAAAAAAGCAACCTTTACAGCTAGGAATAGTTCGGACATTGATGTAGACATGGATAGTCTAGATTCCATTGCCGTCCAGCCCGTTGATGATACAATAATGATTGTATCTGATGAGCCTACCCAAAATGTGGAGTTTTGTCACAATTGCTTAAAGAAGGAGCAAAATGAATTATTTTACAAAAATAAATATTGGAAAATGTCTCAAGAACTTAATATAGAACTTAATATAATATTGAGGAGGGAAAAATACAAGAAGTTCCGATGTTTGAAAGAGTCAAGAACCGCAGGAAATGTATTTTCAATGATAGATAATAATAAAAAGATTTCGAAGAATTCTAATACGGTTTGCAAAATGCTCCTTAAAAATAAAACTTCGTGGCACGAGGATGAAAAAATAATTGCTCAAAGCATAAATTTTTATTCTTCCAAAGCATACGAATTTATGCGAAATGAATTGGGGTTAAATTTTCCGTCAAAATCATCTTTGGGTAGATGGGCTCCTGTGAAAGGTTTGGTCCCAGGCTTAAAAGAGATTTTATTGAAGACTCTGCTTACAGTATTTTCAAAAATGGATGAGAAAAGTAAGAATGCTGTTTTGATCTTTGATAAAATGACAATTAGAAAGGGCCTGCATTACAATTCATTCAGAGATGAAGTAGCAGGGTTTGTGGATGATGGTGTTGATAAAACACCCCAACTGTGCAAGCAAATTTTTGTGTTCATGGTTAGGGGGCTCTATGTGAGATGGAAATATGTTTTAAGCTATTTTGCAACATCCACTGGCCTGACTTCGCTGAAATTGAAGGAAGCCATTGAAAACAATATTAAAGTCGCTCATAAAGTGGGACTTAATATTAGAGCAATTGTATGCGATCAAGGCTCAAATAACCGCGGAGCCTTTCAAAAATATGGGGTTAGTCTGGCAGCCCTTATTTTAAGATCGATGATAATACATTTTTTGCCCTTTATGATGTCCCACATATGATCAAATCTTTACGCAACATTTTAATGAAAAATTTTATTGAAACACCTGATGGGCCCGTATCATGGGAAATTGTTGAGAAATTGTTTGAAATTGATTATAATAATTCTTCTACTATGTGGCACATTCAACTGCTATTTTTATGGAAAGGGTTAATAAAATGTTTGATTGCTTAAATAGCAATAATCTAAGAGACAAAAACCCAATGAAGTCGGCGCTACAAAAAAATAACAATGTGGAGAAATACATTATCGAAATGAAAGAGTATTTTGAGAAGTGTCGTTATCCTAGAAATGTATATTGTATTGATGGACTTATTCTATCTATGAATTCCATTTTATTGCTTGCACACGACATATGGAACGAGCATTTAGATGTTTCCTTTTTGATCTTGTCTCGACTTAATCAAGATGCATTGGAGAACCTGTTCTATCTAATAAGAAGTATAGGGGTTACAAACAATAACCCAATGCTTCTTGAATTTAACGAAATAATTTCAAAAATGTTGTCAATGAAAATCATTACCTCGAAAACAACAACAGGGAATTGTGAACCGGATGATGACCACATGCTCATAAATGTGATTGATGAGGCATTGCGAGAAACGGAAATTGAAGTTTCAGAGAACAAAGAACCCTTACCCTGCGAAGAGTTTTCCTTAAATAACACCACTAAGGAAACACTAAGCACTTAGCTTAGTGATAACAGTGATATCGAAAGCCATACCCCGGACAGATCCGATGCTCCTTCCACTAATAGCCTCAGTCCCAGTACAAAAAACTCATTGCGCTATTTTACAGCTTTTGAGGACAGCTTTTGAGGACAGCTTTTGAGCTTTTGAAGGACTGCATTGTTCACTGCAAAAATTCGGAGCAATCTTTGTTTAACAAAAACTTTAAAGCAGTTAACAACAATTTAAAGCTTAAGGCCCCGCAGGACGAGTTTTTTAATTTAATTAAAATCCATTACAGTCTCTTTCACGGCGTCTTTCAAAACAAACCCCATGTCTGAAATATAAAGCAACTTATTTTTGACCAATGCATTTTAAAACGGAAAGCAATGTGAGATTTAGCGATTGGTTTTCGAAAACACACGTCTGCAGTGCACATAGAAAATGTATTCTAAGCTATTTTTTGCTCGTTCTGCTTCGAAAGAACAGCATATGGCTTTCGGAAAAATTATTAGGTACTTCGGCAAATAGGAGCTCATATAAAATAAAAATGTTAAAGTCTTAAAATCACAAAAATTAATCTACTTCTAGAATTTTGTTGCATTTTTTGTTTTTAAATTGGGCACCGCAAAATTACGTTAAAATCTTTACCTAATCGAAACCAATAAACATAGAGTTATAAGTGGAGACATGGCAGCTGTGCCAAAAAAGAATTTATTTGTTTTTCTTTTCAAGTCGCTTTCGCAGTCTCGTGTGTGTCTCTCTATGTTTATTCACACAGTCTACGCTGAATACTCTAATGGAAAATATTTGCAACGCCAAGTCAATTGTTGTTATATGTATACATATTTAGATGTTTATAACCGTTTATCCCTTTCGTCCTAAATGTATTTAAGAAATATATGAGCATAGAGAGGATACACAAAATCAATTTATTTTTTATTTGGCTCAAGCTGCTTCATAAAGTCGCAAGTTTGAAGGAAGGGTATGTGATCTCAGAAGCAAGATAAAAATGCCAAAAACGTCTCAAGCGCTAAAAATGAAAAAGCATATGAAGTCGAGAATGGTTACACGCATTGCCATCATGTATGTACATATGTACATATGTGTCACCGCACACATGAAATTGCGAAGCAGACTTGAAGAGGAAACACAACTTTGTTTTTGCGAGAGTCGCTTTGCGTTCAATGCTCAAGAGAGCCAACGCCAAGCTCTCTCTCTGGGAGCCAATCCACTAAACTGATTAGGCAGCAGGTTTTTCTGTGCTCTGACCACTCTATATGTTTTTTACTCTAGGTAAAAATCTTCTAAAACCAGTTTTGTTCTATCTGGGTATTTAGGAATCAGAAAAGTTAAGTCGCATTCAAATATTTTACCCAAAAAAAAATTAGATAAATGCCAAAAATTCAGGCTTTTTACCCATAGTGCACTGCCAATATATTTCTTTATTCTGGCTATAATAATGATCCTCTCCGATCCCAATTCGGTGATAGATATGGTCATTCCCTACGGAATGGCATTTTTAGTTTTCTTTTATCTTCAAATTTGTAGCTTTGGGAGGTTTTCGTCGTTTTGCGGGGGCGGAAGGGGGCGGGGCTTATTTTTTAAATACCCTTGTAACAGTGTGAGCATACAGAAGTCTGGATGCAAAATTTGGTGGCTCTAGCTTTTATGATCTCTGAGTACTAGGCGCTCATCAGGACAGACTGACGGACGGACGGACAGACAGACATGGCTATATCGATTGCTCTATTGATGCTGAATAGAATATATATACATTGTGGGGTCGGAAACGTTTCCTTCTCTGCGGTACATACATCAGTTATTTCGCACAAATACAATATACCCTATTTACTCTTCGAGTACCGTTTGTAAAAAGGACTCATTCCCGCGTGTTTCACCCCCCTGTAAATTTGAATTGAAAACCTCACGCATAGTGTACTCATGCTTAGGGTAAAAGGGAGCGATACAGAAGTACTGTTTGGAAGCAACTAAGTCCGACTGGGCGGCACTGGTTTTAATAGATTTATCCATTCACTTTTCCGTGTGTGTGTTTATTCGCTTTTTTGCGGTTACATTTATTTCTCTTCGACGCATTTACAATGCAACAACAGCCAAAAAGCGAGAAGCGGCAAGGGAAATAGCCATTAAAAACAGTTTGTTTCAAAACTGCTGGCACAGCAGCAACAACAGCAGCCAAAGCCGCCGCTCGCAAATTGTTTGCTTCAGCAGCGATTGGCGTGACACTTTTTACTGTGTCCCTGATGGCATGGTCACGGACCCAACGCACAGCATTAGCAATTATATAAAGAGGTGCCGTCGGGCCCGTTTGTCACGTATGGATGCTGCTTGTGAGTGCGAGTGAAAGGGTTCTGCGCAGTAAGTGTGAGTGAAACGACAATGGAGTGTGCGCCTGAAGCACTGAACTCAAAGGGAAATGACACGAGGAACGCTGCCGACGACGAGACCTCCTTGTATAGTTGCTTGATGCTTATATAATTACTTCATGGCTCTGCCGCGGAGCTGCCGCTCACGTACACGTGTATTACAGTGATTGGTACCAAAACCAATTTCTTTCGGAGTACCGTTTTGCGTGCTGTCTTCGCACACGAGCGCCAAAACGAAGCGCGAGGTATGGGTGCCGAGCCCTGTTCTAAATACATATTTCTAAAGATCTTTTTTTAAATCAACATCCCATTACATCCCCATTAGCTGCAACGACTAGATTTATTTTGTAAATGATTGCCAAATAGTCTGTCGTTGTTTTTAATATCTTTCAATGTCCTGTTCCACGACTCAAGCGAATGTTTGTGTGGCAGCTTAAATACTGAATGAGCTGTTCTGGCTCCATCTAATAAAGTGGCTGCAATGCCCGATGATGCAACGGCCAATGCGATGCCATTATCTGATCGTATTTCAGCAAGAATTAGCGAAATAACGAATGTTTTGCCAGTTCCACCCGGTGCATCCAAAAAGAAGAACCCACCTTGTCCAGCTGAAACTGCGAGCATAATGCGATCATAAATGGTTCTTTGTTCCTCATTCATTAGTGGGACATCGCGTGCAACAATCGCTGCCATTTCTACAGTGCTGTACTGCAGTTCACGATTCATTTCAGTATTCAATAATAAGATGCAGTTCGATTTGGCGAATTTATACCGAAATGACTGAGTGGTAAGTTGGCAATGACAATGCAAAGATCCTCAATAGCAATTAATGCTTCATTGTACATTGCATCGCTGAATGTTATGGTTAGATCGTTGATCAGTTGTCGACCGGGGATGAAAAATGATTAAATTACTTTGGGGTTGGCGATAAAAGGGTCAAAATTTAGTGTTGTATGTATTTTTTAATGCGACATAATAGAAACGAGAAGGGACGTGTGAGACGCTTCTTACGCGTCACAATTTTTATACCCGGCACTCAGTACTACATCTGCACTTTAGCGGTTATTTGTTAAATTTTTTCTTCATCTGTCATCTACACCAACAACACTGCTCACGCCAACACGCTCCTTTAGCTCGCCACCCTCCCCTATAGACACACACTGCAGAGTCGCGGCAGAGGCAGAGGCAGAGACGTGTCAGGGGCAGAGGCCATAAACAGCGCGAATCAGAGTGTGCTGCAATAAGCTGCGGGACTAGGTGGGTTTGGCCACTGCAAAGTAATTTCTTCATTGTGTAGATTTGGGAGTTTTTCGCCCTTTTGCGGAGGCGGAAGGGGGCGTGGCTCATTTTTGAAATACACTTGTAACAGTGTGAGCATACAGAAGTCTGGATGCAAAATTTGGTGGCTCTAGCTCTTATAGTCTCTGAGTACTAGGCGCTCATCAGGACGGACAGACGGACAGACAGACAGACAGACATAGACTCGGCTATTGATACTGATCAAGAATATATATACTTTATGGGGTCGGAAACGTTGCCTTCTGTGCGTTACATACAACCGTTATTCGCACAAATACAATATACCCTATTTACTCTTCGAGTACCGGGTATAATACAAATAAAGAAATTAAAAAAAAATGTCTAAAAATTCAAAATTAAAGAAAAAGGTTAAGGGTGGACAACCCTTATCACTAAGGGGTATGAAAAATAGATGTTGGCCGATTCTCAGACCTACTCAATATGCTCACAGAATTTCATGAGAATCGGTCAAGCCATTTCGGAGGAGTACGGCAACGAACATTGTGACACGAGAACTTTATATATAAGATACATTTGATTATTTGATTATTTTTGATAAAATTATTTTATTAGATTATGTTAATCCTAAGAACTTTGCGCTCGCTTTTTCTGGAGTGCGATTGCCTTCCGAGTTCATAAGCTTCAGCTGATGGAAAAGTAAAAAGATTAATTGAATGTACATTTAAATAACTGAATGAGGGATATTTACATAGCACTACTCGGCAAAATCGAACTTTTTTTTTTCTCAAGGAACCAAAGCGACCTTTTTACATAGATTTCGGGCATTACACTTTTTTAATGAGTAATGGTATTCTTTCTATGCCAGAACTCTTATTTAAAGAATGGGTTTTCAGAGGTTTAGTTTTTTAAGTATCTTAGATCGGGTTTTAAATAACTTTCTTTGTCTGAAAAGTTAAAAATACCGCGCAAAAATAACAATATTTGCATTTCAAAGGAAAAATTGTGTCGGGTAGTGTAATAGCTCATAATTTTACTTCATTAAGAGACTTAGAGAAGAATAATAACACTAATTGACACCATTTTCCCCTCAAGAAACCAAATCAACTTTTTTTGAAAGATATGGGGCTTAGAAATGGAGTGATTTTTTTTTCATTGTAATGAAATTTGTCATTCTAAGAAGCTGCTAAGTGCATCTATAAACTGTACCCAAAACTGTATGGCTTTAGCTTACCGTCTGGGAAATATTAGGCTTTGTAAACCAAAAATGATTATTTTTGTGCGGTATTTATTACAAACATTTTTTTCCTCAAGAAACCGAACCAACTCTTTCTGATAGATTTGGGGCATTCCATTTTTTTAATCTGGCTATAATAGTGATCCAGTCGAGTTTTAATTCGGTGATCTGATAGATATGGTCATTCCCTACGGATTTGTGTTGGATTTCTCTTATCTTCAAAATGTGGATGCAGCATATTTATGCCCTTTGAGGGGGCGGGGCTCATTTTTAAAATATACTTGTATGAGTGTGATATTACAGCAGTCTATAGGCAAAATTCGTTGAGAGCTAGCCGACAAACTAGACGGACGGACAATTGGACAGAAAGACGGATATAGACTCGGCTTTTGATGATGGTTAAGATTATATATACTTTATGGGGTCGGAAACGTTTCCTTCTGTACGTTACATACATCACCTTTTGTGCAAAAATACAACATACCCCATTTACTCTTCGAATACAGGGTATAATTATGTAAATCCACGTATCACGTATCTAAATACCCGTATATACATACTTATACATACATACGTGTGCATTAGTTGAATCTCAGCAGAGAAATGTTTCCACTTGGAATAATTCAAATCGTCTGTACCCATTGAAGTCTGACGCTGAGCTTTGAGCTTTATCATAGCTGTATAATCGGATGATCTTCTTGGTCTCCCGCATTTCACTAATTTCATTGAGATATGCTTGTGAGGGCAGTATAAGTATTTCCCTACCAAATTTACCTAAACAGAACTGGCACATTGCTACAGTACAGCTTATGACTGTTTTCCAAGTAAAACGGGGGATCCCATGACAAGTGAAATCAAAATTTATAGAGGTGCGCTGTCTGCTTTATTCATGCAGCACTTGTGCTGCCATTCAGTATTTAGCAGCCGACTCGTTGTTATTAAAGGCACATTAAATGGCACAAAATTAATCGTTGAGCAACTACTTAGTTTGGTGGGGAGATGGCAATAAGTGGTGTGTTATAACTCACCAACCAACTTCTGGGGCAATCGATACAGCTAGCGCTTTGCCTACTATATGGCTTCCTTTGTTGATGTTCCGCAGCAGAAAAGCTGTGGGCGAGACTTAAAACCAGCTCCTCACTAAAGCTCAGTCGTTGGGCAGCATGGAACGTTGGCGCAACAAAGTGGCGGTAGTGACTGGCGCCAGTGCTGGCATTGGTGCGGCCTGTGTACGCGCTTTGGTCGGTGCCGGTCTGGTAGTTATCGGCCTGGCGCGTCGCCAGGAGCGCGTTACGCAGCTGCGGGCAGGATTACCAGAGGAGGAGCAGGGGCGTCTGCACGGAATGAGGTGCGACGTTACGCACGAGGAGGACGTACTGGCAGCATTCGACTGGGCACATCGCCAGTTAGGTGGCGTAGACGTGCTGGTCAGCAATGCAGGGATTATTGCCAGCGGAGAGCTAAGCGGTCAGTCCAACACTGCGGCCATGCGCGACACCGTAGAAACGAACGTCATGGGCAGTGTTTACTGCATCCGCGAGGCTTTCCAATCGATGAGACAGCGAGGGGCCGAGGGTCACGTGGTCATCGTGAACAGCGTGGCCGGACAACATGTGCCAAACCTAGGTCCCCAGCTCCCCTCACTGAATATATATCCGGCCAGCAAGTTTTGCGCTCCGCGCCATGAACGAAATATATCGTCAGGAGTTTCTACGCAACAAGACCCGAGTCAGGGTCTCGGTAAGAGGGGACTCCCCTTTACCACCACTCTAGCAATCACGTCATTGGAAATACCTTGCAGACCATCAGTCCTGGCATTGTCGACACGGACATTTTGCCGCAGCAGATCCAGGCGTTCATTAGGCAATACATGCCAATGCTACAATCAGATGATGTTGCTGATGCGGTGCTCTGGACTATCGGTACTCCACCCAACGTACAGGTACGCTCTCCTACCCCCTGTCTACATATTGTACGTTCTGAGGTCCTTATTATTTGCAGGTGCACAACATCACCATCAAGGCGCAAGGTGAAAAGTTCTAGGCTAAGCAACGAGGTTACACTCCAAAAATGTACAGCTCGAGAGTCATATTTGTATGCTTAAATAAATATTAAATAACTCAGCTGGCTCCTGCGTTTGGTCTCTTTAGTACAAAAACGAGAAGGGACGTGTGAGACGCTTCTTACGCGTCACAACTTTTATACCCGGCACTCAGTACTACAAATGCACCTTAGCGGTTATTTGTCGAATTTTAAATTTTTTCCTTATCTGTCATCTACATCAACAACACTACTCACGCCAACACGCTCCTTTAGCTCGCCACCCTCCCCTAGAGCAACACACTGCAGAGTCTGGGCAGAGACGCGGCAGAGGCTGGGACGTGTCAGGGGCAGAGGCCTCTGCCACTGCGCGAAGCAGAGTGTGAATGAGAGAATGTGCAAAAAACAAATATAAGGGGTTTAGCCACTGCAAATTAATTTCTTCATTGTGGCTATAATAATGATCCAACCGTATCCCAATTTGGTGATCTGATAGATATGGTCATTCCCTACGGAATGGCGGGGCGGGGTGGGGCTCATTTTTGAAATACACTCGTAACAGTGTGAGCATACAGAAGTCTGGATGCAAAATTTGGTGGCTCTAGCTTTTATAGTCTCTGAGATCCAGGCGCTCAACAAGACGGAGGGACAGACGGGCGGACGGACAGACAGACATTGCTCAATCGACTCGGCTATTGATGCTGATCAAGAATATATATACTTTATGGGGTCGGAAACGTTTCCTTCTGTGCGTTACATACAACCGTTATTCGCACAAATACAATATACCCTATTTACTCTTCGAGTACCGGGTATAATTGTCAGGATACCCTCGATTCCGTGCAAAAACAATTCCTCATCTTTGTCCTGCGTGGACTTTAGAACCTTAATCTTCTCCTTCTTCCTTCTAACGAGAGCAGGCGGCGCCTCATTAACATCCACCACCATCCACTTCCTACATGTAATTCTCTTTCTCCACAAACTTCACTCTGGTGTGGTCGACACTTGTTCTTTTAAAGCCAAATCAATATTAATTAATAATTTAAGTTAGCTCAGGAAACTTAGGCTATTTTCTAACCACAACTTGGCATTGATATTGACCATAGTGGCTACTTGAGCCAATAGATCATTACCATTAGGTTACTCTTATCAAAGTTTAACTACACATATTTAAAGATTTAGCCACAAACAATAGCAATGCATTTTAAAATGCTGGACTTTGTCACGCCAATGTCAAACGGTTCGATCAAGAACCTCAACCCAAACAATATGATTACATTTTTGTACCACTTTGAGAAATATTTTAGAAACATTACACGTGGGGAGTCTCAATGAATGGTCATTTCAACGCAATTTCTTCAACCTGGCGGTGTAGGTAGGTTAGGTTAGGTTGAGGCGGCTGTCGGGGTTGTCAGAGACCCGACACACTTAGGCCGGTTTCGGCGCATTGTGATACCGCATGTTTCGTTCCCATCTCTCCCGTGAGACCATATTTTATCCATTATCCCATCCGGATGCCCTTATGAAGCCTGCGATCCGTCTGGGACTTTTTGTAGACATGTCCGAAATGTCATTTAGAAAAGGAGCGCCCAAGTATTGGAGTCTCCTTCTACTGAGAGCCGGGCAGGAGCAGAACAGGTGTTCCACAGTCTCCTCCTCGTCCTCATCTCTAAAGTTTCGACAGAAGTCGTTATATGGGGCGCCCAGCCTGTTTGCATGTGTGCCTATTAGCCAGAGTCCCGCAAGGGAGCGTATGACTGAGCTGCACCTACTCCTACTGAGTTTGCAGAGCTCATCGGTGCGCTTCCTATTAATGTTAGGCCATGTTTGCCGAGTTATGCGATATAGTGGCACAGTTTGCCATCTGTCATTTATTAGTTGCTTAAAATGTTCTTTTATTTTGAGCTTGCAGGTGGCCATTGGCATACGTATATCCTCCTTATCATTGAGAAGGGGGATTGTTGTTCCAGCTCTGGCCAGCTCATCTGCCATACAGTTGCCTTCAATGTCCTGGTGGCCCGGGACCCATACTAGGCTGATGACGAACTGATAAGCCATCTCGTGAAGAGATTTGCGACAGTTTGCCACTGTAGCCGAGCTTGCTGTTATCGCATTTAGTGATTTGATTGCAGCTTGGCTATCACTATAGATGTTTATGTGAGTCGCCTCAGGGGTTAGTTCCTGAAGACAGTTCAAAGCTTCCTTGATCGCTATGACCTCCGCTTGGAAGACACTGCAGTGATCCGGAAGCCTGAAGTAGTGACTTATGTTCAGCTGTTCGGAGTAGATTCCTCCTCCGACCTTGTTGTCCAGCTTTGAGCCATCAGTAAAGATTCGAATGGCTCCCTTTGGACCAGGTGGTCCCTCAAGGCAGTCGTTTCTGTGAGGGATGATTGATTCAAAGGGGGTATCTGTATACTCCCTCGGAACGCAGTAGTCCGTTTTTGAAGGGACGGTGTTGTTTCCATTTAGGATGGACGCATGGCCGGTGCGATGTGACACCCATTGGTCAGAGTCTCTGAGACGGATTGCTGCCATTTCTGCCTGCTCCTTACCTGCAAGATCAAGGCTCTGCAGGCAAAGTATAGCATTTAGCGCATCCGTTGGTGTTGTGCTCAGAGCTCCACTGATGCTTAGGGCTGCAGTACGCTGCACCTTGCTTAGTTGCTTAGTGATGGTTCCCTTCGATAGGGCAGTCCACCACACTGCGACTCCGTAGAGCAGTATTGGTCTTACTATTGCTAGGTAGATCCATTGGACTATTCTTGGGTTCATGCCCCATTTTAGCCCAATGGCCTTCTTGCAAGTGTAGAGGGCTATCGTAGCCTTCTTCACTCTGTCTTTGATGCTTAGGTTCCAGCTGAGCTTTTTATCAATTACCAACCCTAAATAACTGGCACTGTCGCTGAAGGAGAGCCTGCATCCGTTTAGTATTGGGGGGGTTGAGGGACGGGATTTTGTATTTGGTTGTAAACAACACAAGTTCCGTTTTAGAGGGATTAATTCCCAGTCCACGCGACTTTGTCCATTCTGACAGTCGCGCGAGCTTCGCGGTCATTAGTTCGCAGAGTGTTTGAGGGAATTTTCCCGAGAAGATAATGGCAACGTCGTCCGCGTATGCTACCACCTTGCAGCCCTCCCATTCCAGGTCACACAAAATCTTATTGACTGCTATGTTCCATAGAAGGGGAGACAGGACACCGCCTTGCGGGGTGCCTCTGTTGACATACCTAGACTGAGTGGACGATCCCATTGATGATGTCACTGTCCTGCATGTGAGCAATTGATCTATGAGCATCACCAAGTGACGATCCACTCCCAGGTCAGTCAGGGCCTCTGTGATGGCTTCCGGTATGACGTTGTTAAAAGCTCCCTCAATGTCTAGGAAAGCGATTAAGGAGTATTCTTTGACATGTAGAGATTTCTCTACCGCCGAGATTACTTCATGGAGTGCCGTTTCCGTGGATTTCCCTTTTCGGTAGGCATGTTGAGCGCCTGACAGCCACTGAGGATTAATGGTTGTCCTCAGCTGCAGCCCGACTAGTCTTTCAAAGGTTTTAAGAAGGAAGGACTTATTGACTTATTGGTCTGAAGTCTTTTGGGGTTGTGTGTGAGGGTTTCCCTGCTTTGGGGATAAAGACTATTTTAGCCTTTAGCCAAGCGCGGGGGATTTTTCCCACTGTCTGTATCTTCCTGAAGATACTTTGCAGCCAGTTGATGGCCACGTCCCCGGCTTTTTGTAGCTGAGCCGGAATGACTTGGTCCGGGCCAGGCGATTTGTAGGATTTAAAGCTGTTTACTGCCCAGCTTATATTCCGTTTTGTGAGGATGTGCCCCATCGAGGTTTCCGGGCCTTCACTTGGGGTGTCTGTTGACTCGATGGTCGAACACCCAGGAAAGTGAGTATCGAGTAGAATGTGTAGGGAGTCCTCGCTAGAGTTTGTCCACGTACCATCAGTTCTCTTGAGATATCCCACCGAGGGGGATGTTTTTGACAGGATCTTGCGTAGCCTTGCGGCTTCTGACGTGTCCTCAATTTCGGAGCAACATTTTTGCCAAGAGGCCCTTTTTGCTCTCCTTGTTTCTTTTTTGTATAGGGTTAGCTTACTTTTGTAATTTTCCCAGTGCGCTACCTCGCTGCTGCTTTTGGCTCTGTTAAAGAGAGTCCTGCAGTCTGTCCGGAGGGTATCTATATGTTTAGACCACCAGGGGGGTTTCTTTTTCCCTCTTGGTTTTGTTGAGGGGCAAGCTGCCATGAAGGCCTTATTGCAACCTTCCGTGAAATTGTCCACAAGACGATTAAGGTCGTCTTGTGTGTCAGGGAATTTTGGGGCTAGAGGGGAGTAATTCCTCCATTTTGCGCTATACGTATCCCAGTTGGTTTTTCTTGGGTTTACATAGCTAGTGGGTATGGTGCTTTCGAGCGATAGGATTGTCTCGATGTACCTGTGGTCGGAGAAGGAGTGGTCCTCTAGGACTCTCCAACTTTTCACTATGTCTGACAGTTTGTGAGACAATAGAGTGAGGTCAATAACCTCTTGGCGGTTTTTAATGATGAAAGTGGGGTCATTACCCCGATTTCCAATAATTAGGTTGGAGTTTAGGATGAAGCTGAAAAGTGACTCACCCCTTACATTTGTATCCGAGCTCCCCATTGGGTGTGATGAGCGTTGGCATCGCAGCCTATTAGTAGGCTTGTGTCCGACCTCTCGCTGTCGCTGGCAATCTTGCGAACGAGGTCACTGGGAGGATCGCTTTCCTCATGAGCCATGTAGGACGACACCAGGTTCAGGCGTGTCCCTTGTAGCTCTAGGCTAGCCGCCGTGTTGTCGCCGTTGCTAAAGTTCTGGAGCAAAAAGATATTTAAGTGCTTTCTTGCTAATATGCAGGTTCTGATTTTACCTTCCGTTTGGGCCACAATTATCTTGTAGTCCTTTGTCGCTAATCCACAGACCCTGCCTCCTACCACCCAGGGCTCTTGGATTAGGACTATGTCTCCTCCGCTCGCGACTAAGCGGAGTATAAGAGCAGCCTTCATGGCTGCTTTACAGTGGTGGAGGTTTATCTGCAGAAGCCTCAGAGACTTCATTAGAGTCATTCTCCACCACTGTTATATCGGCGTCCGAGTCGTCGAGGATGTCGTCCCGACACATCGCCTCAAAATCGAGCAGCAGCTCCGTCTCCGAGGAGTAGCTCTCTAGGGCCGGGCGTCTCTTGATCGTTGCCTCTTCGGTTGTGCGGCCACCTTCTGTGGCTCCACACTGAAGTTGGGCAACACCGCCGAGGCCCATTCTACTTTTTTCAGCCAGTCTACTGTTGGACTGACTTCCTGGTTGGCGTTCTGCCGACGGAGTATGTGCCCAGCACTCCTATTTTCGGCATAACTGTACTTCTTGGCTTGGACGCTGGTTGATGGTAAGTCATCACCCGCCGCTTCACCGGAAGGTTGAGCAGCCGCAATATTGCTTAGCTGCCCTACCATGGTATCAGTTTTGGGTGTTGGCTTTCCACCCATCCCAGGTTTGGGATGGGATCCACCCGGATTCATACCCGCGTCCTTCACCGTGCAGGTCTTTCCTGCGTCTGAGCGGATCGGGCCAGGCCTTTGGGCCGCTGCCTTCTCCCGCTTGGGATTTCTCCCTGCAGGCATTTGGGGAGTGCCTCTCTCGTTTTTATTTTTGTTTTCAATATTTTGTGATTTATCCATATAGTTCCCACGAGCTGCAGAGAAGGGGAACGGTCCACCCCGGCAGAGCTCTGCGTTACCCGGGTAAGGCATAATTAGAACAGGGGGCTGCCAGGTCCCTGAGCTTTCCGTTCACGACTGGGCTAGTGTTTATACCGGGCCCCCAGCCAGGCTGACTCTTGGCACGGGTCGAGTGACACCTTAGTCCGGCCCGGTGTGAGGTGAGTGTTGGGGCTAGGATGTGGGTAGGTGTTGTGTAGGGATGGGATTGTGTGAGCTACTTAATGAGAGGCGGCACCACAAGCGCATCGTCAGTGTTGCTGCGTCGCGAACACCCGCTGGCTGTCCGGGACTGCTTATTTTCGGTACTCTCCCTCAGAGCCAACTTAGTTTATGCTCTTTGGGATGCCCGCCTATTCGCAGCTGACCTACCCACTGGGGTAGGCCGTTCGCTATCCGCAACCTGCGACCCGTCCGGTGGCCTCAGCTAGGCCCCCTCTGAGCCACCTCAAAGCCCAATAGGATCATCGGAGGCGGTGTAGGTAAGGATACAAACAAGCTAATATTGCAAAATGAGCTAGGATCGAGCTATCTTTTCTACAAAACTTGGCAGGAAGGCTGTAGAAGCTTCATAAACATATCTGAGGCAAAGCTGTTGCCTTATATTTAAAGCATTAATTTTAGATAGTTCGGTCACTGTTAACAAGCGCAGCTTATGCGAGCAGTTATGTAAGAAGTCAATGCATTTTAAAACGGAAAGCAATGTGAGATTTAGCGATTGGTTTTCGAAAACACACGTCTGCAGTGCACATAGAAAATGTATTCTAAGCTATTTTTTGCTCGTTCTGCTTCGAAAGAACAGCATATGGCTTTCGGAAAAATTATTAGGTACTTCGGCAAATAGGAGCTCATATAAAATAAAAATGTTAAAGTCTTAAAATCACAAAAATTAATCTACTTCTAGAATTTTGTTGCATTTTTTGTTTTTAAATTGGGCACCGCAAAATTACGTTAAAATCTTTACCTAATCGAAACCAATAAACATAGAGTTATAAGTGGAGACATGGCAGCTGTGCCAAAAAGAATTTATTTGTTTTTCTTTTTCAAGTCGCTTTCGCAGTCTCGTGTGTGTCTCTCTATGTTTATTCACACAGTCTACGCTGAATACTCTAATGGAAAATATTTGCAACGCCAAGTCAATTGTTGTTATATGTATACATATTTAGATGTTTATAACCGTTTATCCCTTTCGTCCTAAATGTATTTAAGAAATATATGAGCATAGAGAGGATACACAAAATCAATTTATTTTTTATTTGGCTCAAGCTGCTTCATAAAGTCGCAAGTTTGAAGGAAGGGTATGTGATCTCAGAAGCAAGATAAAAATGCCAAAAACGTCTCAAGCGCTAAAAATGAAAAAGCATATGAAGTCGAGAATGGTTACACGCATTGCCATCATGTATGTACATATGTACATATGTGTCACCGCACACATGAAATTGCGAAGCAGACTTGAAGAGGAAACACAACTTTGTTTTGCGAGAGTCGCTTTGCGTTCAATGCTCAAGAGAGCCAACGCCAAGCTCTCTCTCTCTGGGAGCCAATCCACTAAACTGATTAGGCAGCAGGTTTTTCTGTGCTCTGACCACTCTATATGTTTTTTACTCTAGGTAAAAATCTTCTAAAACCAGTTTTGTTCTATCTGGGTATTTAGGAATCAGAAAAGTTAAGTCGCATTCAAATATTTTACCCAAAAAAAAATTACATAAATGCCAAAAATTCAGGCTTTTTACCCATAGTGCACTGCCAATAAATTTCTTTATTCTGGCTATAATAATGATCCTCTCCGATCCCAATTCGGTGATAGATATGGTCATTCCTACGGAATGGCATTTTTTAGTTTTCTTTTATCTTCAAATTTGTAGCTTTGGGAGGTTTTCGTCGTTTTGCGGGGGCGGAAGGGGGCGGGGCTTATTTTTTAAATACCCTTGTAACAGTGTGAGCATACAGAAGTCTGGATGCAAAATTTGGTGGCTCTAGCTTTTATGATCTCTGAGTACTAGGCGCTCATCAGGACAGACTGACGGACGGACGGACAGACAGACATGGCTATATCGATTGCTCTATTGATGCTGAATAGAATATATATACTTTGTGGGGTCGGAAACGTTTCCTTCTCTGCGGTACATACATCAGTTATTTCGCACAAATACAATATACCCTATTTACTCTTCGAGTACCGTTTGTAAAAAGGACTCATTCCCGCGTGTTTCACCCCCTGTAAATTTGAATTGAAAACCTCACGCATAGTGTACTCATGCTTAGGGGAAAAGGGAGCGATACCGAAGTACTGTTTGGAAGCAACTAAGTCCGACTGGGCGGCACTGGTTTTAATAGATTTATCCATTCACTTTTCCGTGTGTGTGTTTATTCGCTTTTTTGCGGTTACATTTATTTCTCTTCGACGCATTTACAATGCAACAACAGCCAAAAAGCGAGAAGCGGCAAGGGAAATAGCCATTAAAAACAGTTTGTTTCAAAACTGCTGGCACAGCAGCAACAACAGCAGCCAAAGCCGCCGCTCGCAAATTGTTTGCTTCAGCAGCGATTGGCGTGACACTTTTTACTGTGTCCCTGATGGCATGGTCACGGACCCAACGCACAGCATTAGCAATTATATAAAGAGGTGCCGTCGGGCCCGTTTGTCACGTATGGATGCTGCTTGTGAGTGCGAGTGAAAGGGTTCTGCGCAGTAAGTGTGAGTGAAACGACAATGGAGTGTGCGCCTGAAGCACTGAACTCAAAGGGAAATGACACGAGGAACGCTGCCGACGACGAGACCTCCTTGTATAGTTGCTTGATGCTTATATAATTACTTCATGGCTCTGCCGCGGAGCTGCCGCTCACGTACACGTGTATTACAGTGATTGGTACCAAAACCAATTTCTTTCGGAGTACCGTTTTGCGTGCTGTCTTCGCACACGAGCGCCAAAACGAAGCGCGAGGTATGGGTGCCGAGCCCTGTTCTAAATACATATTTCTAAAGACCTTTTTTTAAATCAACATCCCATTACATCCCCATTAGCTGCAACGACTAGATTTATTTTGTAAATGATTGCCAAAATAGTCTGTCGTTGTTTTAATATCTTTCAATGTCCTGTTCCACGACTCAAGCGGATGTTTGTGTGGCAGCTTAAATACTGAATGAGCTGTTCTGGCTCCATCTAATAAAGTGGCTGCAATGCCCGATGATGCAACGGCCAATGCGATGCCATTATCTGATCGTATTTCAGCAAGAATTAGCGAAATAACGAATGTTTTGCCAGTTCCACCCGGTGCATCAAAGAAGAACCCACCTTGTCCAGCTGAAACTGCGAGCATAATGCGATCATAAATGGTTCTTTGTTCCTCATTCATTAGTGGGACATCGCGTGCAACAATCGCTGCCATTTCTACAGTGCTGTACTGCAGTTCACGATTCATTTCAGTATTCAATAATAAGATGCAGTTCGATTTGGCGAATTTATACCGAAATGACTGAGTGGTAAGTTGGCAATGACAATGCAAAGATCCTCAATAGCAATTAATGCTTCATTGTACATTGCATCGCTGAATGTTATGGTTAGATCGTTGATCAGTTGTCGACCGGTGATGAAAAATTATTAAATTACTTTGGGGTTGGCGATAAAAGGGTCAAAATTTAGTGTTGTATGTATTTTTTAATGCGACATAATAGAAACGAGAAGGGACGTGTGAGACGCTTCTTACGCGTCACAATTTTTATACCCGGCACTCAGTACTACATCTGCACTTTAGCGGTTATTTGTTAAATTTTTTCTTCATCTGTCATCTACACCAACAACACTGCTCACGCCAACACGCTCCTTTAGCTCGCCACCCTCCCCTATAGACACACACTGCAGAGTCGCGGCAGAGGCAGAGGCAGAGACGTGTCAGGGGCAGAGGCCATAAACAGCGCGAATCAGAGTGTGCTGCAATAAGCTGCGGGACTAGGTGGGTTTGGCCACTGCAAAGTAATTTCTTCATTGTGTAGATTTGGGAGTTTTTCGCCCTTTTGCGGAGGCGGAAGGGGGCGTGGCTCATTTTTTGAAATACACTTGTAACAGTGTGAGCATACAGAAGTCTGGATGCAAAATTTGGTGGCTCTAGCTCTTATAGTCTCTGAGTACTAGGCGCTCATCAGGACGGACAGACGGACAGACAGACAGACAGACATAGACTCGGCTATTGATACTGATCAAGAAATATATATTCTTTATGGGGTCGGAAACGTTGCCTTCTGTGCGTTACATACAACCGTTATTCGCACAAATACAATATACCCTATTTACTCTTCGAGTACCGGGTATAATACAAATAAAGAAATTAAAAAAATGTCTAAAAATTCAAAATTAAAGAAAAAGGTTAAGGGTGGACAACCCTTATCACTAAGGGGTATGAAAAATAGATGTTGCCCGATTCTCAGACCTACTCAATATGCTCACAGAATTTCATGAGAATCGGTCAAGCCATTTCGGAGGAGTACGGCAACGAACATTGTGACACGAGAACTTTATATATAAGATACATTTGATTATTTGATTATTTTTGATCAAATTATTTTATTAGATTATGTTAATCCTAAGAACTTTGCGCTCGCTTTTTCTGGAGTGCGATTGCCTTCCGAGTTCATAAGCTTCAGCTGATGGAAAAGTAAAAAGATTAATTGAATGTACATTTAAATAACTGAATGAGGGATATTTACATAGCACTACTCGGCAAAATCGAACTTTTTTTTTTTCTCAAGGAACCAAAGCGACCTTTTCACATAGATTTCGGGCATTACACTTATTTAATGAGTCATGGTATTCTTTCTATGCCAGAACTCTTATTTAAAGAATGGGTTTTCAGAGGTTTTGTTTTTTAAGTATCTTAGATCGGGTTTTAAATAACTTTCTTTGTCTGAAAAGTTAAAAATACCGCGCAAAAATAACAATATTTGCATTTCAAAGGAAAAATTGTGTCGGGTAGTGTAATAGCTCATAATTTTACTTCATTAAGAGACTTAGAGAAGAATAATAACACTAATTGACACCATTTTCCCCTCAAGAAACCAAATCAACTTTTTTTGAAAGATATGGGGCTTAGAAATGGAGTGATGTTTTTTTTTCATTGTAATGAAATTTGTCATTCTAAGAAGCTGCTAAGTGCATCTATAAACTGTACCCAAAACTGTATGGCTTTAGCTTACCGTCTGGGAAATATTAGGCTTTGTAAACCAAAAATGATTATTTTTGTGCGGTATTTATTACAAACATTTTTTTCCTCAAGAAACCGAACCAACTCTTTCTGATAGATTTGGGGCATTCCATTTTTTTAATCTGGCTATAATAGTGATCCAGTCGAGTTTTAATTCGGTGATCTGATAGATATGGTCATTCCCTACGGATTTGTGTTGGATTTCTCTTATCTTCAAAATGTGGATGCAGCATATTTATGCCCTTTGTGGGGGCGGGGCTCATTTTTAAAATATACTTGTATGAGTGTGATATTACAGCAGTCTATAGGCAAAATTCGTTGAGAGCTAGCCGACAAACTAGACGGACGGACAATTGGACAGAAAGACGGATATAGACTCGGCTTTTGATGATGGTTAAGATTATATATACTTTATGGGGTCGGAAACGTTTCCTTCTGTACGTTACATACATCACCTTTTGTGCAAAAATACAACATACCCCATTTACTCTTCTTCGAATACAGGGTATAATTATGTAAATCCACGTATCACGTATCTAAATACCCGTATATAGATACTTATACATACATACGTGTGCATTATTTGAATCTCAGCAGAGAAATGTTTCCACTTGGAATAATTCAAATCGTCTGTACCCATTGAAGTCTGACGCTGAGCTTTGAGCTTTATCATAGCTGTATAATCGGATGATCTTCTTGGTCTCCCGCATTTCACTAATTTCATTGAGATATGCTTGTGAGGGCAGTATAAGTATTTCCCTACCAAATTTACCTAAACAGAACTGGCACATTGCTACAGTACAGCTTATGACTGTTTTCCAAGTAAAACGGGGGATCCCATGACAAGTGAAATCAAAATTTATAGAGGTGCGCTGTCTGCTTTATTCATGCAGCACTTGTGCTGCCATTCAGTATTTAGCAGCCGACTCGTTGTTATTAAAGGCACATTAAATGGCACAAAATTAATCGTTGAGCAACTACTTAGTTTGGTGGGGAGATGGCAATAAGTGGTGTGTTATAACTCACCAACCAACTTCTGGGGCAATCGATACAGCTAGCGCTTTGCCTACTATATGGCTTCCTTTGTTGATGTTCCGCAGCAGAAAAGCTGTGGGCGAGACTTAAAACCAGCTCCTCACTAAAGCTCAGTCGTTGGGCAGCATGGAACGTTGGCGCAACAAAGTGGCGGTAGTGACTGGCGCCAGTGCTGGCATTGGTGCGGCCTGTGTACGCGCTTTGGTCGGTGCCGGTCTGGTAGTTATCGGCCTGGCGCGTCGCCAGGAGCGCGTTACGCAGCTGCGGGCAGGATTACCAGAGGAGGAGCAGGGGCGTCTGCACGGAATGAGGTGCGACGTTACGCACGAGGAGGACGTACTGGCAGCATTCGACTGGGCACATCGCCAGTTAGGTGGCGTAGACGTGCTGGTCAGCAATGCAGGGATTATTGCCAGCGGAGAGCTAAGCGGTCAGTCCAACACTGCGGCCATGCGCGACACCGTAGAAACGAACGTCATGGGCAGTGTTTACTGCATCCGCGAGGCTTTCCAATCGATGAGACAGCGAGGGGCCGAGGGTCACGTGGTCATCGTGAACAGCGTGGCCGGACAACATGTGCCAAACCTAGGTCCCCAGCTCCCCTCACTGAATATATATCCGGCCAGCAAGTTTGCGCTCCGCGCCATGAACGAAATATATCGTCAGGAGTTTCTACGCAACAAGACCCGAGTCAGGGTCTCGGTAAGAGGGGACTCCCTTTACCACCACTCTAGCAATCACGTCATTGGAAATACCTTGCAGACCATCAGTCCTGGCATTGTCGACACGGACATTTTGCCGCAGCAGATCCAGGCGTTCATTAGGCAATACATGCCAATGCTACAATCAGATGATGTTGCTGATGCGGTGCTCTGGACTATCGGTACTCCACCCAACGTACAGGTACGCTCTCCTACCCCCTGTCTACATATTGTACTTTCTGAGGTCCTTATTATTTGCAGGTGCACAACATCACCATCAAGGCGCAAGGTGAAAAGTTCTAGGCTAAGCAACGAGGTTACACTCCAAAAATGTACAGCTCGAGAGTCATATTTGTATGCTTAAATAAATATTAAATAACTCAGCTGGCTCCTGCGTTTGGTCTCTTTAGTACAAAAACGAGAAGGGACGTGTGAGACGCTTCTTACGCGTCACAACTTTTATACCCGGCACTCAGTACTACAAATGCACCTTAGCGGTTATTTGTCGAATTTTAAATTTTTTCCTTATCTGTCATCTACATCAACAACACTACTCACGCCAACACGCTCCTTTAGCTCGCCACCCTCCCCTAGAGCAACACACTGCAGAGTCTGGGCAGAGACGCGGCAGAGGCTGGGACGTGTCAGGGGCAGAGGCCTCTGCCACTGCGCGAAGCAGAGTGTGAATGAGAGAATGTGCAAAAAACAAATATAAGGGGTTTAGCCACTGCAAATTAATTTCTTCATTGTGGCTATAATAATAATAATGATCCAACCGTATCCCAATTTGGTGATCTGATAGATATGGTCATTCCCTACGGAATGGCGGGGCGGGGCGGGGCTCATTTTTGAAATACACTCGTAACAGTGTGAGCATACAGAAGTCTGGATGCAAAATTTGGTGGCTCTAGCTTTTATAGTCTCTGAGATCCAGGCGCTCAACAAGACGGAGGGACAGACGGGCGGACGGACAGACAGACATTGCTCAATCGACTCGGCTATTGATGCTGATCAAGAATATATATACTTTATGGGGTCGGAAACGTTTCCTTCTGTGCGTTACATACAACCGTTATTCGCACAAATACAATATACCCTATTTACTCTTCGAGTACCGGGTATAATTGTCAGGATACCCTCGATTCCGTGCAAAAACAATTCCTCATCTTTGTCCTGCGTGGACTTTAGAACCTTAATCTTCTCCTTCTTCCTTCTAACGAGAGCAGGCGGCGCCTCATTAACATCCACCACCATCCACTTCCTACATGTAATTCTCTTTCTCCACAAACTTCACTCTGGTGTGGTCGACACTTGTTCTTTTAAAGCCAAATCAATATTAATTAATAATTTAAGTTAGCTCAGGAAACTTAGGCTATTTTCTAACCACAACTTGGCATTGATATTGACCATAGTGGCTACTTGAGCCAATAGATCATTACCATTAGGTTACTCTTATCAAAGTTTAACTACACATATTTAAAGATTTAGCCACAAACAATAGCAATGCATTTTAAAATGCTGGACTTTGTCACGCCAATGTCAAACGGTTCGATCAAGAACCTCAACCCAAACAATATGATTACATTTTTGTACCACTTTGAGAAATATTTTAGAAACATTACACGTGGGGAGTCTCAATGAATGGTCATTTCAACGCAATTTCTTCAACCTGGCGGTGAAGGTAAGGATACAAACAAGCTAATATTGCAAAATGAGCTAGGATCGAGCTATCTTTTCTACAAAACTTGGCAGGAAGGCTGTAGAAGCTTCATAAACATATCTGAGGCAAAGTTGTTGCCTTATATTTAAAGCATTAATTTTAGATAACTAATTAGATAGATTGTTACAGTTTGGAATTAAAAGTTCGGTCACTGTTAACAAGCGCAGCTTATGCGAGCAGTTATGTAAGAAGTCGACTAATGATTGGGCGAATGATTGCAAATGTAGGTTCTTGTAGGTGGAGGGCCAGACGAAGGAAATGCGTAGGATCGATTCTGACGATAATGACTGACGATCAATAAAACACTAAGGCCATGCTCAAACTGTAGCTGAAAACGAACCTGAAAGCTATCAGTTTTTATGAGAAAGAGTCAGCCGGCAGGATCTCACATTGCTTGCTGCTTGCTGTCCGATGAGTCCAACGAGCGTGAGGTGGCTCAAGGGGGCCTAGCTGAGGCCACCGGACGGGCCGCAGGTTGCGGATATCGAACGGCCTACCTAGTTTAGGTAGGTCAGCTGTGAATAAGCGGAAATAAACAGCCCCGGACAGCCAGCGGGTGTTCGCGAAGAAGCAACACTGACGAAGTGCTTGTGGTGCCGCCTCGTATAAATAGCTCACACACTTCTCCTCCCCACACAACACCTATCCTCATCCTCACCCACCCACCTCAAACCGGGCTGGACTAAGGTTTCATTCGACCCGTGCCGAGAGTCAGTCTGGCTGGAGGCCCGGTATAAAAACTTGCCCAGTCGTGAACGGAGAGCTCAGGGAAATGGCAGCCCCCTGTTCTAATGATGCCTTACCTGGGCAACGTGGATCTCTGCCCGGGCTGACCGTTCCCCTTCTCTGCATCTCGTGGGATCAGAATGCATAAAAAAATAATAATAAAAAAAAAAAAAAAACATATGAGAATAACCCTCCCCAAAAGTCTGAAGGGAACAATCCCAAGCAGGAAAAGGCAGCGGCCCAAAGGCCAGGCCTAACCCGCTCATTAGCAGGAAAGACCTGCCCGGTGGACAGCGAGGGTGCGAGCCCGTTGGGGCCCCACTCCAATCCAGCACAGCACCCCCCAATACTGACGCCATGGAGAGGCAGCTAAGCCACACTGCGGCTGCCCGACCTTCTGGCAAAGTAGAGTGGGAGGTTGGGCCATCGACCAGCGCCGAAGCAAAACGGTTCACATACGCCGAAAAGAGGAGTGCAGGGCACATACTCCGTCGGCAGTACGCGAGCACAGAAGCAAGCTGCTCAGAGGACTGGCTGAAGAAAGTAAAGTGGGCCTCGGAAGTGTTTCCGAACTTTACTCTGGAACCGCATAAACCGCCCCAGCAACCAAAAAGGCAGCGCTCTCAGGAGACGCCTGGACCAGCTGCAAAGCGATCCAGGATTGCCTTTGCGCAGATTGCCAAGGAGAGGACGCTGTTAGGCGTCGTCGACAGATGCAGCGCGGACGGAAGAATCCCAAGGAGCCAGTGGAAGTGGGTGGAAGCGGCATTGGCCGACCGCTGCTTCGAGCTCCTGGACAAGGACCCCGGCCCATCTCCATTCTGCAAAGACATGGGATGGTTCCAGGACACAAAAATCATAGCCTGCGAAAAAGAGCGCTCCATGCAGCTATATAAAGCAGCGGTAGAGCAAGTTGGTGAAGTTTACCCAGGCGCTAAACTAGCAGCAGTCGACTGGAGCGAAGTGCCCAGCAGGCCGAGGGCGAGAATTTGGGTGCCGGCCTCCATCAAGGAGCCAGAACGCATCCTGCTAATGTTGCAGCGATGCAACCCAAGCCTTCCAACAGCGGACTGGAAGGTTGTTAAAGTTGAAGCGACGCAAGGCCCCACAAACCAAGCCGTGGTCGTGCTTAACAAGGAGTCGCTGGCCCCGATAGAGGCAGCCAAAAATGAGCTCAACTTTGGGTTCAGCTCTGTCACCGTAAAGGTGTACTAATCGGATGCAGCGGCCGGGGCGCGTCCTGTCGACAACCCAGTCGAGCAGGATGTTGCCTCGGAGATCGAGGCACCCGACAACGAGCTGGAGTTGGCCCACGAAGGTGACTCCCTAGAGTCGGAGCTGATGCTGGAGTTCGAGGCAATGTGCCGGAACGAAAGCTCAGGCGAGTCGGACGCCGACAATACAGTGGTGGAGATAAAAAAGGATCCCTCTGAGGCTCCTTCAGATAAATCTCCACCACTGTAAAGCAGCAACTGCTGCCCTCCTACTCCGCTTGGAATCGAGCGGACGCGATGTAGTCCTAATCCAGGAGCCTTGGGTGGTTGGAGACAAGGTCTGTGGATTAGCGACGAAGGACTACAAGCTGATTGTAGCACCAAAGGAAGGTTAAATTCGCACCTGCATTTGAGCTAGAAAGCACGTAAACATCTTTCTGCTCCAAAATTGTAGGGATGGCGACAACACAGCAGCTAGCCTAGAGCTGCAAGGGACACACCTCAGAGTGGTGTCGTCCTATATGGCTCACGACCAATGTGACCATCCCAGCGACCTTGTCCGCAAGATAGCCAGCGACAGTGTACGGTGAGGCGTGTAGCTGCTTTTTTTGTTTTTTTTGAGAGAATCTGGTTTTTGGGAACCGCCGAAAAATAGGCACTGCCAGGAGTGCAAATGCGAGCATACTTCTCTTAAGAAAGTAGCGGAGGAAGCGAATTGCATAGATACGGAGAGCAGAGAATGCAGCGACAAGCTAGTTAAAAGGAGAGCGAGTTCGAAGGCAAATTTCGAACAGAGAGGCTTTAAATAGAGGTCGGCAGGACGCCATTAGGCATTTTTGAGCTTTATCTCTATCAATTAAAAGAGTTTTAGAGGCCAAGAAAGTTTTTTTCCAAGTGAACAAGTGCAGTAAAAAGTTAAATTTGCACCGCCAACTTTACACCGCCACCATCGATCTGCTAGATCAATTAGCCTGCGAGAGCCGCAAGGCAGCTACTAGGTAAGGGAAGCTGGGGAAAAAAATAAGAAAAGGCAAGACTGATACATTTGCCCACCTTTATGCATAGGCAGCGACTAGATAAGCCAAAGAGGGGGCTCGGCCGTTTTTAATTTGTCAGCTGGAGCGACAGAGTTTCGCCGGAGCTTTTGCCCCCGCTAAGCAAGCGAGCGAGAGGGAAAAGCAAACAGACGGCGGCCACCTAAAACAGCGCCAAAGCGGTGCCTACGCGGAGAAGTTAAAACCCCGCGAGCGAAGGGAGGGAAATAAACAAATTATTAAAACCTAATCTACAGCCAAGCCCACTCAACAAGTGGAAAAAAATGTTATAGAAAAAAAAAGAAAAAAAATACCCCCCCGATAATGTTTAAATATTAATAATTATAGTCAAAAAATCTTTATTTTAATGGTTCAGTACTTTTAGTTTTCTATTGCTATTCTATCTCTTTCTACCTTCCTCTAAATTTTAGAGTCTAAAAGTTAAAAGCGATCGCCGTTAAATGCACAGATGGCAGAGAGAGAAAAGAATTTGAGGCGTGCAAAGGTGGAAAGGAAAGACAAAAAAAGTTTATTGCACTGAATAACCGCAAGACGGATTTTGTATGTGCATGATTGTGTGTGGTGCGGCTGAGTTTTTTTTTGTTGTTCTGGTTTTTTTTGGGTGTTTATTTTTAGCGGCCGAAATCGGAAGCGCTTCTACGATGGAGGTACCGTGTGAGTAAATATGTATATATGCATGTAAAAGTGAAACGATGTCTTGTTTGGGCACAATGGTCCATTAGTAAAGGCAAATATAGTAAAGACTAAGAGAGAAAAAAAAAAAAAAAAACAGACAGCCTAAGCCACAAACACATACATATGCCTTCACATTAAAAAAAAATAGAGGGTATCTACGCATATGCAAGTGCAGGTACAGCTGTTTTGTTTGTCCACACATTTTTTTTCCATGGCTTCACCCTTCTTTAGTTTCCCCTCTCCCATGTGCATTTATTGTGCATTTAATTATATTTCCTTTTGCTTCTTTTGCTTCTATTGATTTTAAAATCGTTACATTTAGTTTATTTTAAGCATAATTGATTACTGGGTAGAATTTATGGGAATGATTATTTTTATGGGAAATTTAATTAAAGGTTATTAGTATTAAATAAATATTTATAATGATTGAATAGAGTATTAGTGTTTGATCTCCAACAGCAAACCCCTGTAGGCCCCTCGAAGATAAAGGGGTCTTGTAATTAGTTTATTTATTCTTGGCGACTGCAAGACCAAGGTATGGTGGGCGTAAATGTGCCTCGCAAACACCTGAGGTATGCTGTCCGTTGTCCGTTTTACACCTGTAGTTATTGTCTTCCGTTTTAGGCGTACTCTTCCGTACTCTTCCGTCCGGTATGGCTTTTTGGATGCACGTTTCATTTTTTTTTAAGGTAATAATAAGGTAGGCCTTAGCTTGGACCAAGAACACCACACTCGTAGCCGACTAGCTAGCAGCCGGAATAAATATAAGCGTGCCGTCCAATGCTAAGAATAACATCTTGCCTAATCATGGGTTATCCATTACATATATTATTATTTTTGGCGCCCAACGTGGGGCCTGACTTTTGATAGGAATTGTCAACAAATTGGTTCACGAGCAATGATCAACGATATTTAAAGGTGTGGTTCACGAGCAATGACCTAAAATAGACTGTCATTTGACTAATATTTTTTTTTATTTTTATTTCGTTTTTTTGTTTATTGTTCATTGAGATTGAGGAGAAGTTTGTTGAAAGTTTCAATTCCGAGGTCTTGAATGAAGATGAATAGGAAGAGATCGAAAACATTTCCGCTATCAGTTAGTTCCTGTACGAGTCCTTGGAATACCGAAAAGAACTTAACCGTAGGTTCTTTTTTTTTCCGGGCCAGGATTCTAAAGGTTCTGATTGAGTTCTTCCCTTTTCGGTGCCAATAGCCGGACTGTCTTGACCCCATAAAATAGGAATACTGCAAGAATAGCTTTTGGAAGCTGTCTGTAGTAGTCCAGATCAATTCAGTTTAGGCTTGAAGCACCTGTCCTCAACTTTATGCAATTGGAGCTTTTGGAAGCATTTAGGTAGGTCGACAGATTTGGATTAACAGGTGATGCATTTCGCATAGCTGCATTTCCTGACCACGGCCGATTTCATTAATGTCCAAGCTTGCATTCAAATTTTATTTTTTTTTTGAATATTAGATCACTATTTAGCCGAAATTGGACGCAGGGAGAATAATTTAATTTGTTTTCCACTGCCCGTGGCATTTAGTTGTTCTTAACTGTTTTCATTAATTACTTTCCTGCCTTTAGCTATACTTGGTGTATTAAATCGTGCAATGTGAGAGGCTAGGGAGGGGAGCTAAGCTAAACGGGGAGATCAAACTATTTAGAAGTGTTTTTTGTTTTTTTTGCGATTACATTTAAAATTTACAAATTTTTTTGATGTGGTCGAACTCATTTTTTTTTTTAAATTTTGGTTTTTATTCTACTTTAACATATTTTCTTATATTTTTTTTATTTTTATTTTAGACTTTTTTTTAATTTCATAATAGTTGAGGCAGTTAATTTTAAGATGGGACTAGATCGGTCGGATGATGAAGGGGAAGTTCCCGCAGCAGTTCGTTGTGGGCATTGCAAGGAAGCTATAGCTCCCGAAAATCTATTTAAAACCCCATGCCAACACGAATTCCATAAAGCCTGTGCAAATACAATTTTCAAAACACAAACAACTTGCCCAACTTGCAAAACTATATGCTATGCCTCATCGTCTTCCCAGCAGCCTCTAGTACCTGGCAAGACTAGACAGCAGACGAGGTTAGTTCTTAAGGAAGGGAACAACCCATCGCAATTGGAGTCAGATAATCAACCATCAGGTTCCAAGCAAATATCTAGGGAGATCGCTGAAGCGATAAAGGGTATGCAAAATGAACTCCTTAACCATCTGACGGAGAAGATGGCTCAAATGATAAATACATCAGTGGATGCTCGGTTAGCCGATGCACAAGTTCCGCAGCCATCAATAGGAGATCTGAACAGAAACGTTTCATTTGATCAATTGTTAGGGATTCCCGAGGAGAATCAGCGCGAAGATTTCTTACTACCACCTTTGACTTCTCTGACTAGAACAACAATTTCTGATTTAGCACAGAGACCGGACAAGGTTGGACATATAATGAATAATTGGAAGCTTCGCTTTTCAGGAGCACCAGAAGCCTTGAGCGTAGAGGCCCTAACCCATCAAACGCTGGAGGGTAACTTCATGCTGCTGTGTAGCAATGCCAATACCTTGTTTGAAGGAAAGGCATCAGATTTTTATTGGAGGTATCATAAGACAGCCGGCTCAGTGAGATGGATAGAACTGTGTGAAGCCTTGCGGAAGCAGTTTAGGGATTCCCGAACAGACGTAGATATCAGACAGTTGATTCGCGATAGAAAGCAGAGAGAAAAGGAGAGCTTTGAAGTATTTTTCGATGCAATCTTGAAACTGACGGATAAGCTTGAGCAGCCTCTATCTCATAAAACTCTAGTCGAGATCGTTCGCAGGAACTTGCGTCCAGAAATACAGCATGAAATCTTGAATCAAACCATAGATTCGATAGAAGTGCTGAGGGATATATGCAGGAAACGAGAATGCTTTTTGGAAGAGGTGCGTCGTACTCATGGCTACCAAAAACCTGCTCCATTTCGAAAACAAATCTCGGAGCTAGTGGACGAAACCTCAGGAGAAGATGCAGAAGAGTTCTTGGAATCAGAGTTTGGGGATGAAGTGGCCGCCATATCTCTCATTTGTTGGAATTGCCGAAAGGAGGGACACCGGTACCACGACTGCGTAGGAAAACGTAAAATATTCTGTTTTGGATGCGGGGCACCAAACACGTATAAGCCCTCTTGCAAAAAGTGTCAAAAAAACACCATGGAGAACACGGCAGATCCTCGTCGGCTGAGCAGTGTTCCGCAGAGGGGGGCGACGAAACAGGACTAAGACTCTAAGACTAGGACTCTCCTCGGGATTTGATTGAGTCACACACACCAATGGTGGGATGGCACAAATTTCTAGCAGAGGCCAAGCAAAAGATAGCACCCCAATGGGAGACCGCAAAGTCGAATATAGTTACAAGAAATGCACGGCGCATAAAGGCACATTTTAAATCCATAAAATATATAAATGAATTAAGGAAAAAGAAAGGAGATAGGAGGCCTTATGCAGACGTTAAGATTCTATATAAAACAGTAACCGGATTACTAGACACCGGCGCGGGAATGAGTTGCGTGGGTGGTCAGTTAGCTAAGGAAATAATATGTAGTAAAATACCATTTAAATTAATGTCGTCTAACGCTTTTACAGCAGATGGCAAAAAGCAAGAAATATTAGGAAAATTAACTACTAAAATAGAGTACAGGGGGGAAGCTAAGATAATATAACTATTTATAATCCCAAATTTAAGTCAAGATTTATATTTAGGAATTGATTTTTGGTCACTTTTTAATTTACTACCGTCCGAATTCAATATTTCAGAAATTAGCGAGGGTTTTGATAGACATACTCTTACTTCCGCTCAAGAATCGGCATTAAGCCAAATTATCTCACAATTTCCATCCTTCTCTGTTCTGGGTCTGGGCAAGACACAAATGCTTACGCACTCTATTGATGTAGGGAACGCTAAGCCCATAAAACAGAGACATTTCCCAGTCTCACCAGCAGTCGAAAAATTGATATACGGTGAAGTTGATAGGATGTTGAAGTTAGGGGTGATTGAAGAGTCAGAAAGCGCTTGGTCTTCGCCTGTGTTTCTGGTCCAAAAACCAGGAAAAGTCCGTCTCTGTTTAGATAGTCGGAAGGTCAATGCGGTGACCGAAAAAGATGCTTACCCCTTGCCGCAAATTGATGGCATTTTGAGTAGATTACCAAAGGCAGAATACATAACTAGCCTGGACCTAAAAGATGCATTTTGGCAAATACCGTGAGAGAAGGCATCTAGGGACAAGACGGCATTTACCATACCAGGGCGACCCTTATACCAATTTAAGGTTATGCGTTTCGGCTTATGCAACGCTTGTCAAGCCATGTCCAGACTTATGGATAAGGTAATTCCCTCATCGCTCAGAAACCAAGTTTTCGTTTATCTTGATGACTTGCTGGTCATCTCAGACGCGTTTTGCGGCTAGTGTCACAACACATCCGTCAAGCAGGATTGACGATAAATATAGAAAAGAGCAGATTCTGTAGGCGATCCGTAAAGTATCGCGGTCACATAATTGGCGAGGGTGGAATACGAACAGACCCGGAAAAGATCTCCGCCATCACTAAGTTTCCGCTGCCGAAAACACTCAGAGCCCTAAGGAGCTTCCTTGGAATGGCAGGATGGTATAGGAAATTTATACATCATTTTTCTACATTGTCTGCTCCGTTGACAGACTTACTAAAACAGAAGAAGAGATTTGTCATGTCCCGGGAAGGTATAGAAGCTTTCCAGAAATTGAAGGAATCGCTATGCACGGCCCCAGTTTTGAGAAGTCCTGACTTTCTAGAAGCCTTTCTATATTCATTGTGATGCGAGCAATACAGGAGTAGTGGGTGTATTAGTCCAAAAGACGGAGGAAGGGGATGAAATGCCGATAGCATTCGTTTCAAAAAAACCAAATAAAGCCCAGCGCAATTATACCGTAACCGAGCTGGAATGCTTGGCGGCTTTAGTGTGTATTAAAAGATTTAGAGCATTTGTCGAAGGTCATCAATTCACAGTGATAACGGACCATGCCTCACTGAAGTGGTTGATGTCTCAGAATGATCTGCATTCAAGGTTAGCTCGATGGTCTCTCAAGCTGCAAGGTTTTCGGTTTAACATCGAACATAGGAAGGGAACCCAGAATGTAGTCCCAGATGTATTGTCAAGGGTCCACCAAGATGAGATCGCGGCAATAGATGATAGTAATGGCCTGCTTGTGGATCTTGATTCTCCTCACTTCAAATCGGTGGAGTATCTCGAGCTAGTAGATAGGGTAAAAAGCAACCAGGAGCAATTACCAGACGTAAAAGTTGTCGATAACTTAGTTTACCGTAGAGCAGAGCATACGAACGGGGATTTGCTTCATGACTCATTTGCCTGGAAGCTATGGATGCCTAGCGAATTGGTCAGCGTGATCCTAAAACAGTCGCATGATGATCCTCTAGCTTCGCATGGGGGTATCCATAAGACCTTGGAGCGAGTCCGACGGTTATACTTTTGGCCGGGATTGGTTAACGACGTGAAAGCCTATATAAACAACTGCAGCGAATGTAAGAGAACAAAGGCGCCCAACTTTACCATGCGACCACCGATGGGAAAGGCGGCGCAATCACAACGATTCTTTCAGAGATTGTACATAGACTTTCTGGGTCCGTATCCGAGGTCGCGAAGTGGTCACGTCGCTATCTTTATCGTATTGGACAATTATTCAAAATTTGTGTTCCTCAAAGCCGTGAAGAAACTGACTGCGGACGTAGTCATTAAATACTTTCGGGAATATCTTTTCCATACTTTCGGGGTGCCAGAATCCATAGTGTCGGATAATGGATCCCAATTTAGAGCTGAGAAGTTCCAAAACCTTTTAAAAAGCCACCGGATCTCTCATACCTTGACAGCGGTACACGCGCCACAGGCCAATGCCTCCGAGAGAGTCAATCGCTCAGTGATTGCTGCCATCAGAGCATATGTGCGCCCAGACCATAAAGATTGGGATGAACATTTAAGTAGTATTTGTTGTGCACTCAGATCCGAAGTTCACTCTGGAATAAGCGCGACCCCATATTACATGGTGTTTAGGCAGCATATGATTACTTCCGGGGCTACTTACTCGCTTTTGAGATCGCTCGAGATGTTAGAAGATTATGTTAGAACCTTTACCAAGGAAGATTCTTTGGAGTTGGTCCGGAAAAAAGCTCGAGAAGTAATGGACAAGCAAAATGCTCGGAATGAAAGACAATACAATCAGAGGTCGAGAGAGGTAGTGTACCAAGTAGGACAGGAAGTGTATAGAAGAAATTTCAAGCAAAGCAACTTTCAAGCTGGCTATAATCACTAAGCAAACAACACATAGAGACTGCAAATCAAGTAAAAACTGGCTGCCTAATCAGTATAGTGGATCGGCTCCCATTGGCTTCGGCTCTTGGTGAGAGAGCCTTCGGCTGAGACAATTTGGCGTTGGCTCTCTTGAACATTGAACCCAAAGCGACTCTCGCAAAAACAAAGTTTTGTTTCCTCTTGAAGTCTGCTTCGCAATTTCATGTGTGCGGTGACACATACATATGTACATACATACATGATGGCAATGCGTGTATCCATTCTCGACTTCAATTTTTAGCGTTTGAGACGTCTGGCATTTTTCTGTTTTTCTGAGATCACATACCCTTTTTTTCAAACTTGCGACTTTATGAAGCAGCTTGCCCCAAATAAAAATAAATTGATTTTGTGTATCCCCTCAATGCTCATATATTTCTTAAATACATTTAGGACGAAAGGGATAAACGGTTATAAACATCTAAATATGTATACATATAACAACAATTGACTTGGCGTTGCAAATATTTTCCATTAGAGTATTCAGCGTACACTGTGTGAATAAACAGAGTTATAAGTGGAGTCATGGCAGCTGTGCCAAAAAAGAATTCATTTGTTTATCTTTTCAAGTCGCTTTCGCAGTCTCGTGTGTGTCTATCTATGTTTATTCACACAGTGTACGCTGAATACTCTAATGGAAAATATTTGCAACGCCAAGTCAATTGTTGTTATATGTATACATATTTAGATGTTTATAACCGTTTATCCCTTTCGTCCTAAATGTATTTAAGAAATATATGAGCATTGAGGGGATACACAAAATCAATTTATTTTTATTTGGGGCAAGCTGCTTCATAAAGTCGCAAGTTTGAAAAAAAGGGTATGTGATCTCAGAAAAACAGAAAAATGCCAGACGTCTCAAACGCTAAAAATTGAAGTCGAGAATGGATACACGCATTGCCATCATGTATGTATGTACATATGTATGTGTCACCGCACACATGAAATTGCGAAGCAGACTTGAAGAGGAAACAAAACTTTGTTTTTGCGAGAGTCGCTTTGGGTTCAATGTTCAAGAGAGCCAACGCCAAATTGTCTCAGCCGAAGGCTCTCTCACCAAGAGCCGAAGCCAATGGGAGCCGATCCACTATACTGATTAGGCAGCCAGTTTTTACTTGATTTGCAGTCTCTATGTGTTGTTTGCTTAGTGGTTGAACCCTGAATTATGCAGTAGTTTGTTAAGCTCTTGTTGTCTCTGGAGGGCCTCTGGTATGGAATCTGCTCCTGTTAAGCAATCATCCACATACAAATCATTTTCCAACGCAGCAGCTCCAAACGGGTATTCCTTTCTGTCTCTTTGGGCGAGATATTGTAGACTTTTTGTGGCTAAATATGGAGCCGCTTTTGTTCCATAAGTCACTGTTTTTAGTCTATAGTATCGTTGATCTTCTGATGGATCATTGCGCCATACTATTGTCTGATAGTACTGGTCCTCGGGATTGATCCAGATCTGACGATACATTTTTTCGATGTCTGCAGTAAACACATATCTGTGCATCCTGAACCGAAGCAATATTGAAAATATTGAGTTTTGCACAGTTGGACCTTTATGCATCAGGTCGTTGAGCAATTTTCCGGACGAGGTAACTGCAGACGCATCAAAAACCACTCTCAATTTCGTTGTAGAGCTGTCAGGTTTTACGACACAATGGTGTGGGATGAAATAGCGTGATCTTGCTATTTCATTTGTCTGCATTTCCTTCATATGACCAAGAGCCTCATATTCTTTCATAAATGAGACGTAACTTGCCTTGGTTTCCGGATCTCGAGCAAGCCGTTTTTCTAGGCAAAAAAATCGTCGTGTCGCTAGATCACGACTCTGCCCCAGGGATGAAGGGTCTTCCAAAAAAGGCAATCGGACGATGAGTTTATTGTCTGATGCCATCTGAACATTTTGTAAGAAATGCTGCTCACATCGTTTTTCCAGTGGAGAAAAATATGTTATGTTATTTGGAAATGAGTCCAGTTCCCAAAATTTTGCGATCTGTTGATCGACTTTTTCTTCTTCCGTCAATACTGCACATGTGCTCGGATTTTTTGAAGCGTCTTTTAGCTTTCCAGCCACAATCCATCCTAATTTGGTTTTTTGTAGTTTAGGCAATCCTCTTCCAATCGATACCTGCTTGTCTTGCATGATATCAAAGTAGTGTTCTGCTCCCAACAGAATGTCTATTTTTCCAACTTTGTCGAAATTGGGATCAGCTAACGTTATGTTTTCCGGAAGCTTCCAACGAGTCGTATTAATTGACTGTGCTGGCTGATCTGAGACTATGTGTGGCAGTAAAATTGCTCCTAGTCTTGAACTCAATTTGTTATGTCTTGATTTGAGCATAACATTGACTCTTGCTTTTGAAGTTTGTGTTCGTCCGCCAATTCCATTTATTTGTAGATCTGATTTTTCCACTTTCAGATCTAATATTTTCAATGCTCTTTCCGAGATTACATTGACTTGTGAGCCTGAGTCAAGCAATGCTCTGAACTCAGCAATTTGTCCATTGTTGCCTTGTATATGAACTCGAGCGGTAGCCAATAGTACATAATTATTTTGTACACAATATGCTGATGCTGCAGTTTTGGCTTCGGACTTAGTTTCCAAATGAAGAAGAGTGTTGTGCCCTTTGTTGCATTTGAAACAATCTCTTCTTTGGCAATTTTTTGCTGTGTGATCGCGTTTGAAGCATTTAACGCACAGTTGGTTCTTTTGAACCCAATTGAATCTATCTGCAGACGTTTTCTTTAAAAACTGTGTGCATTTGTAGATCGCGTGATTTGGGTTTTCACAAAAATGGCAGACATACTGATTTTCAGCTCCTGCTGAGGCACATGTGATGGGTTTCCTTGGTTTTTCCCATCCAATGGCTTCCAACGTGAAACCTTTGCTCGAGGAATTTCATGAATTCGCTCAAAGGCTGTAATTCCTTCGTATTCTGTATAGATTGCTCATACAACGTATGAGTTTGACGATCTAATTTCTTCGTCAGAAAACATAGAAGCAACGGATCCCATTTATCCGTTTCTATGTCGATGTTTTTTAGCGCTGCTAAAGTTTCTTTTACGTTATCGTGTAATGCCTTAATTGATTTGGCATCACTTGATATGCTTGGTTGATCCAATAATTTTTGGATCAATGTGTTACTGTTTTGAGCACTCTCTTGTTGCTGAAACGCTCTTGTAACGTATTCCATGCTGTTATGTAATTTCCTTCTGTTAACGAAAGGTGGCGTATTACATTTTCTGCCTCTCCCGTAACATTGGTTTTTAAATACCACATCTTTTGAATGACGGGTACAGATGCTTCATGAATCATTTTCTTAAAAATGTCATGAAATTTTTGCACTTTTAGGTAGTCTCCATCAAATTTGGGGATTGCAACCTTTGGCAGGGGTAATGCATTATGCATATGTGGAGCATGGAGTGATGGCTGAACAGGGTCTGATTCAGTCATTGTTTGTATTGTTAATACTGCATCTTCAGCTGCAATATAACTATTAATGTTATATCCCATTTTCACAGGATCATTGCATTTTTAATATATTCTGACATGAATCGCTCTAATCTCATCCCAATATTTTATTATTATTGGTTTGAAATCCTTTCGCGTCTCAATTTTCATTCTGTTCATGATGCGCTGTAGACTTTCAAGCAGCACCCTTTGTTCTCGGATCATGGGCTCAATTTCGGACTCATTTTCCATAGAGGTAATAGATCCAGAATCTATCTGCATTTCCAATGAAGTCAATTGTTTGGTCAACTCGTCATTGTATTTGCCGACCAATTCTTTAATATTTTCAAAATATTTATTTGAGAAATAATTGTGCTCATATTTCGAGCCATGAGTTATTTCTTGAATGTTTGTGTCTTCAAGAGATTCATTAACCTCTCAAGTCGGGTTTGAAAATATTCAGCCTTCTGTTTCCTTTCAGAGGCATCCTTTTTGTAATTCCTGATGATGTTTTGGATTTCTTCGCCCGTGGCCAATTGCCTGTCCAGCATAACATTGATGCTTGATGATGCCATTTTTTATTATTTGTCGTACTACTTTGACCCGATGGAGGTAATTTGTTTGTCGTTATGACAGGCTGTGCCTCTATTCACAACCAAAAAGTGGTCAAAGTAGACTAACAAATATTTTTAATGACAATGTGGAATATATTTTGAATCCAACCGTAGTCGCCAAGTTGACTGTATCGGTTTGGGTAGATTTAAATAAATCCAGCTAGTTTTTTTTTTCTGTGATTGATGATGTAAAATTGGTCGCCAAGTTGACTAATTATGTAGGATTTTGCAAATAAATCCAAGTTCCAAAATCGGGAACAATACTCCAGATGAACGGTTAAATGTCCAAAAGTCGGGGGTCACCAAATGTACGAAACAAATGAATCTGTTGATGTAGATTCGCTTGGTTCTGATGATTGTCAATATGACAATCGTATGCTGAAATAGAAATGTGTATGCCACCGGTTCATGTACCAGTAACAAAAGATCGCCGCAATCGGTACTTGAACAAATTGGGCTTCGGAGATGTGAATACGTCAGAGTTTTCTTTCGTACTGATTTTATTTGGTAAAATGTGAGGTTTATATACAATTTTTAGTAGTACACTTGTTTACTTAGGATCATAGGCTTGTGTAATTAGATCTAATAATAAGTGGGTATGGAAATATTTATTTATGACCTTCACTGCATGGGTCCGGGTGCAAAGGTCCGTGGGTCAGGTCTAAGATATTTTTATCACTGTCGTAAAACTAATCTCCTGCAGATGGTGTGACCTTTTTTCCAACTGCAGATCATCTTGCATGTAATTTATGACTGTGTAACATGATTATGTGCATGCATGTGCATGCACTTGAATATTTATTTGGGTCAGCGGTGCATATCTCATATTTCTTGTGTTAGTCTGAGAATATTTATTTAGGTTGCTAAGAATTCTTAATACCTAATAACAAACATAAAATTTAGGTCTAACCATACGGTTTGATGTTTAAATCTAAATCGTACAGGCGTCTTAGCGCTTCATTTACAGCAAACTTCATTTACTTCGTCCATTGGTCCGAGTCTCGCAGACGTATTGCTGCCCTTGCTGCCTGTTCCTTCCCTGCAAGGTCTATGCCCTGATGGCATTTACCGCCACTGATGCAAAGAGTGGCCGTTCGTGGGACTTTTGCCAGTTGAGCGGTGGTTGTCTTTTTTGACAGAGTCGGCCACAATACTGTGACTCCGTAGAGAAGTATTGGTTTGGCTACAGCTTGGTATATCCATTGAACTATACGTGGACTCATGCCCCATTTTAGTCCAATGGCTTTTTTGCAGGTGTATAGGGCCATTGTAACCTTCTTCACTCTTTCTTTCGTGTTTAGGTTCCAATTTAACTTCCTGTCTATTACCAACCCAAGGTAACTGGCACTGTCGCTAAAGGTTAACCTACATTTGTTTAGTGTTGGGGGGTTGAGTGGCGGAGTTTTGTACTTGTTAGTGAATAGTACAAGTTCCGTTTTTGAGGTCACAGAGTGTATGGGGAAATTTTCCCGTGAACATTAGGACAACATTGTCTGCATATTCCACTACTTTGCCTCCGTGAATCTATTTACAAGACTGTTAAGGTCGTCTTTTGTATCAGGGCATGTTGGTGCTATTGGGGGAAGAAGTTCTTCTAGGGTTTTAGAGTATATCTCCCAGTTGGCTTTCCTGGGGTTGATATAACTATTATAACTATTTATAACTATTGGGCATTCGAGAGATATTATCGTCTCTATGTACCTATGGCCGGAGAAGGAGTGCTCATCTAGGACTCTCCAGCCCTTAATTAAGCCTAGTATGCTATGGGACACCCGGGTAAGGTCTATGACCTCCTGTCAGTTCTTTATAATGAAGGTGGGGTCATTTCCCTGATTACAAAGGACCAGATTAGAGTTTAGGATGAAGCTGAAAAGTGACTCACACCTTACATTTATGTCCGAGCTTCCCCATTGGGTATGGTGGGCATTGGCGTCGCAGCCTATCAGTAGGCCTGTGTTTGACCTATCGCTGGCCATCTTGCGGACGAAGTCACTGGGAGGGTCACTTTGGTCTGACCACTCTGAGGTTTGTCCCTTGCAGCTCTAGGCTAGCTGCTGTGTTGTCGGCCTCGCTAAAATTGTGGAGCAGAAGATGTTTATGTGCTTTCTAGCTAAAATGCAGGTGCGAATTTTACCTTCCTTTGGTGGTACAATCAGCTTGTAGTCCTTCGTCGCTAATTCACAGACCTTGTCTCCAACCACCCAAGGCTCATGGATTAGCGGAGTAAGAGGGCAGCAGTTGCTGCTTTACAGTGGTGGAGATTTATCTGAAGAAGCCTCAGAGGGATCCTTGCATATCTCCACCACTGTATTGTCGGCATCCGACTCGCCGGAGCTCTCATTCCGGCACATTGCCTCGAATGAGCTCCGACTCTAGGGAGTCACCTTCGTGGGCCAACTCCAGCTCGGTGTCGGGTGCTTCGATCTCCGGGGCAACATCCTGCTCGACTGGGTTGTTGACAGGACGCGCCCCGGCCGCTGCATCCGACTTGTACACCTTTATGGTGATGGAGCTGAACCCGAAGTTGAGCTCTCCTTTGGCTGCCTCTATCGGGGCCAGCGACTCCTTGTTTATAACGACCACGGCTTGGTTTGTGGGGCCCTGCGTCGCTTCAACTTTAACAACCTTCCAATCTGTTGTTGGAAGGTTCGGGTTGCATCGCTGCACCATTTGCAGGATGCATTCTGGCTCTTTTATAGAGACCGGCACCCAGATTCTCGTCATCGGTCTACTGGGCACTTCGCTCCAGTCGACTGCGACTAGTTTCGCCACTGGGTATACTTCCCCAACTTGCGCTACCGCTGCTTTATATAGCTGCACGGAGCGTTCGTCTTCGCAGGCTATGATTTTTGTGTTACCCTGGAACCATCCCATGTCTTTGCAGACTGGAGGTCTACATCTTCCGGGATTCTGCCATCCGCGCTGCCTTTGTCGACGACGCCTATCAGCGTCCTCTCCTTGGCAATCTGCGCGAAGGACACATTTGGCAGTATCCTGAATCGCTTTGCAGCTGGTCCAGGTGTCTCTTGCGATCGCTGCCTTTTCGGTTTCTGGGGCGGACGGTGAGGCTTTAGTTTAGAAGCACTTCCGAGGCCCACTACACCTTCTTCAGCCAGTCCTCTGATGGGCTGTGTTCTGTGCTTGCGTACTGCCGACGGAGTATGTGCCCTGCACTCCGCTTTTCGGCGTACTTGAAACTTTTAGCTTCTGCGCAGGTCGATGGCCCAACCTCCCCTCTACTTTGCCAGAAGGTCGGGCAGCCGCAATGTTGCTTAGCTGCCTCTCCATGGCGTCAGTATTGGGGGGTGCTGTGCTGGATTGGAGTGGGGCCCCAACGGGCTCGCACCCTCGCTGTCCACCGGCCAGGTCTTTCCTGCTGTCGAGCGGGTTAGGCCAGCCCTTGGGCCGCTGCCTTTCCCTGCTTGGGATTGCTCCCTTCAGACGTTTGGGGAGTGTTTATCTCTGTCGTTAAAAGATACACAATTTTTATACCCGGTACTCGAAGAGTAAATAGGGTAAATTGTATTTGTGCGAATAACTAGAGAGCTAGAGAAAAGCTGTCTGCTCACACTGTTACAAGTGTATTTAAAAAATGAGCCCCGCCCCTTTCCGCCCCCGAAAAAGGGCGAAAACCTCCTAAATCTACTATTTGGAAGATAAAAGAAAACTAAAAACGCCATTCTGTAGGGAAGACCATATCTATCAGATCACCAAATTGGGATCCGATTGGATCATTATTATGGCCACAATGAAGAAATTAATTTGCAGTGGCTAAACCCACCTCGTCCCGCAGCTTATATTTGTTTTTTTCACATTCTCGCACTCACACTCTGCTTCGCGCAGTGTGCGGCCTCTGCCCCTGCCGTTCCTCTGTCTCTGCCTCTGCCGTGACTATACCCATCCCGTCCCGCAGCTTATATTTGTTTTTTTCACATTCTCTCATTCACACTCTGCTTCGCTCAGTGTGCGGCCCTGCCCTTGCCGTTCCTTTGCCTCTGCCTCTGCCGGGACTCTGGAAAGGGGAAAGGAAAGGGAAAGGGGAAAGGGGGGCGAGCTAAAGGAGCGTGTTGGCATGAGAAGTGATGTAGATGTAGATGACAGATGAAGAAGAAATTTAAAATTTTACAAAAAATCGCTAAGGTACAGATGTAGTACTGAGTACCGGGTATAAAAGTTGTGACGCGTAAGAAGCGTCTTACACGTCCCTTCTCGTTTTCTTTCGCTTAGCGATGAAAGTATTTAATCGGCTAAGTTTTCTGATATACCATCTTTAATTTTAATTTGGTTTTAATTTGACTTATTCAACTTTTCTTGGCTTAATATGTACATATGTAGATATGTATGCTGTGACGCCCAGCGCCGCAACACAAAACGCAGGCGTCACAAGCTATATTTAAATATAATTACACAATTATATATATTCAAATTCAAACAAAGAGGCACGCGAGCTACCGTCACGGTACCCCCCCTTCTAAATCCCTTCGAGCAAACGACGTCTGGCAGGTCACTTCGGCAACAGCCGAGTGGATGCCAGCCATCTGGCAACGATACGTGGTAGACGACACCTGCTAAACCCCTTCGTGAAAAAGACATCTGGCAGGTCACTTCGGCAACAGCCGAGTGGATGATAGCCAGCTGGAAAACTACACGTAACAAAACGACTTCTGCCAAAACGACATCTGGCAATGCACTTCGTCAACAGCTGAGGAGATTCCATTTTTGGAGTTGGAGAGCAAAAATTCAAGAATAATCATGCATATAAAACACATATATGCACATATAACAAATACATTAAAAAAAAGTTTGAAAAACTAACACAAAAAGTTAAACTTACAATAACGCCATCTTGAAATTCAAGAATAATCATGCATATAAAATACAATACTACATTAACACACAGATGTACAGACAACACATACATTAACAACAAGTTTGAAACACTAGGTTAGGTTAGGTTGAGGCGGCTGTCGGGGTTGTCAGAGACCCGACACACCTAGGCCGTTTTCGGCCCATTGTGATACCGCATGTTTCGTTCCCATCTCTCCCGTGAGACCATATTTTATCCATTATCCCATCCGGATGCCCTTATGAAGCCTGCGATCCGTCTGGGACTTTTTGTAGACATGTCCGAAATGTCATTTAGAAAAGGAGCGCCCAAGTATTGGAGTCTCCTTCTACTGAGAGCCGGGCAGGAGCAGAACAGGTGTTCCACAGTCTCCTCCTCGTCCTCATCTCTAAAGTTTCGACAGAAGTCGTTATATGGGGCGCCCAGCCTGTTTGCATGTGTGCCTATTAGCCAGAGTCCCGCAAGGGAGCGTATGACTGAGCTGCACCTACTCCTACTGAGTTTGCAGAGCTCATCGGTGCGCTTCCTATTAATGTTAGGCCATGTTTGCCGAGTTATGCGATATAGTGGCACAGTTTGCCATCTGTCATTTATTAGTTGCTTAAAATGTTCTTTTATTTTGAGCTTGCAGGTGGCCATTGGCATACGTATATCCTCCTTATCATTGAGAAGGGGGATTGTTGTTCCAGCTCTGGCCAGCTCATCTGCTATACAGTTGCCTTCAATGTCCTGGTGGCCCGGGACCCATATTAGGCTGATGACGAACTGATAAGCCATCTCGTGAAGAGATTTGCGACAGTTCGCAACTGTGGCCGAGCTTGTCGTTATCGCATTCAATGATTTGATTGCAGCTTGGCTATCACTGTAGATGTTTATGTGAGTCGCCTCAGGGGTTAGTTCCTGAAGACAGTTCAAAGCTTCCTTGATCGCTATGACCACCGCTTGGAAGACACTGCAGTGATCCGGAAGCCTGAAGTAGTGACTTATGTTCAGCTGTTCGGAGTAGATTCCTCCTCCGACCTTGTTGTCCAGCTTTGAGCCATCAGTAAAGATTCGAATGGCTCCCTTTGGACCAGGTGGTCCCTCAAGGCAGTCGTTTCTGTGAGGGATGATTGATTCAAAGGGGGTATCTGTATACTCCCTCGGAACGCAGTAGTCCGTTTTTGAAGGGACGGTGTTGTTTCCATTTAGGATGGACGCATGGCCGGTGCGATGTGACACCCATTGGTCAGAGTCTCTGAGACGGATTGCTGCCATTTCTGCCTGCTCCTTACCTGCAAGATCAAGGCTCTGCAGGCAAAGTATAGCATTTAGCGCATCCGTTGGTGTTGTGCTCAGAGCTCCACTGATGCTTAGGGCTGCAGTACGCTGCACCTTGCTTAGTTGCTTAGTGATGGTCCCCTTCGATAGGGCAGTCCACCACACTGCGACTCCGTAGAGCAGTATTGGTCTTACTATTGCTAGGTAGATCCATTGGACTATTCTTGGGTTCATGCCCCATTTTAGCCCAATGGCCTTCTTGAAAGTGTAGAGGGCTATCGTAGCCTTCTTCACTCTGTCTTTGATGCTCAGGTTCCAGCTGAGCTTTTTATCAATTACCAACCCTAAGTACCTGGCACTGTCGCTGAAGGAGAGCCTGCATCCGTTTAGTATTGGGGGGTTGAGGGACGGGATTTTGTATTTGGTTGTAAACAACACAAGTTCCGTTTTAGAGGGATTAATTCCCAGTCCACGCGACTTTGTCCATTCTGACAGTCGCGCGAGCTTCGCGGTCATTAGTTCGCAGAGTGTTTGAGGGAATTTTCCCGAGAAGATAATGGCAACGTCGTCCGCGTATGCTACCACCTTGCAGCCCTCCCATTCCAGGTCACACAGAATCTTATTGACTGCTATGTTCCATAGAAGGGGAGACAGGACACCACCTTGCGGGGTGCCTCTGTTGACATACCTTGACTGAGTGGACGATCCCTGTACGAAACAAATGAATCTGTTGATGTAGATTCACTGGTGATTCTGGTGATTGTCAATATGACAATCGTATGCTGAAATAGAAATGTGTATGCCACCGGTTCATGTACCAGTAACAAAAGGTCGCCGCAATCGGTACTTGAACAAATTGGGCTTCGGAGATGTGAATACGTCAGAGTTTTCTTTCGTACTGATTTATTTGGTAAAATGTGAGGTTTATATACAATTTTTAGTAGTACACTTGTTTACTTAGGATCATAGGCTTGTGTAATTAGATCTAATAATAAGTGGGTATGGAAATATTTATTTATGACCTTCACTGCATGGGTCCGGGTGCAAAGGTCCGTGGGTCAGGTCTAAGATATTTTTATCACTGTCGTAAAACTAATCTCCTGCAGATGGTGTGACCTTTTTTTTCCAACTGCAGATCATCTTGCATGTAATTTATGACTGTGTAACATGATTATGTGCATGCATGTGCATGCACTTGAATATTTATTTAGGTCAGCGGTACATATCTCATATTTCTTGGGTTAGTCTGAGAATATTTATTTAGGTTGCTAAGAATTCTTAATACCTAATAACAAAGATAAAATTTAGGTCTAACCATACGGTTTGATGTTTAAATCTAAATCGTACATCCTCCCGGCCGTTGACCATGGTATTTTCAACCATCATTAATGTTGATTGTAAACGGCTGACTTGATGTGTTGTCTCCATTCGCTGATGTGCTAGGCTGTTGCATTCGCTGCGAGATTTTCCTGGATTTGTGCCATTTCTTGACCAAATGAACTATTACAATAATCATTATGAAGATCATTGCAATGTATATGGCAATATGGTGATGACTGATATTTTCAAGGTTGTGGGGTAACTTGAAACTATCCGGTGGTAACAGCCTTGTTTTCATTTGATACAGCTCCTTGTAATTTAAATTTTCTTCGTTTGTTGAAACTGTATCTGTCGGACGTTCAGTTGATGTTTTGTTGATGTCATTTTCTCCGAACCGAGCGTATGACTGGCATTCGTCATATTGTCGTCTCCATTGTGCTTTGACTTGTTACGGTCATCAAGGAACTTCGAATGATACATCCAGGTTTTGCGATTAATAATCCTGAATTTTGTAGTTTGATATCCGATATTCCATCTGCACATACTGCTGATAATTTCAACGATGATTTTGTTGAAAATATCCATTGATTTTTACCATGCATACTCAACCATATAAATGATTTTTTTATTTTGATTAAGTTGCATGATGGATCCGTTTTGTTATGGAACATTTGTAGTTCACAACTTGTTTCAACTGAGAACATTGTTTGTTTATTATAGCATACAAAATCGTTGTTTGCTCTTGGATGGCAATTGTTTAGATCACTCTCTGACAGTTCAACGAATTCGTCTCGGTGACTGTTGATTGCGATGTATGGTGTCTTGACTTCGAACATACTTATCCCATTTTCAGTTGGTGATGGGATAGGTGTCAGCTTGTAGATTTCCAGTTCGTATGCTGAAACTAATGGAAACGTAACTCTGATGATTGCATGATCATCTATAATCGTGCCTTCAGCTTTCATCATCTGATACACCATTAGCATATTTTCGGGAGTTACTGGGAGAACTTGTCCAGGCTTTAAGTGATCTCGTATCTGCTCAAGTTGTTCCTTTAGTTGTCGTGGTGAAATTAACACAGGGCTTATCGTGTTGTGTCGGATATCTGTCAAGACGTTGATAATTTCCGTTTGCATTCGTTGTAGATTTGCAGATAATAGAGTCAATTGAGTTGACAATGTTATATACCATTGAAAAGCGATGAAGTGATCAGCTCTTCCCTTTGATTCGGTGATAAAGTCCTCAACTCGACTTAGTCTTTTGGAGTTTGAGATTTCATCCCTTTTAATTACATTAATTGTAGAGTCAATCAATGATGTCTGATTTTTGAGCAGGGTTAATAAGTGGTTCTCGTTATCCTTAACCTTTGCTATCGTTTCCGACATTTCACGGGCATATGTTGAGTCTAATACGCCAAACAAACTGCTTGCGATGTTTCCAATGATGTCCAGCGGAGCTCTTTGTTTCCGTGTCCTTGCTATTAGCGCATTTTCAGCTTGCAGGTCCTCTTCTATGTGTTTGAAATGTTGATACATACTGGTGCATGCGTCTACTTGTTGAAGTTGCTTGCATAGATGTCCAATTTTTGAAGTACCCATGGTGAATGTGTTCATGTCTTTCCAATAGGGCTTTAGGTTGTAATAGACAATTATGGTCCAGTCAGTTGTCGCAAGTTGGCTGGTTCCTACCTTTTCGAAGTATATACCCGGGTTTGAACCAAACTGGGTTATGTTGATTGACTGCGCCATTGCCAACGGTAAAAATAACAATATGACAAACATTGTCATAGTTAGCGACAGTCTATTCGGCTGTGTCCTTTTTCTAGGCTGTCTATCTTCAGATGACTCTGCATTTTCAGATGGATCATCTATCGGATGTTTATGTGTGGGTTCCTCTTCATTGAACAGTGGAGCAACATGTTGAATCTCACGTTTTAAGATTCCCTTGGATGTTTTACTTCAACCACTCGTACGAAATTGTCCTTGCCATGAAACAATTGAGTGATTCTTCCAAGTGGCCATTGTAATACCGGTGTATTGTCCTCCTTAAGTATTACCAATGTTCCTTCTTTAATGTTTGCTGACGATTTCCTCCACTTTTGACGCTGCTGTAGTTGTTGGAGGTATTCGTTGGACCATTGCGTCCAGAATGAGTGTTTTAATTTGGACACTGCTTGCCATCGATTACCTAGCGTCTTCGGTTGCTGGGATGGCTCACTGTCAGCTTGTGCGGTTAACGGCTCTCCTATCAGAAAGTGCCCTGGTGTTAACGCTGTTATGTCGTTTGGGTTGTCAGATAACGGTGTCAGTGGTCGAGAATTTAATATGGCTTCTATTTCGACTATAACCGTTTCTAATTCCTCATATGTTAAATTTGCCGTCGTCACATTTTTTAACAGCAGATGTTTTGCAGATTTTACTGCGGCTTCCCATAAACCGCCGAAGTGTGGTGCACGAGGAGGTATGAATTTGAACTGTACTCCTTTGTTGTTGCACTCCTGTACAATTTGTTCCTTTGCCTTTTCTGAGAATATGGCCTCTTCTATTTCTTGAAGTTTGTTCCTGGCTCCTACGAAATTCGTAGCATTGTCGCAATGGAGCACTTGACATTTTCCTCGACGAGAGGTGAACCGTCGGAGTGCAGCTAAAAATGCTTCTGTGGTGAGATCGCTGACTAGCTCTAAATGTACTGCTTTAGTCGCGAAATAACAGAATATGGCTATGTAAGCTATATTTGGCTTCTTTCCTCGTATTTTATAGTGGATTTTAAATGGTCCACAGTAATCAACTCCAGAATTGAGGAATGGCCTTGCTTGGGTGACTCGAAGAGGTGGCAGATTTCCCATGATCTGCTCTAGCAGTTTGGGCTTGGCTCTTGTGCATTTCACACAGTTCTGCACAATGCTTCTGGCCATGTTTTTTCCTTTTAGTATCCAGAATTGTTGTCGTGATGCTGTCAGCAATGCCTGGGGGCCACAATGCATGTTGTCCTTGTGTATTTTAGCAAGGATCAACTTGACAATTGGATCGTTGTAAGGTAGGAGCATTGGGTGTTTGGCGTCAAATGAAATATTTGCTGCTTCCAGTCGACCACCTACTCGTAAGATTCCTTCCTGATCCATAAACGGGGTAAGCGAGTTAATCGAACTTCCCTTTTGCGTTTCCTTATGTCTTGTTAAGTAACGTATGTCCTCTTTGAAGTCATTCTGTTGTATGTTACGAATGACAATTTTCTGAGCTTCTTTCATCTCATTGAATTGAATAGTATTGCTTGTGTACGTTTTCCTTCCTCGGAAACGCATCATGTAAGCAATTATTCTTAATAGTTTGTTGTATGAGTTGTTGTGCTTTATTTTGTATATAATGTCATCCTCCTGAGTGATGGTCATAATTGATGACTGACTCATTTTTTGGGGATTTGCACTGATACTTTCGTCTTTTGTCGCCACAAATGCTGGTGGCCATGTAGATGGTGAGCCATGAAGAAATAGTGGGCCATAAAACCACATACTATTTTCCGCGAATTTAATCGCCGTCATTCCTCTAGACAATGCATCCGCTGCATTATTTTCAGATGAAACATGCCTCCAATGCCTTTGTATCGTTAGTTCATGAATTGTAGCTACGAATTTGTCTCGAATGGATGTTGTACAATTAATCCATGACAAAACAATCCTTGAATCAGACCACAAAAAGGTTGTGGCGTTCTCCATGGATAAATCTTCTTTTACCTTAGCTGTCAGTTGTGCACCCAATACAGCCGCCTTTAGTTCCAGACGAGGTAATGTTAAAGCATTTATAGGAGCTAAATGTGATTTGGCACATAGCAATTGAATTGTTACTCGTTTATCCTTGTGCAGTGCTCGGATATATATGGCAGCTCCAAAGGCTTTCTCCGATGCGTCAACAAACGTGTGTATTTCTGATGCTATCGGAAATTTTCCTTGGTATATGTGACGTGGTACTTTTATGGTGTTTAATATTTTTAACTCCTCCCTGTACCTTTTCCATTCCTCCTGGAGATGAACTGGAAGCGCCTCTTTGTAGTTAAATCCTTCCTTTGTGAGATGTTGCATGAAGATCTTTGCCTTCATTACCACCGGTGAGAAGAGTCCAAGTGGATCGAAAATCCTAAAGATCTCTGATACGACATCTCTTCTAGATATTACATCCTTGGTGGCAATTTCTGTTCTTCCACAAAACTGGTCAGATTTGGGCATCCAAGTGATTCCCAGGGTTTTTATGCTGTACTCTTCATAAGCAGTATCATCCAATTGTACGCTTGAAGTGATGTCTTCCGTTGGAATTCCTTGAAGTACGTGAGCGTTGTTCGTGCACCATTTTCTTAAGTTGAACCCTGAATTATGCAGTAGTTTGTTAAGCTCTTGTTGTCTCTGGAGGGCCTCTGGTATGGAATCTGCTCCTGTTAAGCAATCATCCACATTAAAAATCATTTTCCAACGCAGCAGCTCCAAACGGGTATTCCTTTCTGTCTCTTTGGGCGAGATATTGTAGACTTTTTTTTTTTTGTGGCTAAATATGGAGCCGCTTTTGTTCCATAAGTCACTGTTTTTAGTCTATAGTATCGTAGATCTTCTGATGGATCATTGCGCCATTCTATTGTCTGATAGTACTGGTCCTCGGGATTGATCCAGATCTGACGATACATTTTTTCGATGTCTGCAGTAAACACATATCTGTGCATCCTGAACCGAAGCAATATTGAAAATATTGAGTTTTGCACAGTTGGACCTTTATGCATCAGGTCGTTGAGCGATTTTCCGGACGAGGTAACTGCAGACGCATCAAAAACCACTCTCAATTTCGTTGTAGAGCTGTCAGGTTTTACGACACAATGGTGTGGGATGAAATAGCGTGATCTTGCTATTTCATTTGTCTGCATTTCCTTCATATGACCAAGAGCCTCATATTCTTTCATAAATGAGACGTAACTTGCCTTGGTTTCCGGATCTCGAGCAAGCCGTTTTTCTAGGCAAAAAAATCGTCGTGTCGCTAGATCACGACTCTGCCCCAGGGATGAAGGGTCTTCCAAAAAAGGCAATCGGACGATGAGTTTATTGTCTGATGCCATCTGAACATTTTGTAAGAAATGCTGCTCACATCGTTTTTCCAGTGGAGAAAAATATGTTATGTTATTTGGAAATGAGTCCAGTTCCCAAAATTTTGCGATCTGTTGATCGACTTTTTCTTCTTCCGTCAATACTGCACATGTGCTCGGATTTTTTGAAGCGTCTTTTAGCTTTCCAGCCACAATCCATCCTAATTTGGTTTTTTGTAGTTTAGGCAATCCTCTTCCAATCGATACCTGCTTGTCTTGCATGATATCAAAGTAGTGTTCTGCTCCCAACAGAATGTCTATTTTTCCAACTTTGTCGAAATTGGGATCAGCTAACGTTATGTTTTCCGGAAGCTTCCAACGAGTCGTATTAATTGACTGTGCTGGCTGATCTGAGACTATGTGTGGCAGTAAAATTGCTCCTAGTCTTGAACTCAATTTGTTATGTCTTGATTTGAGCATAACATTGACTCTTGCTTTTGAAGTTTGTGTTCGTCCGCCAATTCCATTTATTTGTAGATCTGATTTTTCCACTTTCAGATCTAATATTTTCAATGCTCTTTCCGAGATTACATTGACTTGTGAGCCTGAGTCAAGCAATGCTCTGAACTCAGCAATTTGTCCATTGTTGCCTTGTATATGAACTCGAGCGGTAGCCAATAGTACATAATTATTTTGTACACAATTTGCTGATGCTGCAGTTTTGGCTTCGGACTTAGTTTCCAAATGAAGAAGAGTGTTGTGCCCTTTGTTGCATTTGAAACAATCTCTTCTTTGGCAATTTTTTGCTGTGTGATCGCGTTTGAAGCATTTAACGCACAGTTGGTTCTTTTGAACCCAATTGAATCTATCTGCAGACGTTTTCTTTAAAAACTGTGTGCATTTGTAGATCGCGTGATTTGGTTTTTCACAAAAATGGCAGACATACTGATTTTCAGCTCCTGCTGAGGCACATGTGATGGGTTTCCTTGGTTTTTCCCATCCAATGGCTTCCAACGTAAGAAACCTTTGCTCGAGGAATTTCATGAATTCGCTCAAAGGCTGTAATTCCTTCGTATTCTGTATAGATTGCTCATACAACGTATGAGTTTGACGATCTAATTTCTTCGTCAGAAAACATAGAAGCAACGGATCCCATTTATCCGTTTCTATGTCGATGTTTTTTAGCGCTGCTAAAGTTTCTTTTACGTTATCGTGTAATGCCTTAATTGATTTGGCATCACTTGATATGCTTAATAATTTTTGGATCAATGTGTTACTGAGCACTCTCTTGTTGCTAAAGCGCTCTTGTAACATATTCCATGCTGTCATGTAATTTCCTTCTGTTAACGAAAGGTGGCGTATTACATTTTCTGCCTCTCCCGTAACATTGGTTTTTAAATACCACATCTTTTGAATGATTTGGTACAGATGCTTCATGAATCATTTTCTTAAAAATGTCATGAAATTGTTGCCACTTTAGGTAGTCTCCATCGAATTTGGGGATTGCAACCTTTGGCAGGGGTAATGCATTATGCATATGTGGAGCATGGAGTGATGGCTGAACAGGGTCTGATTCAGTCATTGTTTGTATTGTTAATACTGCATCTTCAGCTGCAATATAACTATTAATGTTATATCCCATTTTCACAGGATCATTGCATTTTGAATATATTCTGACATGAATCGCTCTAATCTCATCCCAATATTTTATTATTATTGGTTTGAAATCCTTTCGCGTCTCAGTTGTCATTCTGTTCATGATGCGCTGTAGACTTTCAAGCAGCACCCTCTGCTCTCGGATCATGGGTTCTATTTCAGACTAATTTTCCATAGAGGTAATTGATCCAGAATCTATCTGCATTTCCAAGGAAGACAATTGTTTGACCGATTCTTTTATATTTTCAAAATATTTATTTGTGAAATAATTGTGCTCATATTTTGAGCCATGAATTATCTCTTGAATGTTTGTGTCTTCAATTGAAAATGTTTTCCAGAGATTCATTAACCTCTCAAGTCGAGTTTGAAAATATTCAGCCTTCTGTTTCCTTTCAGAGGCATCCTTTTTGTAATTCCTTACGATGTTTTGGATTTCTTCGCCCGTGGCCAATTGCCTGTCCAGCATAACATTGATGCTTGATGATGCCATTTTTTATTATTTGTCTTACTACTTTGACCCGATGGAGGTAATTTGTTTGTCGTTATGACAGGCTGTGCCTCTACTCACAACCAAAAAATGGTCAAAGTAGACTAACAAATAACTTTAATGACAATGTGGAATATATTTTGAATCCAACCGTAGTCGCCAAGTTGACTGTATCGGTTTGGGTAGATTTAAATAAATCCAGCTCATTTTTTATTCTTCACAGAAGGTAATAAAAAAAATCACAACTGTGATTGATGATGTAAAATTGGTCGCCAAGTTGACCAATTATGCAGGATTTTCCAAATAAATCCAAGTTCCAAAATCGGGAACAATACTCCAGATGAACGGTTAAAATGTCCAGATGAAAATGGTGATTGATGATGTAAAATTGGTCGCCAAGTTGACCAATTATGCAGGATTTTTCAAATAAATCCAAGTTCCAAAATCTCCAGATGAACGGTTAGATGTCCAAAAGTCGGGGGTCACCAAATGTACGAAACAAATGAATCTGTTGATGTAGATTCACTTGGTTCTGGTGATTGTCAATATGACAATCGTATGCTGAAATAGAAATGTGTATGCCACCGGTTCATGTACCAGTAACAAAAGGTCGCCGCAATCGGTACTTGAACAAATTGGGCTTCGGAGATGTGAATACGTCAGAGTTTTCTTTCGTACTGATTTTATTTGGTAAAATGTGAGGTTTATATACAATTTTTAGTAGTACACTTGTTTACTTAGGATCGTAGGCTTGTGTAATTAGATCTAATAATAAGTGGGTATGGAAATATTTATTTATGACCTTCACTGCATGGGTCCGGGTGCAAAGGTCCGTGGGTCAGGTCTAAGATATTTTTATCACTGTCGTAAAACTAATCTCCTGCAGATGGTGTGACCTTTTTTCCAACTGCAGATCATCTTGCATGTAATTTATGACTGTGTAACATGATTATGTGCATGCATGTGCATGCACTTGAATATTTATTTGGGTCAGCGGTGCATATCTCATATTTCTTGTGTTAGTCTGAGAATATTTATTTAGGTTGCTAAGAATTCTTAATACCTAATAACAAAGATACAATTTAGGTCTAACCATACGGTTTGATGTTTAAATCTAAATCGTACAATCCCATTGATGATGTCACTGTCCTGCATGTGAGCAATTGATCTATGAGCATCACCAAGTGACGATCCACTCCCAGGTCAGTCAGGGCCTCTGTGATGGCTTCCGGTATGACGTTGTTAAAAGCTCCCTCAATGTCTAGGAAAGCGATTAAGGAGTATTCTTTGACATGTAGAGATTTCTCTACCGCCGAGATTACTTCATGGAGTGCCGTTTCCGTGGATTTCACTTTTCGGTAGGCATGTTGAGCGCCTGACAGCCACTGAGGATTAATGGTTGTCCTCAGCTGCAGCCCGACTAGTCTTTCAAAGGTTTTAAGAAGGAAGGACGATTGACTTATTGGTCTGAAGTCTTTTGGGGTTGTGTGTGAGGGTTTCCCTGCTTTGGGGATAAAGACTATTTTAGCCTTTAGCCAAGCGCGGGGGATTTTTCCCACTGTCTGTATCTTCCTGAAGATACTTTGCAGCCAGTTGATGGCCACGTCCCCGGCTTTTGTAGCTGAGCCGGAATGACTTGGTCCGGGCCAGGCGATTTGTAGGATTTAAAGCTGTTTACTGCCCAGCTTATATTCCGTTTTGTGAGGATGTGCCCCATCGAGGTTTCCGGGCCTTCACTTGGGGTGTCTGTTGACTCGATGGTCGAACACCCAGGAAAGTGAGTATCGAGTAGAATGTGTAGGGAGTCCTCGCTAGAGTTTGTCCACGTACCATCAGTTCTCTTGAGATATCCCACCGAGGGGGATGTTTTTGACAGGATCTTGCGTAGCCTTGCGGCTTCTGACGTGTCCTCAATTTCGAGACAACATTTTTGCCAAGAGGCCCTTTTGCTCTCCTTGTTTCTATTTTGTATAGGGTTAGCTTACTTTTGTAATTTTCCCAGTGCGCTACCTCGCTGCTGCTTTTGGCTCTGTTAAAAAGAGTCCTGCAGTCTTTCCGGAGGGTATCTATATGTTTAGACCACCAGGGGGGTTTCTTTTTCCCTCTTGGTTTGGTTGAGGGGCAAGCTGCCATGAAGGCCTTGTTGCAAGCTTCCGTGAAATTGTCCACAAGACGATTAAGATCGTCTGTGTCCGGGCATTTTGTGGCTAGGGGAGTAATTCCTCCATTTTTGCACTATACGTATCCCAGTTGGCTTTTCTTGGGTTTGTATAGCTAGTGGGTATGGTGCTTTCGAGCGATAGGATTGTCTCGATGTACCTGTGGTCGGAGAAGGAGTGGTCCTCTAGGACTCTCCAACTTTTCATTATGTCTGACAGTTTGTGAGACAATAGAGTGAGGTCAATAACCTCTTGACGGTTTTTTATGATAAAAGTGGGGTCATTACCCCGATTACCAATAATTAGGTTGGAGTTTAGGATGAAGCTAAAAAGTGACTCACCCCTTACATTTGTATCCGAGCTCCCCCATTGGGTGTGATGAGCGTTGGCATCGCAGCCTATTAGTAGGCTTGTATCCGACCTCTCGCTGTCACTGGCAATCTTGCGAACGAGGTCACTGGGAGGATCGCTTTCCTCATGAGCCATGTAGGACGACACCAGGTTCAGGCGTGTCCCTTGTAGCTCTAGGCTAGCCGCCGTGTTGTCGCCATTGCTAAAATTGTGGAGCAGAAAGGTTCTAATATGCAGGTTCTAATTTTACCTTCCGTTTGGGCTACAATCAGCTTGTAGTCCTTCGTCGCTAATCCACAGACCCTGTCTCCTACCACCCAGGGCTCTTGGATTAGGACTATGTCCCCTCCGCTCGCGAATAAGCGGAGTATCAGGGCACCGGATGCTGCTTTACAGTGATGGAGATTTATCAACAGAAGCCTCAGAGACTTCATTAGAGTCATTCTCCACCACTGTTATATCGGCGTCCGAGTCGTCGAGGATCTCGTCCTGACACAGCGCCTCAAAATCGAGCATCAGCTCCGTCTCCGAGGAGTAGCTCTCCAGGGCCGGCTCCGGCTCCGGGTCTACTTCGGGTGCCTCGATCTCCGAGACAACGTCCTGCTCAACTGGGTTGTTGACAGAACGCGCCTCGGCCGCTGCATCCGACTTATAGACCTTCATGGTCACCGATCTGAACCCGAAGTTAAGCTCTCCCCTGGCTGCCTCGATCGGGGCTAGCGATTCCTTGTTCAGGATAACCACCGCCTGATTTGTGGGGCCCTTTGATGCCTCCACTTTAGCCACCTTCCAGTCTGAGGTTGGCAGTGTGGGGTTGCATCTCTGCAACATTGTTAGGATCCGCTCGGACTCCTTGAACGTGGCCGGTACCCATATACGGGCCCTTGGCCTACTTGGCACCTCGCTCCAGTCCACAGCGACGAGCTTCGCCCCTGCGTAGACTTCACCGATTTGCGCCACCGCAGCTTTGTATAGCTTTACGGAGCGCTCATCCTCGCAGGCTACCACTTTTATGTTTCCCTGGGACCATCCCATGTCTTTGCAGACTGGGGGTGGCCCGGGATCCTTTTCGAGAAGCTCGAAGCAGCGGTCGGCCAGTGCCGCTTCCACCCACTTCCATTGGCTTCTGGGTATTTTCCCCTCCGCGCTGCCTTTGTGGCTCCACACTGAAGTTGGGCAACACCACCGAGGCCCATTCCACTTTCTTCAGCCAGTCTGCTGTTGGACTGACTTCCTGGCTGGCGTTCTGCCGACGGAGTATGTGCCCAGCACTCCTCTTTTCGGCATAACTATATTTTTTGGGTTGGACGCTGGTTGATGGTAAGCCATCACCCGCCGCTTCACCGGAAGGTTGAGCAGGCGCAATATTGCTTAGCTGCCCTACCATGGTATCAGTTTTGGGTGTTGGCTTGCCAACAGTGTTATGATCAACGCGAACATGCTCGTTCATACCTTGTCATACCTCACGGTACCAATC